>NC_142797.1:42962738-43275536 GCF_049724085.1 Artemia sp. Qi Xiang Cuo | reverse complement strand
AAGACCTTGCTCCTTACGCTAAAATTTTACCATGTGTCTGAATTCTTTAAGAGCGATTCCTGAAACACAAGGGTCGTTTAATTAGAATAATAAAGCTTTTTTTTTAAATGCTATATAAAGAACATTAGCGTAAAGAGCGAGGTCTTGGGGAGGGGCAAACTTTTTCATAAACCTAATAATTTGCGTTCGTTTTAAGTTTTTATATTGATCCTTGCTTTCATTTGAAAAACTTGTTTTTTTATATATATATCAAATCAGTTGCTAGTTTATATATATTCCCAGTGATTTCCAGATAACTATTCAAGCTGACAAACCTGACATTTTTCAAAATTAATTAAAAAAAACTTTCCGAAAAATAAGTTTTTCAAAGAAAAGTAAAGGCTATTTTAAACTTAAGCTCAGGAGATAGCCTTCATATACCTGTTAAAATTCAAACTCAAAACGACCAGAAATTACTATTAAAGAATAAATGAAACCCAAAACGAACAGAAATTAAATAAACAATCATAACAAAAAACATACAACAAGTAATAATATAAATGAATAAATAGATCTTAAAGTGAGTAATGCTTAGTTTGAAAATGAAAATCAAGCTTAAAACGAAAACAAATATTTTGCTATTAAAGTATAAATGAAACTTAAAACGAACAGAAATTAAATAAACAATAAATGCGAACAAACATACAGTATATATAAATGTAAATGAATAAATAAATCTTAAAACGAGTGAAACTTAAATTGAATATGCAAATCAAGTTTGAATCGAATAAAAATAACTACAAACAAGAGTTTGGGTATCGTCTCCCTGCAGAAGCCTAAAACCTACTGCGTCATTGGCGCTTTGCTGAAAACAATTCTTTGAAATATTTTCACTTTTGCAACCTTAAGAAATCCAAAATTAATTAAGATTTTAGGGAATAAATATCAGCATACGTATATTAAATTGACAATGCACATTTTTTTTCAGTAAACTCATTTGAATTTTTTTTCAGTAAAGTACAAATTATATTCTGGGTTTTAGAAAGCATAGGGATTTTGAACCCTTCTCAGATTAATCTATGCTCGTTTTCATTTCGACTCTAATATTTTTTTTAATTTTTGTTCGTTTTGGGTTTCATTTGTTTATTGATACTGATTTGAGGTAGTTGTATGCTTGGTAGATTATATGATAGTCCGAACGCCAGGTGTTGAAAATGTCAACCATACCGCAACGGAATGGGACTAATACGAGAATTAGCCTACCCTCCATCCCCTAAATTGACCATGCGGATTCAAATATAACAATGGCACTTGCTTGCGAGTGGTGGAACACTCCGAAACTTGACATTTTATTATATTTTGGTGTTTCATGCAAGAAAATGCATGTTCCACAAAATTTGAGGTGCAGTTTTCCGCTCAAATAGAAATACCTAGAAGCAATAGAATGTTTTCATAGCAAACTAACACGATTAGTTACAAAATATGGCAGAGTTAAAAAAAAATGGCAAAACTATATGAGTCTTGAACTGTCTTGGAAAGTATAAACAAAATCAAATTGAATATTAGATATATAATGATATTAATTGTTGAAAGGCCGGGTATGGCCTTTCGTTCAGGCCGGGTATGGGTTGCTATGACTAGATTTTTAGTCTGCGACAGATCCTTGAACACCGGTTTAAACACCAGCAGGAAACAATTCAAATCTTCATAGACTTCATTACCGCGTTTGATTCGGTCCATCGTGACGCAATATGGGAGGCAATGAGAGAGGACAGTGTGCCTGAGAAGATCATCAATCTGTTAAAGGCATACTATGCAAGAACAAAGACCCGGGCAAGAGTCGATGGCAATCTTTCATATCCGGTCCTGATCAAGGAGGTTGTACGTCAACGCTGTGTCCTTTCACCAACTTTTTTCAATTTCATCGTTGATTGGACCTTCTGGGTCCTGGACAATTATAAAGGTGTTGTAGTGAGCCCGTCCTTCTCCGTCACAGATCTTGACTATGCTGACGATATGGACATGCTTGCTGAATCCGTTGCAGAAGCCCAGGCTATGATAAATGACGCGGCAGTCAAAACACTTTCGACTGGTCTCCAAATAAGCCTACCAAGAACAAAATCCACGCGAACAGATGGGATGGATGAAACCCCTGTGACCCTAAATGGTAATCAGGTATAGGACGTCCAGTCGTTCAAATACCTCGGATCGATGGTAAACCCTGCCGGCGAATGTTCAGAAGAAATCCAGAGCCGCATATCGTCAGCCTGGAGTGTCTTCCTTCAATTACGGAAGTATCTCTGGAAGCGGAGCGAAATATTGCCACGCACAAAGCTCCGAATGTATGAAGCTATGGTTCTCTCTGTCCTACTCTATGGATGTGAAACGTGGTCACTTAAAGCAGCCGAAGCGTTGAGCTTGAATATATTCAACCACAAATGCCTGCGCTATTTCCTTGGTATCCGCCTCTCAGATAGAATCTCGAATGAAGAAGTAAGGAGAAGATGTGGGGATCGCCCACTTTTCTCTGACATTGTTAAGCATAGGAAACTGAGATGGTTTGGCCACACAATGCGCAGACCAGATGACTATATAAGCAAAAAAATGCTCCAAATTTCTGCCACTACCTGCTTGGACGAGGAGGGCAGGAGGCCAAAAGAAGACGTGGATAGCAACAGTTAAGTCTAATCTGGAGCCAATCGGGGGATTCCGAAAATGCGGCCGTCGCTGGGATCGCCAGTGAATACAGCCTGCCACCCTCGAGCGAAACCTATGGAAGGAGACATATCGTCATCTGCTGGGCCCCACGATGAGTCTAGATGCGGCTTGAACGTGCAATAAGTACAAGTAAGTAAGTAATTGTTGAAAGATCCATCAGTTCAAGATTTTTTTTTCACTGTAATTTTTATTTTCATTTTCAATGCTGTAAGAACTGGAAAAAATAAATTTGTAATATACGAGTAATTCGTTTTCAGTGAAGCACCAATGACGTAGAATTCCAATTTAATATCCCTTGGTATTTGTATCTCCTGAGCTTTAGTTTAAAATGGCCTTTACTTTTCTTTGAAAAACTTATTTTTCGGAAAGTTTTATTAATTAATTTTTGTTCGTTTTTGATTGCAAAAAGTTTCAAGTTTTTATGGCATGGGGGGGGGGGGCGTACTGACTGTCCGATTATTCTTGACTTTAAAAAACAGATCTAGAACTTTCAATTTGAATCGAATGAGGCTTTTTTCAAAGTCTTTACGATTACCTCTTTGATAAAAACCTTATATATGAACAATAGACAGCTTACATAACTTGCGGAAAGCGATTGACAACAATGAATGGATTGGAAAAATAGATCCAATAAGGGGGTTTAGACCATTTCACTTCCTGACACAAAGGGATCACGACTGTTTGGAATTGACCTTAATAGGAATTTGTGTGCCAAAGCAATTTTGTATCTATCACAGAGTATGTATTTATAATTGGATAATTATAATAGATTTCCTATGTTTTTTTCCCATACAAAACCCCTTCCCATAAGGTATAAACCCTCCTTAATAAGTTATGCCCCAGGTCATAACTTACACCGCCTACCCTTGGGCCCTGGTGGGCTGTGCCGACACCGGAGTTAGCCCCCCTCCCCCCCACGCCCATCATTTCTCCAAACACATCCAATCAAAATTTTCAGATAGCCATTTTGTTCAGCGTAGTTGATTTCCAGATAGAAAATATGTTTTTGAAGAGGACACTCCCCCACAGCCCTCAGGGCAAAGGTTTTAAATTATGCCCTGGGGGCGTATATGGTTTTTATAGAAGGCGTTGTCGTAGAAACTTCAAAACATGCTGATTTCAATGGAAATCAAATGACTAATGCCCTTTTTAATAGTCGGAAGTGATTGGAGTGCAACAAGTCCCCTCCCCACGCCCATCAGTTCCCCAATCACATCCAAACAAAATTCTGATATAGCCATTTTGTTCAGCGTAATTGGTTTCCAGATAGAAAATATGTTTTTTAGGAGTACACACCCCCAGAACCTTTAGGGAAAGGGTTTTAAGATATACCCTGGGGGCATATAAGGTTTTATAGAAGACGTTGTCGTAGAAACTTCAAAAAAGGTTCATTTGATTGGAAATTCAAAGGGATAGTGCCCTTTTTAATAGTCAAAAGTGATTGGAGGGAAACTAGCCCCCCCCTCCCTACGCCCATCATTTCCCCAAACACATCCACTCAAACTGTTGAGATAGCCATTTTTGTTCACCGTAGTTGATATCCGGATTGAAAAAATATTTTTGAGGAGGAGACTCCCTCAAAACCCTCCGGGCAAAGCTTTTAAGTTATGCCCTGGGAGCATTTAGGGTTTTTATAAAAGGCGTTGTCGCAGAAACTTCAGAGCAGAATCATTGGATTGGAAATTAAAGGGTTAGTGCCCTTTTTAATAGTCGAAATTGATTTGAGGGCAGCAATCCCCCCCCCCTACGCCCATCATTTCCCCAAACACATCCAATCAAACTTTTGAGATAGCAATTTTGTTCAGTGTAGCTGATTTCCAGACAGAAGATATGTTTTTGAGGAGGACACATCCCCGGAACCGTCAGGACGATTGTTTTCAGATGTGCCCTCTGGGCATATACGGCTTTTGAAAAAGGATTTGTTTTGGAACGTTCAAAAAAGATTTATTCAAATAAAAGTTCAAAGGGATAGTACCATATTTAATAGTCAAAAGTGATTGGAGGGCAACTAGCCCCAGCCCCTACGCCTATCAGTTCCCCAAACACATCCAATCAAACTTTTGAGATATCCATTTTGTTCAGTGTAGCTGATATCCAGATAGAAAATATGTTTTTGAGGAGGACACTCCCCCACAACCCTCGGCAAGAGTTTTAAGTTATGCCCTGGGGGCATATAAGGTTTTTATAGAAGGTGTTGTCATAGAAACTTCAAAACAGGCACATTCAATTGGAAATTCAAAGGTCTCGTACCCTTTTTAATAGTCGAAAGTGATTTGAGGGCAACTAACCCCCCCCCCCCCCAAGCCCAGCATTCCCCAAAACACATCCAATACAAATTTTTAGATAGGCATTATGCTCAGCGTATTTGATTTTCAAATAGAAAACATTTTTTTTAGGAGGACAATCCCCCACAACCCTCAGGGTAAGGGTTTGAATTTTTATGCCCTGGGGGCAAATAAGGTTTTTATAGAAGGCGTTGTCGTAGAAACTTCAAAAAAGGCTCATTCGATTGGAAATTCTGAGGGCTAGTGCCCTTTGTAATAGTCGAAAGTGATTTGAGGGCAACTAACCCCCTCTCACGCCCACTTTTTCCCCAAACACATCCAGTCACAATTTTAACACAGCTATTTTATTAAACGTAGTTTTAAGTTCTGGAAATTAGTTCTTTGAGGATTACAACTCCCCCAAAGCCCTCAGGGCAAGGGTTGTAATTTAAGGATTCTCCGAATCCTTCATATTATTTCTTATGGTAGGATACTCGCATAAACTTTAGAGAGGGTTCGTTTGATTGGAAATTGAAAGTTCTTGTTCACTTTTTAAGAGTCAAAAGAGATTGAAGGGCAACTAGTCCCTCTCCCTCCTCCACGCCCTCAATGCATCAGATAAAAATTTTGAGATAGATATTTTATTAAAATAGTTCAAAGTTCTGATAACAAAAACTCCGGTGTCGACACAGCCCATCAGAGCCCAGGGGTGGGCGTTGTAAGTTATGCCCTGGGGCATAACTTATTAAGGGGGGTTTATAAATTATGGGAAGGGGTTTTGTATGGGAAGAACACATAGGAAATCTATTATAATTATCCAATTATAAGTTTAAATACATACTCTGTGATAGATGCAAAATTGCTTTGGCACACAAATTCCTATTAAGGTCAATTCCAAACAGCCGTGATCCCTTTATGTCAGCAAGTAAAATGGTCTAAACCCCTTTATTGGAGCTATTTTTTCAATCCATTCATTGTTGTCAATCGCTGTCCACAAGTTATGCAAGATGTCTATTGTTCATATATAAGGTTTTTATCAAAGAGGTAATCGTATAGACTTTGATAAAAGCTTCATTTGATTTAAATTGAAAGTTCTAGATCCGTTTTTTAAAGTCACGAATAATCGGGCGGTAAGCACCCCCCCCATGCCAAAAAACACTTGAAGCTTTTTGCAATCAAAAACGAACAAAAATTAATTAAAAAAAACTTTACGAAAACTAAGTTTTTCAAAGAAAAGTAAAGGCCATTTTAAACTTAACCTCAGGAGATACAAATACCTGTTAAAATTCAAACTCAAAACGACCAGAAATTACTATTAAAAAATAAAAGAAACCCAAAACGAACAGAAATTAAATAAACAATCATACCAAAAAACATACAACAAGTAATAATATAAATGAATAAATAGATCTTAAAGCGAGTAATGCTTAGACTGAATATGAAAATCAAGCTTAAAACGAAAAAAAATATTTTCCTATTGAAGTATAAATGAAACTTAAAACGAACAAAAATTAAACATACAATCAATGCGAACAAAACATACAATATATATTAATGTAAATGAATAAATAAATCTTAAAACGAGTGTAACTTAAATTGAATATTCAAATCAAGTTTGAATCGAATAAAAATAACTACAAACAAGAGTTTGGGTATCGTCTCACTGCAGAAGCCTAAAACCTACTGCGTCATTGGAGCTTTACTGAAAACGAATTATATTAAAATTTTTTTCTTTTGTGCTTAATATTTAAAATAAATATGAAAACTACAGTAAAGTTTTTAACTGATGTGCTTCTAGTAATTAATATCATTATGCATCAAATATTCAGTTTAATTTATTAGTTCTTTTCAAGATTGGTCAAGACAAATAGAGTTTCGCTACAAGCAAAATTTGGATACTGCCCCCTTCTTTAACTGTAAAAACCTAAAGCCTTCTGCGTCATTGGTGCTTCACTGAAAACGAATTACTCGTATATTACAATTTTATTATTTTCCAGTTCTTACAGCATTGAAAATGAAAATAAAAATTAGAGTGAAAAAAAAACTTGAACTGGTTGATCTTTCAACAATTAATGTCATTATATATCTAATATTCAATTTGATTTTGTTTATACTTTCCAAGAATGTTGAAGACTCATAAAGTTTTCCCATTTTTTTTTTTATTGTGCCATTTTCTTTAACTAATCGTGTTAGTTTGTTATGAAAACATTCTATGGCTTCTAAGCATTTCTATTTGAGCGGAAAACTGCACCTCAAACTTTGTGGAACATGTATTTTATTGAATGAAACACCAAAATATAATAAAATGTCAAGTTTCGGAGCGTTCCACCACTCGCAAGCAAGTGCCATTGGTATTTTTGAATCTGCATGGTCAATTTAGGGGGTGGAGGGTAGGCTAATTCTCGTAGCAGCCCCATTCCGTCGTGGTATGGTTCACATTTTCAACACCTGGCGTCCGACTATCATATAATCTACCAAGCATACTATTACCCCAAATTAGTATCAATAAATAAATGAAACCCAAAACAAACAAAAATTAAAATAAATATTAGAGTAACGAGCATAAATTAATGTGAGTAGGGTTCAAAACCCCTATGGTTTCTGAAAGCCAGAATATAATTTGTACTTTACTGAAAACAAATTCAAATGAGTTTACTGAAACAAAAATGTGCATTGTCAATTTAATATACATATGCTGATATTTATTCCCTAAAATATTAATTAATTTTTGATTTCTTAAAGTAACAAAAGTGAAAATATTTCAAACAATTGTTTTCAGTAAAGCGCCAATGACGCAGTAGGTTTTAGGCTTCTGTAGTGAGACGATACCCAAACTCGTGTTTGTAGTTATTTTTATTCAATTAAAACTTGATGTGCATATTCAATTTAAGTTTCACTCGTTTTAAGATATATTTATTCATTTACATTAATATATATTGTATGTGTTGTTCGCATTGATTGTTTATTTAATTTCTGTTCGTTTTAAGTTTCATTTATACTTTAATAGCAAAATATTTTTTTTCGTTTTAAGCTAGATTTTCATATTCAATCTAAGCATTACTCGCTTTAAGATCTATTTATTCATTTATATTATTACTTGTTGTATGTTTTTTGCTATGATTGTTTATTTAATTTTTGTTCGTTTTGGGTTTCATTTATTCTTTAATAGTAATTTCTGGTCGTTTTGAGCTTGAATTTTAACAGGTATTTGTATCTCCTGAAGTTAAGTTTAAAATGGCCTTTACTTTTCTTTGAAAAACTTATTTTTCGGATAGTTTTTTTTTTCAATTAATAATAATAAAACATTGGAGCCGTATGGCTTTTACTATAGGCAACGCTACAGCGTTGCCTCTGATAGATTTGGAACCATCAGAATGGAAATTTGGCTGCAAAACAAAAAGAAGAAGTTATGTAAATTGGAAATGTAGCGTCATGAAAAAATGAAATGATAAAAAAAAAACGGAATAGCAATGGTATGTTCATAGACATAAGTATTTTCAAGTATTTTACAAGTCTTTTCATGTACTTTATAAGGAAATACAATAGTGAAGTTTTGTTTCTTTAAGAGCGATTCCTAAAACACAAGGGTCGTTTAATTAGAATAATAAATCTTTTTTTAAAATGCTATATAAAAAACTTTAGCGTAAAGAGCGAGGTCTTGGGGAAGGACAACATTCTTCATAAACGTAATAATTTACGCTCGTTTTAATTTTTTATATTGATCCTTATTTTCATTCGAAAACCTTTTTTTTTTAATACATACGAAAATTCAGTTGCTAGTTTATCTATATTCCCAGTGATTTGCAGCTAAACGAATAGCTACGGTATGTTCGTATTCATAAAGGTTGTATCAAAGGTTGCATAAGTATTTTGATGTATTTTATAAATCTTTTCATGTACTTTGTAAAGAAATACAACAGAAAATTTTTGTTTTGAAAAAAAAAACAATTCACGTGTGTGCTACTAGTAATTGTTCATACAAATATATGAGTATATACTCAAATTAATTATGAGCACCATCCGAGGTATGGTTTTTTTTTGTGGAGGCTAGGCAAAGAGCTGGCGAAGCTAGCTCTTTGGGTAGTAGTATACAACTCTGGTTCTTTAAAATTGTATTTATTTCAAAGCATCTTTCTACAACTGGGCTAGACAGAAATCTTGACATTCCTGTGGCATTAGTAGGAAACAAAGCTGACTTGGTCCGGGAGCGTTTGGTTTCAGCTGAAGAAGGAAGAAAACGAGCTTTATCCATGAATTGTTCTGTCTTCAAAGAAATATCGGTGAAAGACAATGCTGATGAGGTAAAGTTTTGTTGTATTCCGTAGGACGAAGAGCTAGTTAGAAGTATTCTAGAACTAGTCGTACAGGTTTACTTAAGAGCAAAATTGTGTAGTCATGGAAGCTTAGTTTACAACCTAGGACATTTTAGTCATAGTATCCAGCCATTAAGGGACTGGAAACGAAACAACTCTAAACTGACTAGTATGTAATTTATTTGGTAATTTTATGAAAAATAACAATAGCCAAGGCTGATGATGAATTACTTAATTATTTACCTGATTATATCAATGGATCATTTAACATTTTAAAATACAATAGCTTGAGAATGAAAAATAGAGAAAATTCTTTACAGGAAAAGAGAGGGAGTTCAGTGCTTAATCTATTGTTGTATTTATGTGTTTTTTTTTATATTTTATTTTGTATGTTGCTGAACAGTTGTTTTGAATAAGTTTTTTTTGTGCTGCCATAGCCCTGTGGATTTTTTTTTTGTAATAAATATCGATCTATCATTATGCAAAAGAAAACATTAGAGCAATAAAAAAAGAGTATTTCGCACTAAGAACCAGTACATCCACATTCTCCTTTAAAAATATTTGAATCTTGTTAAGCTGCTTTTGGATCGCCTCCCCAACCAAGTCAAAATTTAAAATCTATTGAACTCCTGGTCGCATGTCCCTTCTGACTTTAAGCTTGGTACCTTAAGCGGTAGTAGAAAGGCCTCATGAGCTCGTGACGGGGCACCATATATGGGCATAGAGTCCCTAGGGAGAACGCGTGGTTAATGGGGTCAATGACCTAAATTTCCAAGGTCAATTTATTTGTTGTTTTGGGCACGCTCTCAGCGAGTGTCAAGGTGTCCAGAAATAGAAAACAGTATTTGTTGTTGTTGTTGTTTTGGCCAAGTGCACGCTCTCAGCGAATGTCATGATGTCCAGAAATAGGAAACAGTATTTGTTGTTGTTGTTGTTTTGGGCAAGTGCACGCTCGAGGCGAATGTCAAGGTGACCAGAAATAGAAAATAGCATTTGTTGTTGTTGTTGTTTTGCTCGAGGTGAATGTTATGAGTTTTCAGGAATGGGAACCAGTTAGATCATGTGTTTCTTTTTCAGCCAATCAGAGGGCTTTTTTGAATATTAGTGGCGGAAGGAATATAATGAAAGGATTTTTGATATAGTTTTTATTAGTCTGTGAATAGAATTCAAAGGAGTGAGAACAGTTTGACTTTACTCATTTGGATATATATACTTGTGCTGATGATGAGTGGAATGTTTACCCTATTAGAAGTTGATAGTGGAGTTGATGGTAATAATACAAGAGCACCAAACATTGCGGTGGAAATCACAAGAGGATCACGGCTTTGTCTGGAATGGGATGAAGTATATGCAAGATATGTGATATCCTTGAGCAAATTTAAAATGGAGAATCAATTATGTTTCGCTGCTAAAGTTGATATAGCACATGTGAATAGACTTCAATGTGCTTTAAGTGCATTAGTGAAACATAACGAAGACAATAAACTCTATCGCTAATTGTACATGCTTAGTATTATTGTTGTTGTAATTATTCAATAAAATTGTTTCGAAATCGAAAATGTTCCATTTCTTTTCGGTGCAGGTTAGCGATTAGGACCAGTCTAGAGTCAGCAGTCAGAGTGAAAGGATTAAAAAATGAATAAATTTGAGAAAGAGAGAATTAGATCAAATCTAGTGCTTATGGAAAAACATTTGATTTTGGATGATGATTTTCTCGAGTTATCTCTTCAACGCAGGATATTCTCTCGTCAGGGAACACTTGACAATATAATGAGGAGTGATTCTCCCCCATTGGACTATTGTATGAAACTTTTAAAATGTGACTCAATTGCTTATAGTCAATTTATTGATATATTAATTGGAACAAAGCAGAATCATATCGTGGATATACTTTGAAAACATTGCCAATGGATTCAATGTATATGACTCCCCCGTCATTCGAAAGAGGTAACGTCACAGAGTTACTCCTCTCACCATTTCCCCTCACTGAATTTATCCGTCAGCAGGAACGATCAGTTTCGTTTTAGCTGTGAGTGAGTCAAGTGACACATTGGAAACCAAAAAATGTTCTATACATGTCCATTGTGCATGTACACTCTTGGCAGTTGGACTTAATGTGAGAATTGTACAATTATTGATGACTATAGTGAAAAGTGCAAATTATGTAATCCTTGTAAATTACATAGAGGCTATGCAGTACAAATTAAAGGATGTAAGTCATGTCTTGAGGAGGTGTGTGATTCTCACCCTAGAGGATACCTTTGCTCCAATTGTCACTATGATAAATTTGATCAATGGGAGAATACTTACTCCGCTTTGATTGGAATGAATCCCAAACTTGATTTCAGTTTATTTCTACGAAATTGGTATCGTCGTGGATTTAAATTATTTTGGGAAGAGGAATCTGGTCTACGATTTGACTGTTGGGCTAACAAGACAATTTGGTTTCTACGTCATCGCTGTGACGACACTGCCTACTATGACTATAAACCAAGTGATTTTATTTGGCTGTTACCGAATGTGATTCACCATTTGAAAACACTGTATGTGATATTGCTTCAAATAGACAGATTGAAACTCGTGAATTTCATAATATGAATGCAAATAGTATCATTGACTATACAAAGAGAAATGACAAGAGTGAAGTTACATTGTACTGTAGAAAATGTGACCCTGACTTTGCAGTCAATCAAGATCAATATACAGTGAATCCAAATGATTTACCGGCATTAGTGGTTCACGAAAGTTGCCTATACATCGAAGAAGAAGAAATCTAAAGTGAATATTTAAAGACATTGTTGTATATATATGCATTTTATTAATAAACAAATTCACAAACATTTTTTAAGCACTTTACTCTTAGGGCACTGAAATCAGTACTGTACAGGTCTGAGAGGATATTTTCCACTAGAAAGTCGTTCAAACGAGGATTGTCACCATAAATGTGGAGAAACTGCTTGTAAGTATAGCCGAGACATCTGAACACAAAATATAGTAGTGCATGGAAGCCACAGCTTTTAGTCGTTAGATCCTGCACCCTCTTCCGATTTTGAATAATAGTTTTCCCACTGCTCTCGATATAGTTGCTGATGTGGGGTGTGTAGAATGTATAGGGTAGACCAAGAGGATCAAAAAATTCAATCGTCGTCATTGTTTGAAAGATACACAGCCAATGACTCGTCAGTACAGTCGACAGACTGCAATTAACAATAATTAAGATATTGTTGACTCTTTGAATTTTTCTTAAATAGTCCGAGGGTAGACAATAGAATTTGTATTTAGACATGTAGGGATCCTTATTAAATACATTGATTATTTGACTGGTGTTTATGGCGCCAAGTCTAGTAGAACACTGTCTTCAGGAGTGATTTCCCAATAGGTTTCATATTGATTTAGTGAAATTAGTGCAATACTCTCAGCCAATGGGTCGGCAAATGTACACTCTAAACGCACACTCCCCGTACGTACTATACTCATATCCTGTGTGCCAGACAAATCCAGAACCATGATACCATGTGTTTTAGCAAACATATCTTCGGTTATACCATTTTCGAATAGTTGAGAGTCATGATCTAGGGTTTGCATGGTCAACTCATACAATGTTCTATAGGATTTATCAAAAGATAGAGTGTAGAGGGGGATACCGTTTACTTTGCACACAAGAAATGAAAGTCCAAACATCTCGAGTTTATGTGGGCATTCAGTTTCTTAGAAAGTCCAAGAGTAGACAATAGGATTTGTACTGGGACATGTAGGGGTCCATATTAAATACATTGATTATTTGACTAGTGTTCATGGCGCCAAGTCTAGTAGAACACTGCCTTCAGGAGTGATTTCCCAATAGGTTTCATATTGATTTAGTGAGATTAGTGATATAATCTCAGTCAATGGGTCGGCAAATGTACACTCTAAACGAACACTCCCCGTACGTACTCTGCTCATATACTGTGTGCCAGACAAATCCAGTGCAATGATACCATGTGTTTTAGCAAACATTTTTTCGGTTATACCATTTTCAAATAGTTGAGAGTCATGATCTAGGGTTTGCATGGTCAACTCATACAATGTTCTATAGGATTTATCAAAAGATAAATTTGTAGAGTGGGATACCGTTTACTTTGCACACAAGAGATGAAAGTCCAAACATCTCGAATTTATGTGGGCATTCAGTTTCTTAGAAAGTCCGAGGGTAGACAATAGGATTTGTACTGGGACATGTAGGGGTCCCTATTAAATACATTGATTATTTGACTGGTGTTCATGGCGCCAAGTCTAGTAGAACACTGCCTTCGGGAGTGATTTCCCAATAGGTTTCATATTGATTTAGTGAAATTAGTGCAATACTCTCAGCCAATGGGTCGACAAATGTACACTCTAAACGCACACTCCCCGTAAGTACTATACTCATATCCTGTGTGCCAGACAAATCCAGAACAATGATACCATGTGTTTTAGCAAACATTTCTTCGGTTATACTATTTTCAAATAGTTGAGAGTCATGATCTAGGGTTTGCATGGTCAACTTATACAATGTTCTATGGGATTTATCAAAAGATAGATTTTGGATTGTGAGGCTATTTACGGTACAAGACACAGATGGACGATAAAAAGGAACAAAGGTATTTAAACATCCAGTCATTTATTATGTTGCGCTAATGCATAGTAAAAATACAAAAGCAATGTTTGATAAAATTTTAAAATCGATCAGGGATTAAATGATGAAGTTACGTGGCTCCATTACAATATGGCATTGATTTGTAACTGCATGAGGAACAAGAAGTTTAATATTATTTCCATTGGCTCTCAGTTTTTCCACTGCCAAAGCAACAGAACTCATGACTTGTTGTTTGCGTACATGAAGTATTACCGAGGTGAGGGAGAGACTTACATCGGGATTGCCAGCAAGTTCTTTTCTCAATATGAAATTGGATGGTGCAAGCGTCAGTTTTATATCCACTTTAACATTGGGCGGCAACAATTGGGGTACATTAAATATTTCATGATATATTTTTCCGACTAGATGTAATTCACTAGTTGTAACATTTTTAAGTGCATCTGTACTATCAATATTAGTAGTATATTCATATCCATTGGAGGTGCCTCTTAATTCCTTGTATTACTTGGGTGTCATCAGCATGAATTGCATATAGCTTGTATAATTTGAGAGATTGTTGCTTGTACTCACCATCCTGCCATTGATGTAGACACTGATTTGACGAAATAGATTATGTAATATACAACTTTCATAGGGTATTCCATCGGCCCGAATTGGCATTGTATTATCAGATTTCCTGACTTTCATTTGTAAATCTATAAATGTTGAAGACATGTCCATAAAGTAGTCTTCATTGGAATAAATTTGAAAGTGGATATTATCGGAGAGGGGTTGCTGTGGATAAAATTGTTCATAGTATCCATGCTTGACACTCACATCAACATTTTCAGCATTGAATAGATTCAATGAGGCGGTGATTGAAGGTTGTGAATCCTTATGCGGCAGGTAGAACATATTAGGAGAAGAAATCTAGTTTCGATCTAACAATTTTCTTCCTGGGGCTTCTTCTTCTGTTTACACTAAGGATTGACTTTTTCCTTCCTTTCTTTGACAAGAGGGGTGATGTCTTTTGTTTCCGACCTGAGTAGAGATTGATGAGTGGTGCATTGTTTCTTGACATTTTTAAACCTTCACCATTTTATTTTAATTTCTCGTGAAGGGTTCACGCACTGGACCTAAGATTTTCCGTAGCACTTTTTGTAAAATCCTTACAAGAGCCCCAATAGTATAGTGTAGAGGATGCAAAATCTGTCGCAGCCGGTACAAGATATTTTCTAGCCAGTGGTAGTGAAGAGCGAAAGAGCTTAGCAAACCAACTGCCAAGACCATAGCCAGACATTGACGAGCGACCCTTGTAGTAGTCCATTCCATTGCCCTGTTTTCTTGGTCCAAGAGTATTAATATAGCAGTCAATATCAGGACAAGTGAATACCACTTTATTATTAGACATCTTGTGTTGAACGATGGGATGGAAATGACAAGTAATCACAGCAAAGCCCTTTGAATTTGCTATGGGATCACCCAATTCGGTTCCTAGTTTTAACTGACAGAGTTACAAATGGGAAGTGTTAACGAAAATATACGGAAGATGCTTTAAATTGTAGTGGTGAATATGTTCTTGATTGGTTTTTCGTTCAAGAACTCGTAGGAGGGGAACATTTGAATTACCAACCCGAGATGTTTCCACAAATGAGGCGTAGAGAAATATACAAGTGTCTGTGGAGAAGGCAGGTGGGTAGTCAACAAAAATGAAATTAGTGTTTCCGGCACTTTTACCATTGATTATATTGAGCTTAAAGCCAAAAAGATGTTTTAGGTTATCATTGAGAATAACCTTTCGTGGGCAATAGGTGGAACATTGTAGATCTTGCCCTCTTCCTTTGAACAGTTGAAATAAAAAGCTCCTAATTTACGAGGGGAAATTCTTTTATTAATACAACGACATAAATCATTCATACAGGTGAGTTCCTCGTAGGGTAATTCAATATATGGATAATCCATCCAATTGATTTTTTGAATTTGTTCTTGATCACTTGAGGATGGTGGTGGTGGCCAATCATAGGGTCTAATTTTTATTTCATATTTGCGATCTTTTCTCAGGATGTCGTAGGTATTTTTGAGAATACAGTTGACAAGAGCCACTTCATACTTTCCGTCGTCGAATTTGATGGTGGGGGAGAGTTTAGTCCAAAAATCACTTGTTCTATTCAAGTCATTGTAGAGAGGATCGGAAACATTGGACATGAAAGTCACATAGAAATCATTTGGCATTGTCAATATCTTCAGCCCTGACAAAAAATCATATAAATGAGCAGTATTTTAGCCAACGAACGCTAAACACTGTTACTTGCCCCTAGGCTTAGGACTCTTTAATATATTTTCAATTCTATTCCATTAACTAGTGTTTATTAATTGTTTCACTTCATATTCATAGGAGTCACAGAGACTATTATCATCCCTGAGATCTTGCAGACAATAAGTCGTGGGCTCGGTGTCTAGGATTTTGGACAATTTAAAAAGTTCGGTGCTTCATAAATAATTCCCCTTTTCAAATATATAGGTTGTTTTATTAATTCCAACACCATCACCAACATCGAATTTCTTCTTCACATTTTTTTCTCTATTCCACCATTGGAATATTGCTTTACAAAAGCTTGAAATGTGTTTTTACTGTAGTGAACATCCCGAGGGCTTGAGTTGAACAGAGATCAATGATGTCGATGGTTGTATATCTGCATGATTTTTATCTAAATGAATAAAAGCCGGTGTATTTTTCAGGGTACAATATCTTGAAATTAATAGACGAATCGTTCTTATTAATCGTTCAGCCAATGCAGCCTTTATCGGACTGTGACTATGATAAAGTGTTGTATTATATTTCAATAAAACCTTTTGTACATGGGGATTAACAAATTCACTGCCACGATCCGTTTGAATTTTTCTATACGAATCCTGTTCAAGAATACTTTCAATGGCCTGAGCAACTTCAACACCTCTCTTTGATCGTAGTGGAATGGCATAGGCATAGCGACTAAAGACACTGATTGCCACCAGAATATATTTGTAGGGTGCATTGTGACGCCGTTGAACTGCGTCTAAAGTTAAGAGATCCATTTGCATTATATGCAGTGGGAAAAAGGTTTTAGGTTGTCGATATTGTTTACTGCGAAGCCCGTTATTCCGATGTAGTGTATAAATTGGTTCATTATCTAGATGATCTTTTGCTTTTTTCATTGTGGTGCAGTAAACAGCTCTAGAAAGCTTTTTGGGAGAACTTAAACTTCCCGCTTCACCAATATTTTTAGACACATCTTTGAATACTTCATCCATTTTGAACGCAAACACGTAGTGTAATGTCCACTCCCTTTTTGCACACTGGAGGGTGAATCAATTCGTCTTCGCTTTTGACTAGCAGCCACAGGTGTTGTAAAATCAGTGGTGCTAGTATTTTCAAATATTGAATCTTCTTCTTCTTTTTTAAATGGCGTTGGTGTTGGTGTTGTTGGAGGACTATATTCTCTTAGTTTCTTGAGAATTTGCTTATTGCCAATTAGACTTTTGGGAAAGTTTGATACACTTAGAAAGGTGTACAGATTATTGTCAAAGGATAAAAGTCAGTTACGATTCGTCAACATTTCACAAATTAAATCAACTAGATTATATCTTTTTCCCTGATTTATAATTAGTTTCCCTGTGCTATCGACTTGAACTTGATGTTCAGGAGTTTCCAGCATGAGATGTGATAATACTCTGTTACTCTGTTCTCTATAGGTCAGTGGCAATAGGTTTCTAATTTTCATTACAATTGAATTCAATTCCTTCTCCTTTGATTGCAGTGCTGCAGTATCTTGAGGAGGTGCTTCCTGTTTAGAGGGATCGGTGGTGGTGACGATGGCGGCTCTCTCACGATAAAGTTTATGTTTGTCCACACGTCGCAATGCGTCTTGAAGTAAAAGCAATTTTTTGTCATTGGCAATATTCTCATCATTAATGAATTTGTTTAGATTGTCTTCAAAATGTTCGACGGGCGAGAGGACAAGTTCAAATGGTGTCAATTTATATGGTTTAGCCATTCTCTCTCTCTCTAGAGAAAACTGTTTACAAGTCCTGCAATTATTGGCAGTAAAAGTGTGAAAAAGCTACCGCCCACTTGAAGGAGTCGTTTTCTTTTAAAAAATGTTCCCTCGTTTTTACAAGCCAAGGCGCATACAGTGGAACGATGTTGCTTTGTCTGTTGTCTAACACCTTCTGGCAGTTGAACATTGCCCTCAGTTAAATTTAAAAAAATTTCAGATATTAGAATAATGAAATCATTGTCAACACCATGTTTGAGTATAGCCTTCCTAAGAAATGGTTTTGAAGTGCTTAAAACGGAAAATAAATGCAGTTGTTCGTGTAGTTTCTTCAGTGTCGTAATGGCAACTAATAGCCTTTTCTACTGTTCACCGGAAGATATACTGTAATTTCATTGTTGAAAATGTCGGTGACTACACGTAGATCCTCGGGTGTGCTCTGATTAAGATCCAGCAAAATGTAACCGTAGGGTTTATTAGTCGCCTGAGTGTACGCTGACAACAGAAATTTAGGGGCGCCGGGGTATATCTGTTTATTGAGAGTTTTGAGCGAGCTAGAATCACGAACAACTCGATAGATAATATAGATAGTGCAATTCAAAGCAAGGGTTTCCAAACATTTTCTCTGATGAAAAAGATTGTGTAGAACTAGGGTTATGGAAATGTGTTCATGATGGGAGCGAACAGTGAACAGTTGTAGCATTTCCTGTGAGAACTGTTCAATGGATTCAGCCAAATCATCAATAATCAACCAAGAGTTCAATTCAATACTATTGAAAACATCAAGTCCCCGTTTGAATTGTATGGTATGGTTGTGGCAATAGCTTTTATTTGATCATAGGACTCTTGCCAAATACTATGGCAATAGTAGATTTTTTTAAGATTTTCCAAAACATTTTATCGCAATTTTTAATTATTCTAGTTAAGAATGTTGTTTTCCCCGACATTGAGGGACCACACAGAAACGATCTGAAGGGTGTTTTAAATTGATACATGTTGCTGCTGCTGCTGCTGCTGACAACAGTTGGACTATAACTAACTGTAAATCATACGTGTCCAATGAATAAGTAGTAGTAGCAATAATTTTCCCATAGATCTATCTAGTACGTTAACAACAGCAAAAAAAGAATATTTCATGGCAGCATTTATTTCGGCAACATGAAAACAAATATTTGATCAACGTGAACTGCAACGATATGAATAACACTTGTTCAACAAGAACAGTTGACAACAATATTTCATGACAGCATTTATTTCGGCAACATGAAAACTCTATTTGTTCAACATGAACAACAATGATAAAAATGACACTTTATGTTCAACAAGAACAGTTGACAAAATTTCATGGCAGCATTTATTTCGGCAACATGAAAACAAATATTTGTTCAACGTGAACTACAACGATAAGAATAACACTTGTTCAAGAATAACAAAAAAATTTAATGGCAGCATTTATTTCGGAAATAAATGAAAACTATTTGATCAATGTGAGCTGCAACGATAAAAATAACACCTTATGTACAACATAAATAAAAAACACTTTTTGTCCATGAAGAGCAACATTTATTGTCTTTAAAAACACTTTTTTGTCCATCATCATGTACAACACTTATTGTCTTTAAACACTTTTCTATACAAGAGCACTTGAAAACAACACTTGAAAAAACAGAAAACACTTGGAACATGAACTAGCACAGTTGAACATTATGAATTTAAAAGTGGGGCCCCCCCACCCCCCGGGGATCGCGGGGCCGAAGGCCGGTCGCGGGCGGGACCCCCCACCCCAGGGGTCGGCCGCGGGACGGCCCCCCCCCGGGAACCGCGGGGGTGAAAAAAACTGTACAATAGTTGTCGTCACTGCTACAGGTTAGGTTGAGGTTGGGTTGAGGTTAGATTAGTTAATTTATGAACGGGTTGGTGGTGGTTAGTTTATGAATGGTTGGTGGTGGTTAGTTGATTAGTCAGATTAGGTTAATTTATCCAGACCAAGATGATTGCGATAGTCTATGCATTCAACTCGGTCTGAAATATGGTAGTGGCCATGAGGCAGGACATTCACACCATTCTCGAGCACATACAATTTGTCAGATATACTTGACATTGTATTCTTCTCCATTCTCATAATATAATTTCTATACTGTAGAGAGCAAATTGCAAGCACCTGTGCTCTCGGCACTAGGCTACTTTCTAAACAGTCTCTGTACACGCTCATGTTGATACTGCTCTTTACAAAATGTGTAGGCACCCCTTTATACGCCTGCTTTTCATCCCCACAATGAGTTTCAACTCAATAAACTTTAGGGCCCGGGAACACCCCCCTGGATATAAAATCATTCCCCGTCTCTGATATTAACATTAAGAGTTGGTTGGGGGCTTGACGTTTCACCAACTCAGGGTAGAGTGATGGATTCCAGTTAGTGAAATCCATCCGCGAGCTGATGTGTTCCCCCTTTTCTAGATCACCCAATAAATCTTCGGTCCCATTTACCTTTAGCAGAAGAGAATCTGTATCCCCATAGCAAACTTGAACCTCCCCCTCCCGTGGCCATTGCACCTTGCACACATTGTAAAAGAACGACAACCTGAGCTTTTTGGAAATTTCCAGTACTGAACTGCCGCTTGCTATATTCTTTTTCAGTACCACATTTCGCATTCGCCTGTGTAGAAGAACCATGCCAGTCTTTATGCTCGTGAAAGATGTAAAATTGGGATCGGAAATAATTCGTGCCCACTCTAGAGGTTCATTCATGACATTACAGCGAGATCTGTTACGTACGCTTTCACACATTTTGCCAAACGCTGAATTTAGGATGAGCTTGTACATTTCCTTCTCCACCTTTGAGTTTTCCCTAGAGCGTTTATCGACAAAAGTATCGATAAATGTTTTTAAATATGGTCGCTGATTGAACTGCAGGACCCTGTGTATTTTGGTGATTTTGAAACCATTGTTCACCATCCAGTGCAAAACCACATGGTGAACAACGATATTCTCCTTAGGGTCCAAATCAGCAATCAGTTTCTGTTTGGAGGGAGGCCAGTGCCTCCCCATATCCTCAACCAATGATCGATTGTAGGGGCTCAGCAATTCCCTGCTCACAGGTCGATTGATACAAGGAAAGACAAAATCTTTGACGGAGTCGTGAAGCGCCAGCGGAATGCGACCGTCAATTTCAAAGAACCATCCTTTTGGCCCATTGTCCTCGACGGTGGTAATGTCGGGGAACTCAGAAGGATTCTCACGCTATTGATAGGCCCCACACGGTAAAGAGTAGTGAGATACTGCCGAAGGGTACAATGAGTTCTTGTCCAAGAACACTGCATTTGACTTTGCACCGATGTTTTGTCCGCTTGGATCGGTTGACGAGACACAGTCTCCGAGAAAAATATATCTACCCCTAATTGAACGCTCTACAAAAAGGTATTGATCTACACCTGTGATTAGGCCTATTTCCTCCCTATTAAATTTTAAAATCAAATCCATCACCAAATGGGGTGTGGAAAAATAATAGCCTATATCTAACCTGAACTCTGAATGGATTTGGTCTGTGTTCTTACAGACTATATCCAACAGAGTTAGAACGTCACTGGCCAAGTACAGTCTACAATAATCCTACCCATTTTTACAATCCCCCTTAGACCACACCTTCTTGGCAAACTCGTACTCCTCGGCTGTGCATTCACTGCTGGTCAGTGAATTGTAAAAAGCTTCAATTGGAGGTAGTTTCACTTCACTTAAGCGAGCGCCAGAGCAGTAATAATCGTATGCGTATATACCTTTGCAGGTCAACAGATCATACATTTCATTGTCTGGAAAGTGTTGTTTAAGCAAGGGAAAGCAATCAAAATTGTCGCTTTTCTGCACTTGAATCAATTGACTCAATGCCTTGGGAAAAAAACTAAAAGAATCTAAAAACCTGATTTTATTCCAACACGTAAGCCCATTATCCACTGCCTGCCATTTCAGCTCGAGAAGCAACAACTTCTCGGCCGATTTGGGAATAATGTTATAGGTAAATGAACTGTTTACCCATGGACTGTCTACTCCCCCTCCCTCCCTATGCATACGTGCCAGTGCCGGTAAAATAAATTTGAAGTCGTAATTTGAGTTGTGGATAAAAACAGGGATAAAAAACTGCTGGCTAACATTTAAGTTACACGATTGATGCGCAACCCCTCTAAAATTACTACCCCCAGATGATATTTCCTGCCACAATTGATTATGATCTCTGACTTTCCCCCTCCCCCCTCTTTTCCCTTTAGTCCCCTTATCCTCCTCCTCTACAAACTCCCCCTTACAAACCCAACATATTTTTGATCTTTAATCGCGAGACGATCCTCTGCAGACAACACCATTGGATAATTGGTGTTTATCATGCGAGAAAGAACACCATTAGCCGGGCAACTTCGTTGAGTCAATGCCTTGTGCATGCAATCGTCCTCATTTCACGCTTCTATTATCTCTAACAACTGTATTTTGTTAGATCTATGTCTGTGTATGGGGACATAGGACATTGCACCAGCCTGGTGTGCTGTAACTCGATTTGGATATCCGAAATCATTCAACTCTACCAGCTTACCTTCATAGTCCAAAGATATTTTGTTGCACGGGAGAAGGGTATTCTGAAAATTTTTAAAGCGTAGAATAGACCTATCCCCTGAAACCGTTTCCACTGTATGGTAGCCATGCCGGCTACAATGCCTCATGTGATTTTGCAACTTTAATTCAGTCCAAAATCGAGAGAGGCATGTTGGACAGTAGAAACGTGTCCCCCTAGTCTTACCCTCCCCCAGAACTCTACTGATGTCTGTGATAGGATTAAAATGGCCAATTGCATTCGGTTCACTAGGTGGTGTGTATAACAACCAAACCCAGTGTCTGACCAAATCAATTGACGGGCCCCTTACAGGGAAGACCACCCCCTTCTTTTTTAAACGAATCCCATCTTCAAATTCAGTTTCATACTGAACCACAGTAACGCCGATATTTAAATGGGCATTAGCCCTTTCAAAAATATCAATAGATCGTAGCGTTACTGGGTATTTTCCTTCTAAACACGAGAAATCTACAATTGGGAAATTGGACCCTTCCTTCCCATGTACGGCCCAATCGTCTAAATTCGTCTTGGTAGCGTCACGTGCTAGAGGCTCGAATTCTGATATGAGGAAAGCATACCTGAAACACTTTTGACCTGTTTCAAAATAGATCCGCTGGACACCTTTACAACCCACTAGATCTGAATTATATATTAAAACTGTACCCGCACCTCAATGCCCCCCTATTAAAATAAAACCTTTCTTAAATTTACAGATATTCACACTTAAATTTTGAACAAAAAGAACTAGTGAGCCACTACCATTTTCACTATAGTTCTCAAGATGCGCTATAGTTTGACCTAACCAATCCATGAAAGCACCCTCAAAATTTTCTAAATTCGAATCAATTAAACGCATCTCGGAATGTACATAATGATAATAAAATTCACTTTTCCCCTCATTTAAATAGAATACCTTTAAAACAATAGAGACCTTAATTGAATCCCTACCCCCCAAAACTGAATTTGGTTCTCCAGTAGTGCACGAATTTTATCTACATACTCATGCACAATTTCTACGCGATCAAACACAAATTTCTCCCCCATTAGTGAATTAAATGGGTCCTCAAAAGTGACAGTGTAGACAACTATTGCATTTAAAATTGTATTGGTCAATTGAATATCGGGAAAAGTTGTACCCCCCTCCCCCTCGTGTATATCATCCCCTCCCCCTCCCCCAAGTTGTTCAACAATATTTGGGGTATGCAAATGTTCCACTTCAGTTGTTTGAAGTGGAAGTAGGTAATCAGTGGGGGCTGGAGGAGGGTTCCCCGTTAATTCATTGGTAAAATCATTTAAAAGGTGTAGCGTGTTTGGACTTAGCAAAGGTAAGTCCCCCTGCTCAACTGTGCTAGGTTCTACATTAAAATAATCAACGAAAAACTCATCAATATTTAACGACGACGACGGTATTTCCAATGAATTGTTGGAGAGGTCCTCTCCTTCTCCAACTGATGAGGACGATGGTAACATTGAATATGGTACCAATGGGCGTCCAACCTATAAATGAAAAAAATAGATTATTTTCAAAGTGTTTAAATCATCCCTACTGTTTTTAAAATTTGGATTATTATTTAAAGTCAGCGCTTAGTAGTAGTATTAGCAGTATGCACATAGTAGCATTTGCTTAATTCACCTGAAAGTTCCAAAATATCAAACTTAATATAAGATATTTACAATCTAAAACACCGTTTTACACAGAATTGACAATTTGATTTTGTTCAAACACCCCCCTGTCCCAATTTCCAATATTTTATGCTTCCCCCTCCGAGCCGGCCATCGCGGCGCTTTCCCGCAGCACTTTCCCTCGGCGCTTCTCGGGCCCACCGGCGCTTCCCGGGTGCTACGATGCATAAAGCTATCTTTTTCTCAGCGAATTACTGGCCCCATACGCGTTCACCAACGCGTGAAGAAACAGTTTTTTTTTCACTTTACAATGAGGCGGTGATAGAATTGTGGCATGTTTTCACTCCTTTCAACAATGTCCTAAATATATTGTTAGACCTAAATTTGAAAATAACGAGATTTCATCGGTTCTCCAGCAAATAGAGATTGCATAGGCATGTGCTTAATAAATTGCAATTGTCTGCATGAAACCGTTTTAATTTGACAGGGGAAAAACAACCCCCTCCCCCCTTTCAGCAATGTCATAAATAGCAATTATTATTTTTGGGGATATAACTTGTATCGCTCTTACATAGAATTCCAATGTCCTAAATATCTAACGCTAATTTTGCAAACAATTCCGCTATTTTCAGAAATAAACACAGAATTATGTAAAAGCATTGAAATCCTAGACTTGGCCTAACCACAAACTGCTAATGATAGAACAAGACAGGAAAAGGGGTGAAACAGATCTATTTATATGCTTGTGCGGAGCTTTAAGCCAAAGATTAAAACTAGATAATATTCAATTGTGAAAAATAGCATTTGAGTTTCATAGTGGTGAGAGATTGCAGTAAAAACTAGAAAATTACCTAAAAATATTCGCTTATGAGATATTGAAGCGATAGCAACAGAGAAAATATCAAAGATTAGAAAAAAAGAGCGGTTTCTTTGCAAAAAAATTACATTATATTTAGATATCTCCGAGGGAGGGGGAAGCAGAGAAAACAATGGTTGGGGGCGAGGGTTTAATATTTTAATATCTCTGAGATACACTTTTGTACAGTGTTGCAAATAGTGAAAGGAAAAGACTAAAAAACATTGGAAGAAATAGATATATATATTTCTATAAGATAGGTGGGAAAAAATGCTCACATTTGCAAATCCTGACTGCACTTGGGTGCCAGATGGTCCGGGTAGTGCGAGTTGGAGGGCAACCTCATGATCTTGTGCAGCTGAGCCAGCAATATCACAGGGCTCTGCAGGCGGGGCAGCTCCTGAGACCCTTGAAAAAGCATGATGAGAGACAACCTCATGATCTTGCGTAGGTGGGGCTTCGGCATTGTAGTTATCCGCCCACTCTCTCTTTAACTTTCTGACAGGCTGCATTGGGGCTGCCTCACCCTCTCTTGCTCTCTTAGATGGAGGGGGCACACATTCTTCACCATTGTCCTTAAAGAAGAGAGAAAAGTTAGTATCGAAAATAATTTCCCCCTTTTTACAGAAAGAAAATTAGGACCATCATCCATATAATTTTGTCTAGAAAAGCATTTATCACTAAGAAAGCAAAACGTAAAAAAAATTTCGTGAAATATACTAGTCGCATCCTTTTGAATCTGAGAAAGAAGAATTACGGCTCACTTAGCCGTTCAAAATTCAGCCTATAAAAGTCGGCCTAGTTTGTTTCTAAGCTGTTTGAAGAATTTCTTATTTTTAGGCGTATCTGTTCTTTTCTGGTTTTAATGTGCATTGAGCATGTCTTGTTTGATGCATTTAAAGTATTAGCGGTATTTCTGATCTTTCCTTATCCTTTTTCGGTGGCTGGCATTTACCCCACCCCCCAGAAAAAACAGGCCCGAGGAAAATAATCCCCACGGCAAATACCCCTGAGAAAAGACATGAAAAAATACCACCTCCCCCCCCCCGAAAGATATCGCATCCTTTTGAATCTGAGAAAGAAGAATTACGGCTCACTGAGCCGTTCAAAAGTCGGCCTATAAAAGTCGGCCTAGTTTGTTTCTAAGCTGTTTGAAGAAAATCCCCCCCCCTAATACTAAACGTTGAAAATGTGAATATCTTGTCAAACATCGAAGCATTGATCTAATCTATGGTTCTTTTTTAGTTATCCAATAAATAAAAACATGTTTTAGTCGCATCCTTTTGAATCTGTAAAAACATTGGAAACTAAACTGCTAACGCTAACGAACAGGAAGTGCTTTAAAAAAGGGTCAGAGCTAATTATAGGCCTCGCGCTGGAGCCTTGTGTCAATCCAGTACGGGTTAATAACAGCAGCGAGGGATGTCTCAGTTAGAGAAAAGATTACAATAGAGAAAAGTCTAAATTTATCGAAAAGATAATTATTTCTATTTGCGAGAATTTTGTTTGTAAAACAATGGGGGATGGGTTTGGTTTTGAGGGTAAAACATAACATATTTTATGTTTTTATCGAGTATAAAGATTGCATAGTGATGTTTGTATTAGAGTGGGAGGGGGGGAGGGGAGATTTACCAGAATATACTGGAGGTTGACCAAGGAAAATAATTTTATTTTGAAAATAAAAAATGAAAATGTATTAAATCAGAACTTACATTGCTAATTGAAGTTGCCAAGGCTTCTAATTTTTTGCCAAGGCTTGCCAAGGAGTCAAATTTATCCATTCTTGTGTCATCAACTATGTCAAAATACTTTCTGATAATTTAATCACATTGCATGCCCGTTATATACGAAATCTCAAGAGCGAATTGTTATGTAACGGGGAAAACCATATGTAACCAGCCCTCTGAATGGTTGAGAAGGGGGATGTAACCAACTCGCTGATTGGCTGAGAAGGAAACACGTGATCTAACTGTTTCCTATTTCTGGACACTCTTGACATTCACCTCGAGCGTGCACTTGCCCAAAACAACAACAACAACAAATACTGTTTCCTATTTCTGGACACCTTGACATTCGCCGAGAGCGTGCCCAAAACAATAACAACAACAAATACTGTTTTCTATTTCTGGACACCTTGACATTCGCTGAGAGCGTGCACTTGGCCAAAACAACAACAACAACAAATACTGTTTCCTATTTCTGGACACCTTGACATTCGCTGAGAGCGTGCACAAAACAACAACAACAACAAATACTCTTTCCTATTTCTGGACACCTTGACATTCGCTGAGAGCGTGCACATGCCCAAAACAACAACAACAACAAATACTCTTTCCTATTTCAGGACACCATGACATTTGCCTCGAGCGTGCACTTGCCCAGAACAACAAATAAATTGACCTGGGAAATTTAGGTCATTGACCTCAATAACCACGTGTTCTCCCTAGGGACTCTATGCCCATATTTGGTGTACTGACAGAGTTAAACTAAATTGTAGATGGCAGCAGGGGTGAATCGTGGGGCTGGTACCCCCCTTTCTACTAGCGGTTGATTTATGTCCTTAGCTATACCTAAGATATTGCAGACTCGCTCTTCTGACAACCTAGATTCACATAGTATCTCTTGATTTGGTCCAACATCTCAGTCAACATTCCCTAAAAGTTTGAACTTAATTCCCTTAGTCCCTCCTGAGACATTGCAGATACGTCATTTTGACAACCTGGGTACCCTTTGGATTAGATTGGAATTATTCAAACACCCTTAGTAGCTATTTCTTCGAACTGCAGACATGATACTGGTTACATTTTATAAACCCTGTTTATGATGACTAAGTAAAAAACATTCAAAACACGTTGCTTCTCAGTAAAATAAAGGATAAACCGATCTAGTGCATCCAAAACGAAGTAATAGACAAGCTATATCAGTAACCATGGACAGAATTTACGCCCACCCAATCTAATTCTTGAATAGTTGTTTCATTTATTTTTTGTCTTGATATTCATTCGCCTACTTCCTTTATCTTGCAATGTGTTTTTTTTACTATGGTTTTCTATTTTTTAGGTTCTTCGAAAAGTCAGTTTTCTTTTATATATATACTTCCTAGCCCTGAAGATGATTTAGCAGAAATCCTTGTCAGAATGTCTTTTATATTTTGTACTCCTCATTCACTTGATGAAAATTATCCTCGTTACTCTTTATCCTTTTGTTTCTTCAACATTTTTATTGTTTGTTTTCTATTCAACATATAATGTAAGTGTGTATTAAAGCCTATTTGAGTTACAATACTTGGAATGTTTTCAGTCATCCAGAACAAAAGGTATTGTCGGACTAAAAGGAGCAAAAGGACAAAAGGTTTTATCACTCTTGACTAAAAGGAGCTAGCGGTCTTGGAATATTTTTATCAATCCTGCTTGAAAGGAGTTGTTAGATCTAAAATATTTTTAATCCGTCTTGATGAACAGAAGTTACCGGGCTTTAACTAATTTTAGTTTTCCTTGACCATAAGGAATTACTAGACATTTTTTTTGATAGGACCAGACCAAAAGGAGTGATTGGAATTAAAATGTATTTGATCAGCTCACACCGAGAGGAGCTACCAGGCTTGGAGCATTTTCAAACAAGCCCAGACCAGACGAGCTACCAGGCTTTGACTGCTTCCCATTAGTCCAGAGCAAAAGCAAATATAAAACAATGAAATTTCCGATCAGACCAGACCAAAAGGACAGATCGGACTTAGAATATTGTTAAGCCTGGGATTCCCACCATAGGCTTCGTGACCCAGGTCAAAATTTTCTGGAACTTTTGATGATCTAAAAATATTCGCTTGAAGCATACCCGGCATTTACCTTTTGGTCAATGTGACCTCAAAACAAAACCATTTTTTGATGCAATTGCTGATTAAGCAATTTAGTTAGAAAACCTTTTGCCTTTTAAATTTGTTTTACGTCCTAAAATGAATTCAGTCAGCTTGTCATGCAGCCGGGAACTCCCTAACATTCACAAATAATTTGCTGTGTACTTTACTTTAAAGTAATAAAAAAAGAGCAAGAAAAGAGGTTTAAAAGAAATGTCACTTTAGATATAATTTCATTGATTGTTTTCAAACATGTTTTCAGGATTTAAAATGTTTCAAATTCAATTGATTAATTTTAAGCAGTCATTGGATCATATATAAAAAAAAACTTAGAAAAAAGATCATAAACATCTAGCGTTGTAAAACGTCATACAATTGGAGAAAAACAATACAAACAGAGGCCTACTTTACAGGTTCTGAATGTTGCAGAAGAGCTTTATAGACTGTGGAAGAAAAATGGAAGGAACTGTTCAGAATACATTCTTTCTCCCCCCAGTGGAAATCCATGGGGTTATGGTGAGTTTCTTATAGTGCATATCGTAAAGTTTATAAAAACCGGTATTAGGTCACAGAAGTACCAAACTTAAAAACTAAATGAACGAAGTAGATCAACTAGCGTTTCCTTGTGTGAGAAATTAATTTCTTATGAAAGTCGTCCCAAAGAACTTTAGGTTTGACATTCGTAATCAAAGGTGAACTTCGTCCTTAATTACCTTCTTTAAAATTAACAAGGGTACTTAAATACATATCGGAAATTTTAATCAAAATGTAAAGTCGGATAGTGTAGACTTGGGTTGTCTTGGATGTACTACTAACATACAAAAAAAGTGTAAGAGAAAAAGTAACTTAAAGCTAGAAAAATGAAATTATTTTCATGTTACTCCATTAGAAATAATAATCCAACTAACAAAAGAGCAAAAGAGTCAATGATCAACAATTAAATTTTTGATGGTAGCATAAGTAGTATAGTCAAATGTATTTAGCCGGTCCAAACCTGCTTAACTGGTGTTTTTTGAACTGTTAGATAACCGGTTTTCTGAGCATTTTACGAGCTGGGATTCCTCGTCTGCACTGACTTCCTGTTAGCCCACACCCCCTTGGCTCTTTTCCGAAGGGCTACTATGAAGTGACCTTGACAGCAGGTGCTATTAAGCATGACAAGTTTTCTAAAGTAATTTACAGTCCCATTGTTATTTATCCATGGATACAAGTGCCCATGGAAATTCTATCAATTAATATAGTTAATATAATCGAGTAATCCTGGCTGAGTGGATATCCTATGGAATGTGCCATTAGAAATACTACCAATCGATATATTGATTATCATCGCACAATCTTGAGTGAGTGGAAATTTTTTTTGGGAAATATATTTTAGTATTGAAAATGAGTGGTTTTACACTATTGGAAGTTGATAGTGGGGTTAGCAGTGATAGAGAGTCCCCGACGTTGCAGTATAAATTGCAAGGGGTTGTTGGCTAACTGTCGAGAGGGATGAGATGTTGGGTAGATAAGTGAAATCATTGAGCAGATTAAAGTTGGAGAAACAGTTACGTGTTGCAGTAAAAGTGAATATAGTGCACATACCTAGAGTACAAGATGGATTGCGTGCGATCTTCAAGTGCATTGAGGGCAATGAGTTGAATCACCATGTGAAAAAAGAGTAAAATGAATTTGTTATTCAATTATTAAATATTTTAAAATCTAATGTATTTTATATTATGAAGGTTTTTTCTGGATAGAGGTTTTAGTTGGTTATCACTCGTTCACTCCCCATCAGTGTCTCTAGGGGACCAGTAGGTGATCATCTGAAGCAAGTAATCAATGTAAAAGAATATCAGTTTGTAATCAGCACTGTGAGAGTCAGTTTAAAAATGAATGAAGTGGACAGAAAAAAATCATATGGAATCAGCGGGTACTCGATGTAAAAGAATATTTTTTTGGAGCGCGAGATAGCTTGTAATCAGCAGTGAGATGGTCAATAATGAAAAACTTCTGATTTGATTTAGTTCCGAACTGACTTTGATAGCACAGAAGATTATACTTAATTTAAGCTTTCATTTCTGAGTTCTGAGGTGTCGAAATATAGACGTAGTATTTACCCAGATTAGGGCTAATATTTAGAATTGACAATTATTTTTCCACTTGACAAGGATTTACAGTCAGGCTCGGGCTCCTGTTCTAGCTTGATTTACCAAATCAAAGTTTTGGATTTTCTGTGTTTGTCTAAATCAAACAGTTCGTGGTAACGAACTGTAAGTTAGGAGCGACCCGGCTCAATGGTAACCGAAACTCTAAAAAACGATAAAAAAAATGTTGATACCAATAGATACATCAAAAGAATCAGATTTTAATTTGATTTCAAAAATATAAGTTTCATCAAGTTTAATCTTACCCATCAAAAGCTACGTGCCTGAGAAAATTTGGCTGATTTTCGAAAAAAGGAAGAAAGACCCCCTAAAAGTTATAGAACCTTAATGAAAATCACACCATCATATTCACCGTATCAGAGAAACCTACTGTAGAGGTTTCAAGCTCCTATCTACAAAAATGTGGAATTTTCCTTTTTTTTGCCAGAAGAAAGGTAACGGATGCGTGTTTATTTTTTTTTTTTATTTTTTTTTTTTTTCTTTTCCCAGGGTAATCGTATTGACCTAGTGGTCCTAGAATATTGTAGGAGGGCTCATTGGAACGGAGATTAAAAGTTCTAGTGCCCTTTTTAAGTGACCAAAAAAATGGAGGACAACTAGGCCCCCTCCCACGCTCATTTTTTTCTCGAAGTCACCCAATTAAAATTTTGAGATAGCCATTTTGTTCACCCTTAGTCGAAAATCTAATAAACATGTCTTTTAGGATGACTTAATCCCCCACAGTTCCCAGGGAAAGGGCTGCAAGTTATGAGCTTTGCCCATTGCTATATAGCCATTTTGTTCAGCATAGTCGAAAATCTAATAAATACGTCTTTTAGGATGACTTAATCCCCCACAGTTCCCAGGGAAAGGGCTGCAAGTTATGAACTTTGCCCATTGCTTTCATATTGTATTGGTTCTTGGGAAGTATACAGACATTTTCAGGAAGAATTTTTGCTGGTGGGGGGGGGGGGGGGCTGGAGGCGGCGTTTACTCGGGAGAATCTTTGCGTGGAGGATGTTTCTTTGGGGTAAGGGACATTTCTATGAAGGGGCGCCGGATTTCCAAGCATTATTTAAAAAACGATAAGAAATTAAATTTAAAAAAAAAACAAGTTTTTTCAACTGAAAGTAAGAATCAACATTAGAACTTAAAAAGAACAGAAATTATTACGTATATGAGGGGGTTCTCTCCCAAGTAAATACCTCGCTCTTTACGCTACAGTTTTTTAGCGCTTTCAAAAGAGCTATCGATTCTAATTAAACGGCCTTTGTGATTCAGGGGCTTGTGAATTAATATTTTTTTAACTTTTAACGGAAAGAGCATGGTATTGACTAAAGGGAGAACCCCCTCATATACGTAATAACATATAAGTAATAAAAAAAGAATAAAAAAAAACCAACGATACAGTTCAATAGTTATCGAAACTTTTAAAAACGTAATTTTGATGTCAATAAATGTATCAAAAGAATGGGCTTATACTACTGATTCTAAATATATAAATTTATTAAGTTTAGTATTACTCATCAAAGGCTACGAGCCTGAGAAAATTTACCTGATTTTTTAAAGAGGGGGGAAACATCCCCTACAAGTGAAAAATTTTAATGACAATCACACTGTCAGATTCAGCGTATCAGAAAACCCTATTACATAGGTTTCAAGCTCATATATGCAAAAATCTACAACTTTGTATTTTTTGTCAGAAGAAAAATATACGAACATAGAAGTTTGTTACGTAAGTTAATTTGTAAATTACGTCAGAACCAAATTTAGAGACAGCCATTTAGCAAAAGAAAAGTAAAATTTTTATGCAAGTGTTGTTTAATTATTCAATGACGGTGAGCAAAAATAAAAGCTGCATTAACTAAAAAACGATCAGAAATTAAATAAAAAAAAACAAGTTTTTTAAACTGAAAGTAAGAAGGAGCAACATTAAAACTTAAAACGAACACAAATTATTCCGTATATGAAAGGGGCTGTCCCCTCATCAACGCGTCGCTCTTTACGCTAAAGTTTGACTCTTTCTCACAACTTTATTTTTTAAAACAATAAAAAACTTTAGCGTAAAGACCGAGGCGTTGAGGAGGGGACAGCCCCTTTCATATACGGAATAATTTCTGTTTGTTTTAAGTTTTAATGTCGCTCCTTACTTTCAGTTTAAAAAACTTGTTTTTTTTATTTAATAACGATAAAGACCACACTGCCTTTCCATCATAAAAACGTACAACAGGTAAACCAATAGGGAATTTTTAAGATAATGAAACTTGTTATAACCTTAAATGAAGATTTTGGCTCTATATGCAAGAGGTGTCCTCAGCAAAACAATTATATAAACAAAATAAGACTTGGAGTAAAACGTGTACTTTAGAACGAAATTTAGAAGAGTCCCAGAATCATTACTTTAACGAAGTTTAACCAGGCCTTTAAACATCGCATTTTATTGTAAGTCTTATTTGATTTATATAAGTGTTTCGCTGAGGATGGTGTTTGCTTATAGAGCAAAAATATTCATTTAAGGTTTAAAAAAAATTTGGCTTTCTTGAAAATTCCCTATTGCTTTACCTCCTGTTTGTTTTTGTGGGTTTGTGTAGAAAATCCACTAGAGATTCTCTATGCCTTATCTATAATTGAAATAGTAGGATCAACTGGTAAGATCAACTTCGAGAATAAACTGAAAAGACAAAACTACCTTAAAAAAACAGAATGCTTTCTTAGGAGCAGAAAAGTCCTTTTGCTCCTTAAAACTGAAAAAAAGCGGCTCCCTCTTTTCTTACAAAGAGGAAATGGTTTGAAAAAGAAAGGGAACTTTCAGAGAAAAAAAAACACATCCAATTTTTTTTTTTACTTCGACGTTAAAATTATGTCGTGAACAACTAACCCAAATAAAAGAAAAATGTTTCTATAGCTCTCAATAGATTTTAACCATTATATAATTCACATTGATCCTAATCTTTGAATAAAAGCAAAATATAGAGATAACTTAAAACTTTCACTCTGGAAATATCCTTCTTAACCTAGCAAGTTGTTGGCTATGGTAGGCTGCAAGCTAGCTTTTTCAAGTGCTCAAAGGAGACAAGAAATCCCACTTAGGGAATCAAAGCTCCAGTAAATTCTAAAAAGAGAGTTCAATTCGTCTTTGACAGTGTGCCTTGAAATATACATAAGTAACGAGTTTAATCTAAAAGTAATTTGACAGCTAACTTTATTTGGTGTAACTTTTAAGAAAATTTCATAAGTTTTATTTTACCAGCAAGAGCATGTCAAATAACAACATAAAAAAAAGAAAAAAAAACTGTGCTCTTTTGTCAAGACAGAAGAAAATCATTTTAACCCTCCTCAACCCAACACAAAATCTGAAGCCTTATTACATCCTCCCGAAGGAAACATTTTCTAAAGTATAAATTGAATCCTCAAGCAATGAGGCAAAATGTCATAGACCTGTTAAAATTATCTTTAACTTGAAATTTGCCTGCTTTCTGTAAGCGGTATAAAAAGTGTAGTTTTCGATTATTTACGTCAATAGGAATTTTCTAAGGTAGTTTTGTTTATCTCAGTATAATAACTCAAATTCATTATAATAATTCATATTATGATAATTCAAATGTCATTATAATAATAATATGAATAAATCATTATAAATATTATATCATTATAATAAGCGTTTGATGTATACTTTTAAACAAACAAATGTAGTCAATGTCCGATTATCTAAATTCAAACGTACTGCCTACTAAACTTACTACTACTACTGAAAACTCGCTGCCGCACAAAGCCGCCTGAGACCAACACAGCAATGCACGGTCTTTCTTAATCCAAATCTGTTCAAAGCCTCCTCCTTTACACCCTCCGAAAAAGCTCTAGTTCCCCTTAAATTTCTCCTTATGACCTCCTACAACATTATCCAAGGACGGGCTGCTTTTTGTTTTCCCCTATATGGTTGGCCGAAAAACCGAACTTTCGAATGAAAGTTCAGTTTGGCTAGCCGATACTTACCTCATACGTTGGTACATCTATTAACAAAAGCTTTGGATCAAATAGGGCAGCGTCAATTGATCTGAAAGACGCCTACTGGCATATCGGCATTCACAAGAGCCATTGGAAATATCTAAGGTTCACCTTCAGAAACCAGATCTATCAGTTCAAGCTGCTCCCTTTCGGACTAGCATCAAGTCCAGCTGTTTTATGCCGTGTGATTGGTGTCATCGTGAGCTATTGCCACCTTCAAGCCATCCAACTGCATGCTTACATGGACGAATTTTGCACAACTGCCAAAATTCGGTAGTACAGAGCAATGTAAGGACCATGATGATTCTCCTGTACAGACTTGGGTTCATGCTGAGCGAGAAATCAGAATTGCAACCTATGTGGCGGATCGTATTTGTCAGGTTTCTGGTAGACCTGGAGGTAAAGAGGGTTTACCTAACCCCGAAAAAGATTCAGAACTTGGTATATGCAATCAAGGTAGCTCTGGAAAAATCGCATACCTCAATAAGGGAACTGAAGAAGATGATTGGACTGACCAATGCGGGCTCAAGACCAATTCCTTTCAACAGACTACATCTCAGGAAATGTCAGTTACTAATGCTCAGATTGTGGGACAGGTCTTGGAACAACATAGATTTAAACATCCTAATTACGACAGAGATGAAAGAGGCGTTTTCACCGTGGCTGAACAAAGACTGTCTGTTACAAGGCCTTACTCTCATGCCCCCTATTGTTTCCAAAACAATATTCATCGACAGCTACCTACGGGTGGGGTGGCCATCTAGAGGACCCACATCAAGAAACTTCGGGGACTTGGTCTGCAGAAGAGAAATCTCTTCATATAAATTGCCTCGATATGAGAGCCGTAGCCAACACAATCAAAGCCTTTGCGGAGGAGCTAAGAAATGAGGTAGTCATAGTAGCGACGGACAAATCGACTTTAGTCAATTGCATAAACAAAGAGGGCGGAACCTGTTCTTTCTCCCTAGAAGAGGAATCCATAAAGCTCTTCGAGATTACGATGGCCCTGAACGTTCGCTTGAGGGCAAGACACATTGTCGGATCACTCAATCTAGTAGCCGACACACTGTCACGAGAAGGAAAAGGTCTGCCCACGGAATGGAGTCTCAAAGGGAGTGTCTTCAGAGCTCTGTCAAAAGAGTATGGATTGCCGGAAGTCGATCTATTCGCGACTCGATTAAACCGGAAGATCGACGTATATTTCTCACCAGTTCCAGATTCTCTTGCGATCGGCACAGATGCCCTTGTCCACGATTGGTCGAACAAACACAGCTATGCCTTCCCTCCATTTGCCCTGATCCCAAAAGTTCTGGAGAAGGTTCGAAAGTCTGTGAACTGCCGAATAACGCTAATTGCTCCGCGATGGCCTCGCCAAGCTTGGTACACGAATCTTCTCAACCTGCTAGTAGACTTGCCTATACCCCTCGGAGATCAGTCAGATCTCCTCCGGCAGGGTCGACTTCGCCACCCAGCACTATGGAATCTAAATTTACACGGCTGGAAGATATCGAGCGTGGACTCAAAAAGAGAGGTTTTTCTAAGGAATCAGCCCCTGCAATTGCCCGGCCCCAGCGACGATCTACAATTGGCTTGTACAATGGAAAATGGCAAGTGTTCGTGGGTTGGAGCAGTGAAAGCAAGATTAATCCTCTCGAAACTAGTACTCAGACAGTTGCAGAATTCATGATATATCTAAAGACTGGTCGAAACTTTGCACCATCAACGATAGAAGGTTAGAAAGCAGCAATATGCGGAACGCTAGCTCTAGCTACAGGAACAGATATCAGCAAAGATACTTGTTTGACGAAAATGATACAGAATTTTGGCACGAGTCACCGCGGACACAACATGATATTCCTGCCTGGGGTCGTGGCCTTGTTCAAAGGTATTTTAGAACTTCACGATTTCTTGAGTTGTGGAATATTGATATGAAAGATCTTATTCTTAAGACGGTATTCATTACTGCCATCGCATCTGGTCGTCGAAGGAGTGAAATTCATTCCTTGCCCTTCAGTACAGCACAATTTTTGGATAATTCAGTAACTCTCCGGTTTCTCCCTTCGTTTAGACCCAAAACCGTGAAGCCTCATGAGATACCTTCTCCTATACTTTTTCCCGCGCTAGATGTAGATCCAGCTTTGTGTCCAGCGAAAACACTATCGATCTACGCACAGCGAATGGCTAACGTGACGTCAGAACAGGGAGAAAAAGGTTCTTCATTCCTTTTTCTAAAACAGCACCACGAGAGGTTGCAGCTGGAACCATTTCTTCTTTGATAAGGCAGGCCATAACCTTGGCATATGGGTCAGCAAAAGAAGAGCGTAGGAATGGGAAAGCACACGACACAAGATCCATGGTGGCGTCATGGGCGCTATCAAAATAAGTACCACTTACTGATAAATCTTTCTCTCATTACAGCCCTTGAAACAAGGATAGAACCACGTTTTTAAAACAGCTTACTGTTTGAAATACGGGTCTTCGGATTGGTAATAAAATTTTCCGTAGACAATTCCTCTTAAAACATCTGAGAACGCAACCATGATTTACTCCTGATTCGATGCGGAGCCAACAACTTACCTCACTTCCTGTTTTAAGCACAGCGATGTTATTTGCGTATAAAACCCTAATAAATTTAATGCAAGGGCATATCCAGGATTTTTTCAGGTGGTGGGGGTAATTTTTTATAAGGGGGTATAAAAAACTTTACAAAACGTATCAAAAATGTGTTTGTTAGTAGTATGAGCATAAGGCTTCCGATGAGAGCCCTCCCCAGATTCCGAAGAGATCCCTCTGACTTCACGACATCCCTGGAAAGATTCTAATGAGAGCCCTGTTTCTAGGCAATATTGCCAGATGTTTCATTATGATTAATCGGAGTACGGTTCGGATAATAGACAAGTAATAATTATAGGGAAATAAACATTAGATTTCAGTGATAGCCATAGGAAAACTAACATGGGATTTTAAACGCAGCCCTGTTTCCAGCTGGCAAGATTCCCACCCCTGGCAGGCGTCCCGGAATTACAGGTGTATGCATATGATTAATCGGAGTGTGGTCAGGATAATACAAAAGTAGTAATAATAGGAAACTAACATGGGATTTTAAAGGGTCAGCTAAGGGAGCTACCAGCCCCTCAAGCCTTCACACCTGTGCAATGCGGCCACCGGTTCTATTAAAGGGAACACAGTTGGCAAGACTCCAACGACACACCCTCTGGACTCCAATGACATCACACGACACACCCCGTTTCATACAGTCAGGTGTAGTATGCTTGACATATTTTATGTAACCTCGCGTCAGGAACCCCGTGGGGGAACCCCTTCTTGTAACTTAACGACAGGACAATTCTTATGTGATATCACGTAATGACTGCCTAACTATATCTGTCACGTAATACTTTTCCACATTTTATTTTTGGCGCGAAACGTTCAAAGCATTTTTTTCTTTCTTTTAACTTAATGATGGCGCACAATTTATGTAAAATCAGCACAAACTTTTACATAATGACGGCGCACATCACTGTCGCTTAATACCTTTTTTGAGATTTTATTTTTTGACCAAAATGTTCAAAAATTTTTTTATATTATTTTAGTTCTTTGTCCTCGCTGGGACTCGAAAGGTCTTTTTCCTTCCAATGAGAGACCGCTCCAACTCGCAGGACTTGCCTGCTATTCCCAGTATTTTGTCCTACTCAATACTTTCAAGAAATAACACATTCCCGTGACGTCGCATGACACACCTCTGTCAACTCCATGACACACCTGGCAAGATTCCCACTATAGCAAGATTCCCAGGTGTTTCAATATGATTAATTGGAGTATGGTCGGGATAATATCCAAGTAGCAATAATAGGGAAATTAACATATGATTTTTGCAATATCCATAGGGAAATTAACATTGGATTTCTGTGACAACCATAAAAAAATTAACATGGGATTTTAAACGCAGCCCTGTTTCTAGCTTGCAGACTTCCCACCCCGGGCCAGAGTTACAGGAATTCCAGTATTTTTTTTATATGATTCTTCGGAGTGTGGTTGGGATAATACATAAGTAGTAATAATAGGAAATTCAAATGGGATTTTAAAGGGTTAGATAAGTGGAGCTATCAGCCCCTCAAGCCATTGCACCTGTGCAATGCAGTCACTGGTCCTATTAAAGGGAACACAGTTGGCAAGATTACCACATCACAAACCTCTGAACTCCAATGACGTCACACGACTTACCCCCTGTGGAACAGTCAGGTCTAACATGGATGACACAATTTTATGTAACCTAGCATCAGGATCCATGGGAAATCCCCAATTGTAACCGAGCATGGCACACACCTTATGTGAAGTCTCGTAATGACAGCACAACCATCACTGTCACGTAATACTTTTTGACATTTTATTTTTTTTGCACGAAACGTTCAAAGTGTTTTTTTCTTTCTTTTAAATTAATGACGGAGCATACGCTATGTAAGGTCATAACACACTTTTATGCAATGACAACCAGCATCTTTTCGCTTAATACCTTTTTGAGATTTTTTTTTTCGCCCGAAAAATTCAAAGCATTTCTCTTTTTTATTCTTTAGTTTTTTGTCCTCGCTAAGACGCGAAAGGTCAATTCCCTTCCAATGGAACAGCGCTCAAAGCAAGAGGACTAACAGGCCATTCTGAATATTTTGTCCTACTCAATACTTTCAAGAAATAACACATTCCCATGACGTCACAAGACAAACCTGGCAAGATTCTGAACATAACCCTTGTTTTCCGTGCACCTGCGACAATTTTCACGAAGACGGGGAATGTTTATTTTCAGAGACAATTGTGCTAAATTTATTTTTAGAAATAAAGACAGAAGAGATGCTTAAATTATTTAAACTCTTTAATCGTGCTAAACAACAAATCTTAAAAACACAGACTTTGCAAATAAAAGTTTTATTATTTCATACAAATTTACAAATAATATTAAAAAACACAGAAAACTTTGTAAAAAAACGAAAAAAAAAACGTGATAAAAGGCTTATATATATGCAAAAAGAACCGTGTACTATAGAAAGGTGCCGGGGTCCAGGCATACAATACCAGGGGATATGGCTGGTATTACATGCAAATTTAAGCCCTATTAAGATCTTTTTAATGAAAATGCATTTTTTCTTTGAGTGAGAAGTTAAATATCACACCATCGTGATAGTACGCCCCAACCTTCCCTCTCGCAATCACGTCGAAAGGGCGCGTTGGTATTAAAGTTAAATTTATGCTCTATTAAGAGCTTTTTAACGAAACTGCATTATTCCTTTAATTGGGATGTTAGAAGTCGGTCCCCCTCTCCCGAAAAATCCCTTTAACACCTCCCACCTTATCATTAGCCTCTAGAGCGTGCTAGTCCAAGGTAATGCATGCCACCCTGGCAAACTATGGATGACATACGGTATCCTCTGGCACTCTCACTATTCCAAAGGCTTTGACAGATATTTTCATAATAAAAATTTGCTTTTAAATCCATTGATTTATGTTTTAGCAATCCACCCTCAACATCATGCTCCCATGGCAAATCACGCCTCACTGTCAAACAATTATTGCTCTATGAAACCCCCTGACATCCCCTTCATCATTCCTAAGATATTTTTCAGACGTTTCTTGTTAAAATTATGCTTCAATCTGTTGATTAAAGTTTTTTTTTATTGCTGGTCAAACCATTCATGATGCTCCAGAAACCAATCCACACTATCACATTTTTACGTGCCTGCCCCCTCCGGCATCCATGTGCAATCACCCACTCATCCCCCCCTCTCCTCCTCTAGGACATTTTCAACTTTTCCCACCGAAAAATAAGCTCATGAATATAAATAAAACACTGTTTTTTTTATTTTCAACAGCGGGAACTCGACATTTCATTGCTAGAAAGTGTTACTCCAAGTAATTTATGCTACAGTGCCACAATATTACTGCTCAGTGGGACCCTCTAACACCCCATTCATCATTCCTAAGACATTTTTCAGACATTTCTTGTTAAAATTATGCCTCAACCCGGTGATTCAAGTTTCCCCAACCCATCCCTACGTGATAAACCATGTCAATTCACACCATCATTGAATTACAAACTCCAGATTCATGATTCCTAAGACATTTTCAGACATTTCTTGTTAAAATTTATGCTTCAAACCATTGATTCTTGTTTTTCTCAAGTCAACCCATTTATGATGCTCTACAAAACACATCACACCACGATGGCATTATGTGCCTATCCAATTCACGCCACAGCACAATTATCTGACTACAGCCACACTCCTTTAGCAATCATTAATAAGACATTTTTCAGACATTTGTTGTTTAAAATTATGCCTCAATCCGGTGATTCACGTTCTCCCAGCCCATTTCTACGTGATACCTCATGTCAATTCACACCACCGTCTGATTATATACCTCCCCATCTGTCATCCACGTGGCACAACCCCTTTTCAATCCTCTAGGACATTTTGAATCTTTCACTCCCAAAATAAGCTAGTGAATCTAAATTAAACAGTATATGTTAAATTAAACAGCTTATCTTGATTGTGTTACATGTGTTGATGTTTCAAACTTCATTTTGGAATTTTTTGGTTTGAACCTTATCACTCAAGATGTTTTTCTAGTGTTGTGTCAGGGTTTGACTTGTCAGTGTTACCTCAATTGATTTTTCAAAATGCATCTTGGAATTGTTTCGTTTGAAACGTATGACTCTTATGTTATGAATGTTTTTATACTGTTGTATCGTCCTTTATCTTGTCAATGTTACCTCTAATGGTATGTATTTTGGAAGTTCTCGTATGAAACGTACGACTCAAGATATTTTTGTAGTGTGTTAGCTTATCTTGCTTGTGTCACCTCAATTGATGTCTTCAAAGTGCAATTTGGAAATTTTTTCCCTTTGAAACCTATCACTTGGCTTAATTTTGTAGTGTTATGTCGTGGTTTATCTAGTCAGTTTTACCTCTGTTAATTTTTCAAACGAGAATAGCTGTAAGTTTTGGGTTAAATATAACAAATTTCTCCTAGAATTAACTATTTTCTGTTAATGTTTCCAAGTTTTCTGTAAGAAGTAGCTAGTTTCTTTTAACACTAACAAATTTTCTCTTCGACGTAACATCTATTTCTTCAATACCAACGAACCTTTACTTAATATTATCAAATTTCTCATGAAGGTAACAGGTTTTTTCTTAATAGTAACAATTTTTGTTAATAGCAGCATGTTTTCTGTCAAAGATAAAAAATTTCTCGTCGAAGTAACAATTTCTGACTATGCTAACAAGATTTCTGTTAGAAGAAGTAAGCTTTTCTTAACACTAAAAAATTTTCTCTTTGAAGTAATAACTTTTTTATTAATAGTAACAAAGTTTTTCTAATGGCAACCAGTTTTCCGTCAAAGTCAACAAATTTCCCTTAGAAGTAACAATTTTCGGCTATTGCTACCAAGTTTTCTGTTAGAAGCAGCATCTTTTTCTTAACACTAACAAATTTTCGCTTCGAAGTAACAACTTTTTTCCTTTATAGTAGCAAATTTTTACTTAATACGATCAAATTTCTCAGGAATGTAACAGGTTTGTTTTAATAGTTACAAATTGTTTCTAATAGCATACAATTTCCGTCAAAGATACCAGATTTCTCTTAGAAGTAACAATTTTCCGACTATAGTAACAAGTTTTCTGTTAGAAGAAGTAAGTTTTTCTTAATACGAACAAATTTTCCCTTAGAAGTAACAACATTTTTTCCTTAATAGTAACAAAGTTTTTCTAGTAGCAACAAATTTTCCGTCAAATATAACACAATTCTTTTAGAAGTCACACTTTTCACTTAATCCTACCAAATTTTCTGTTATATGTAGTTGCTTTTCATTGACACTAAAAAATTTTCTCTTCGAAGTAAAAAATTTTTTCTTTAATACTAACAAATTTTTACTTAATACGATCACACATCTCATGGATGTAACAAATTTTTGTTAATAGTAACAATTTTTTAATAGTAGCAAGTTTTCCGTCAATGGTAACAAATTTCTCTTAGAAGTAACAATTTTTTGATAATGCTACCAAGTTTTCTGTTAGAAGTAGCAAGAATCTCTTAACACTAACAAATTTTCTCTTCGAAGTAACAAGCTTTAATAGTATAATGTTTTTATCTTTAAAAAGATTTTATATTTTAATCCTTAATCTTTTAATCTTTAATATTTTAATCTTTTTTAATTTTTTAATAATAACAAACTTTTACTTAATATTATCAAATTTCTCATAGAGGTAACAGGTTTATTCTTAATAGTAACAATTTTTTTCTAATAGCAGCAAGTTTTTAGTCAAACATAACAAATTTCTCTTAGAAGTAACAATTTTCTGACTATGCTAACAAGATTTCTATTCGAAGAAGTAAGTTTTTCTTAATACTAACTAATTTTCTCTTTGAAGTAACATCTTTTTCTTTAATAGTAACAAAGTTTTTCTAAAAGCAACCTGTTTTCCGTAAAGGATTACAAGTTTATCTTAGAAGTAACAATTTTCTGTTAATGCTACCAAATTTTCTGTTAGAAGTAGCATCTTTTTTTAAAACTAAAAAATTTTCCCTTCGAAATAACAACTTTTTTTCCTTAACGCTAACAAATTTTTAGTTAGTACGATAAAATTTGTCACGAGGGTAACAGGTTTTTCTTAGTAGTTACAAATTGTTTCTAATAGCAGCACGTTTTCTGTCAAAGATAACAAATTTCCCTTAGAAGTAACAATTTTATGTTAATTCCACAAAGTTTTCTATTAGAAGTGGCAACTTTTTCTTAACACTAACAAATTTTCTCTTTGAAGTAACAACTTTTTTCCTTAATAGTAACAAAGTTTTTCTCATAGCAACCAGTTTTCCGTCAAAGATAACAATTTGATCTTAGAAGTAATAATTTTCTGTTATTGCTACCAGGTTTTCTGTTAGAATTAGAATCTTTTCCTTGACACTAACAAACTTTCTCTTTGAAATAACAACTTTTTTCCTTAATAATAACAAATTTTTACTTAATATCATCGAATTTCTCATGGAGGTAACAAGTGTTCCTTAAAAGTAATAAATTCTGTCTAATAGCACCAAGTTTTCCATCAAAGATAACAATTTTTCTTAGAAGTAACAATTTTCTGTTAATGCTACCAAGTTTTGTGTTAGAAGTAGCAATTTTTTCTTAACACTAAAAAAATTTCTCTTCGAAGTAACAACTTTTTTTTCTAATAGCGCCAAGTTTTCCGTCAAAGATAACAAATTTCTCTTAGAAGTTGCAATTTTCTGTCTATGCTAACAAGTTTTCTGTTAGAAGAAGCAAGTTTTTCTTAACACTAACAAATTTTCTCTTCGAAGTAACAACTTTTATTTCTTAATACCAACATAGTTTTAGTTAATACTATCAAATGTCTCTTGGAGGTAATAGGTTTTCTTAGTAGTAAGAAAGTTTTTCTAATGACACCAAGTTTTCTGCCAAAAATAAGATACTTCTCTTAGAAGTACCTTTTTTTATGATAACAAGTTTTCTACTAGAAGTAACATGTTTTTCTTAACACTAACAAATTTTCTCTTCGAAGAAATAACTTTTTCTTTAATACTAACAAACTTTTGCTTAATACTATCAAATGTCTCTTGGAAGTAACAGTTTTTTTTTCTTAATAGTAACAGATTTTTTCTAATTCCAGTAAGTTCTCCGTCAAAGACAAGAAATTTTTCTTAGAAGTAACAATTTTCTGTTTACGCTAACAAGTTATCCACTAGAAAACTTCTTAAAAACATTAAGTTAACTATGTTTAAGTTAGGTTCATTTAACTTAGGTTAACATGACCGCTCATGCTAGCCTAAGTTAAATGAACCTAACTTAAACGTAGTTAACTTAATGTAGTTAGTCATACGTTTCACACGAAACAATTCCAACATGCATTTTGAAACATCAAGTGAGGTAACACTGACAAGTCAAACCTGGACAAATTACTTGAAAAACATCTTGAGTGATAATTTTCAAACGAAAATATCCCAAAATGAACTTTGAAAAAAAAGCTTTGGTAACAGTGACCAGACAAACCCTTAAACTACACTACAAAAACATTTCGAGTCATACGTATCAAACGAGAAACTTCCAAAATGAGCTTTGAAACATCAACAGACGTAACATAGTCAAGATAAAGCATGAGACAAAACAACAAAAATATATTGAATTATATGTTTCAAATGAGAAAAACTTCCCAAATGCAATTTGAAACATCAGCAGAGGTAGCACTGATATGATAGACCAAGACACAGCACTATAACAAATATCTTGAGTCATACGTTTCCTATAAAAAAATGCACTTTGAAGCAACAAGAGAGGAAACACTGATAACATAAAGCACGACACAGCACTATAAATACATCCTGACTTACGAGAAAACTTCCAAATGCACTATGAGGCATCAATGGAGGTAGCAGTGATACGAAAAACCACGACACAATACTATAAAAATAACCTAGGTCATACGTCTCACTCGAGGCAGATTTTTTATGGGTTGGATCTATTAAACCACAGGAAAACAATTAAAAACATATAAAAATTTTAAAAAATATGAAAAATAATATCTTAAAGCTCTCGAACCTCGGTCCATAAGCCCTAGAAAATATTAAAAATATGAATTCAATGTTAAATATTGAAAATAATGGTATAAATCCTTAAATGCTTGTATATCCATAGTCAAAATTTCCCCGCAGTGGGCTGGGAGCGTAATGTCATGGTGGTGTTATGGGTTTTGTGGAGTATCATGAATAGCAGGACTTCAATGAATTGATGAATTGAACAATGAATTGAAACAAGAATCAATGAATTGAAGCATTAGTTTTAACAAGTAATGTCTGAAAAATGTCTTAGGAATGATGATGGGATATCACAGGTTGTTACAGAGCAATAGCAGTGGGATAGCGTGGCGCAAATTAGTTGGAGTATCACGTCTTAGCAAAGAAATGATGACTTCTCTGTGTTCAAAAAATACTAATTAATTTAGATTCACTAGCTTATTTTCGGAGTTAAAGGTTGAAAATATCCTAGGGGGTGATTAGGGCAGGTGCCAAGTGATTGACGGATGGAGAGATGTGTAATGCTAAAGTGGTGTGAATTAACATGGTATATCACCCCCATAAAGGTGTGATTAATATGGGTTTGGAAAACTTGAATCCCCGGATTGAGGCGTAATTTTTTATAAGAAATGTCTGAAAAATTTCTTAGGAATGAGTGTTTGTGGAGTATGGGTACAGTAAAACAATGGTACTGTGGTGTGAATTGGATGGGCGCGTAATGCCATGGTGGTGTGATGTGTTTTATGGAGCATGATGAATGGGTTGGCTTGCGAAAAACGAGAATCAATGGGTTGTTTAATTTTAACAAGAAATGTCTGAAAAATGTATTAGGAATGATGAATGGGGTGTCAAAGGGTGTCCCAGATCAGTAATAGTGTGGCACTGTGGAGTGAATTGTTTGAAATAGCACGTTCTAGCAGTGAAATGTTGAGTTCCCGCAGTTCAAAAATATACTGTTGAATTTAGATTCATGAGCTTATTTTTGCTGAGAAAAGTTGAAAATTTCCTGCGGGGGGGGGTTGATGAGGGATGGTACCACGTGGATGCTGTATGTGAAGGTGTGTATTGCCATGGTATAATGAATAGACAAGTTGTATCGCGTAGGGATGGGTTGAGTAAACTTGAATCACCAGATTGAGGCATGATTATTTAACAAGAAATGTCTGAATATGAAATGACTTTAGAAATATCTTTGGAATGATGAATGGGGTGACAGAGGATGCCGCAGGCATTAATAGTGTGGCACTGTGGCGTTAATTGCTTGGAGTAATACGTACTAGCAATGAAATCTCGAATTCCCGCATTCCAAAAATCAGAAAACAGTGTTTAATTTAGATTCATGAGTTAATTTTCGGTGGGAAAAGTTTCCTAGAGGGGGATATGAGTGGGTGATTCCATGTGGATGGTGGAAGGGGGAGGTGCGTAAAGCTGTGATGATTTCTAGTCTTTTGTGCAGAATCACGATTGGCTTGGCCTAGTGTGGTGTGGATTCCCTTGGGGGCATCATGTTGAGGGTGGATTGCTAAAACACATATTAATGGATTTAAAAACATATTTTTGCTATGAAAATATCTGTATATGCTTTTGAAATAATGAGATTGCTAGAGGTACCGTATGAAATCCATACTTTGTCAGGGTAGCATGCATTACCTTGGGCTAGCACACTCTAGAGCTTAAAGATAAGGTTTGAGGTGTTAAAAGAATTTTTCCGGGAGAGGGGGGCTGAAATTTAACATCCCAGTCAAAGAAACGATACAGTTGCTTTAAAAAGCTCTTCATATAGCATAAATTTAACTCTTGTGCCCTCTGGAAATGATTACTAGGGAGGAAGAGTTGGGCGTATTGCCAGGATATTGTGGAATATTAATAAGTTTAGTTCAAAGAAAATGGTGTATTTTCCTTAAAAGCTCTTAATATGGCTTAAATTTTCATCTAGTGTCAACTTATTTCTCTTGAAATAATTGCTAGGTAGAGGGTGGGGTATATTTTCAGAAATCTAACATCCCACTCAAAGAAACGATGCTTTTTCGTTAAAAGTTCTTAACAGTTCTTAAATTTAACTCTAATTTTCCCACACTCTCTGGAAATGATTGCTAGGAGGAGAGTGGGGTGTATTTTCAGGATGGTTGTGGAATCTAACATCCCAGTCAAAGAAACATTGAATGTCGTTAAAAAGTTCTTAATAGGGCTTAAATTTGTGTCTAATATAAACCTTTTCCTCTGGAAATGATTGTCAGGGGAAGGGTGGGGTGTATTGTCACGATGGTGTGAAATATAACATCCCACTCAAAGAAACGATGCATTTTCATTAAAAAGTTTTTAATAGGCCTTAAATTTGCATCTTATATTAGTCATATCCCCTGGTATTGCGTTCTAGGACTGCACCATATTTCTATAATACACGGTTCTTTTTGCATATATTACGATAAACATTTTTTCGCGTTTTAATTTTTTGTTTGTTGTATTTTTTAACTGTTTTTTCTGTGTTTTTAATATTGTTTGTAAATTTGTTTGAAATAAGAAAACTTTTATTTATTAGTCTGTATTTTAAAGATTTATTTTTTAGCGCAATGAAGGAGTTTACATGATTTAAGCACCTCCTCCATCTTTATTGCGAGAATTAAATTTAGCGCAATTGTTTCTGAAAGTAAATATTCCCCGCCTTTGCATCTCTTGTCGCACGTGCACGGAAAAACATAGGTTACGTTTGGAATTCTGCCAGATGTGTCATGGAATGGATAGAGGTGTGTCCTACGACGTCACGGGAATGTGTTATTTCTTGAAAGTATTGAGTAGGACAGAATATTGGGAATGTTTTGCTAGTCCTCTTTCTTGGAGCGCTGTTCCATTGGAAGGGAATTGGCCTTTCGAGTCCTAGTGAGAACAAAGAACTGAAGAATAAAAAATTAGAAACGCTTTGAACGTTTCGGGCTAAAAAAATGCCAAAAAGGTATTATGTGACAATGATGCACGCCTTCATTACATAAAAGTGTGTTCTGACCCTACTTAAAGTGTGCGCCGTCATTACGTTAAAATAAAGAAAAAAGTGTTTTGACCGTTTTGCGCGAAAAAAAAAAAATATCAAAAGGTATTTTGTGACAGTGATGGTTTCGCAATCATTACGTGACTTCACATAAAATGTGTGCTGTCGTTAAGTTACAAGTGGGGATTTCCATGGGTCCTGGTACAGGGTTACTTAAAGTTATGTCAAGCATACTACATCTGACCGTTTAAGAAGGGATGAGTCATGTGATGTCATCGCGAAGTCCAGAGGAGTGTGTCGTGGAAGTCTTACCAACTGTGTTCCCTTTAATAGAACCGGGTACATCATTGCACTGGTGCAATGGCTTGAGGAGCTTGTAACTCCACTTATCTGACCCTTTAGAATTCCATGTTAATTTTCTATAATTAATACTTGTGTATTAGCCCAAACACACTCAGGTTAATCATAGAAAAATATACTAAAATTCCGGCAATCTTGCAAGGGTTGGAAGTCTGCCAGCTGGAAACAGAGCTATGTTAAAATCTCATGTTGATTTTCATATGGGCCGGTTTAAAATCCCATGTTAATATCCCTATGGATGTTGCAGAAATCCTTTGTTAATTTCACTATGGATGTTGCAGAAATCCTATGTTAATTTCCCTACTATTGCTACTTGTCTGTTATCCTGACCTCACTCCAATCATTTATACTGAAACATCATTGCGTCATAGCACCTGGAATTCTGGGAAACCTGCCAGGGGTGGGAATGTTGCCTGGAAAAAGGGCTGTCATCGAAATTTTACCAGGGATGTCGTGACGTCAAAGGGCTGCGGTCAGAATCTGGGTAGGGCTGCGGTCAAAAGCAGAGATGGGATACTTCTTTTGTTTGATTTTCATTGCTTTTTTACGAGTCAAAAAATATTCCAGGGGGAGGTGTATAACCAAGTAATACCCCTCTCTCCTGGATATGACTTTGTTTTAAAGTATTCAACTGGTTTACCATATAAAGATGGGTCCTTCACTAAGGCTCTTTTAGCGGCTGAATCCATCACTTGCTCATAATTTATAAAACGGAGGACCAAAGATGTTTGATGACTCAGGCACTTCTCAGTTATCAGTCTAAGAGTGAAAATTTGGTCGACAAATCCTCTACCTCTCCTACAACCACACCGTTTTTGTCTAAAAATTTTATCTACAGCACCTCTATGCCCAAAATGTTCCATTATAATCTTGTCACCTTTTTTATAAAGGGGTTTTATTAAAGTTTTCCTAAATTCGCTAGGTAGATCCCATTTTTAAAACTAATTTTCATAATCTTAAGTAGTTTATTTCTAACTTGACAACCACTATATTTAAAAAAAAATCATTTACTACACCAAAAACATTAACGGCTTTATTATTCTTTTTTAATCCTTTTAGAAATGTCTCGAAGTCTTCCTGGCAAAACAAATCTTTTTTCATTTACAGGTATCACAAACTTTTCCTTTTTTTTGTGTATTATTTGGTACAAGTTTATCACAGTTTAGCAAATTCTCAAGATTCTGCGCTTATCTCTTTTTAATTCCTTCCTTATGACTTAATATAGCCCCATCGATATCTTTAACTGGGATAATTAAAAAAATCTACAAAGTAAGATTTTCAAAGAAAAGTAAAGAGCTCCATTAAACCGAAAATGAGTAGAAATAAAGTCAAATAATCTTCCAAGCTTAAAATTACCATAAATTACCATCAATAAACAAGTGAAACCCGAAACGAGCAGAAATTCAAATAAATAACTGAGTCAAACTCAAAACAAGCAAAAATCAACATGAATAGGACAGACAACCCCCATAACTTTTCAAAAACAGAACATAATTTGCACTGACTCTACTGATGACGATCGCTATATATGTGATCGAAAGATCCAGACTTTTGTATCTGTTTTAACTGTCTAATAAATAGACTTTTTCCCATTTGGACGTTTGTTTCTTTGTCATAGAAGGGCATTGCGGTCTTGGAAACCATCTAAGGTATTACACCGAAAATACTTCTGAACTATTAACCCAATAGTCGAAATTTGGTCCATACATCCTCTAGCCTTCCTAAGACCACACTGTTCTTCTTTTAATACTTAGTTTATAGCATTTTAAGTCTAAAACGTATCATCATGCTAAGTAATTCGCAACTTACAGAAACCAGGCTAATGACTTTATAATTGCTAGACTCACTTTTATCGCCTTTCTTATGTAGGGGTTTGATTAGGGTTTTCCTAAAATTCTCTAAATGCTTCCTGTTTTTCTTAAAAATTATTTCTAACCTTAAAACTACCATATTCAAAAAAATCATTTACCACACTATCGGCACCTATAGCCTTATTATTTTTTAATCCTTTTAGTACTGTCGTCAATTCTTCCTCACAAAACAAATCTTCCTCCAAATTGAAGGTGTCACAAACTTTTTTATTTTCCTCCATATCTTTTCCTGAAACTCTATCCCGGTTTAGCATATTCTCAAAATCTTCTGCCCATCTCTCTTTGACTCTTTACTTATCACTGATTCTGGCCCTGTTCCTGTCTTTAACTGGGACAAGTCCGGGTTGAACACTCCCTCTCAATTTTTAACACACCAGTAGAATATTTTGCCGTTATGCCGTCTAGTTGCATCTTCCATACCACCGGCAATTTTATTCATTGCCTTCACTTCTCACCTCCTTAGTTCATACTTCAATTCTTTCTCTGCTTACTTTACATTCCTCTTATTTTCATATGATCTATGACTCGGGTAATTCTTGCAAAAACCCCTTCTCCCTTCTATCAAACAGTATGTGGTAACGGACTGTAAGTAAGAAGCAACTCGGCTTAACAGTAACCGAAACTCCAAAAACGGAATTTTAATATCAATAGATACATCAAAAGCATCAGCTGATAATGCTTATTCCCAATATATAGGATTCATCAAGTTTAGTGTTACCTATTAAAAGATTAATTTAAAAAAAAATTTCCACAAAATAGGTTTTTCAATGAAAAGTAAAGAACTCCATTAAACAAAAAATAAGCAAAAATAAAATCAAATAATCTACCAAGCGTGAAACTACCACAAATTAGTATCGATAAATAAATGAAACCCAAAACGAACAGAAATAACAATAAATAACCGACTCAAACTCAAAACGAGCAGAAATGAACATAAGTTGGGCGCAAAACCCCTATGCCTTCTTAAGGGCAGAACATAATTTGCACTTTACTGAAAAAATTATAATTTGTTTTACTTTTATAACTTTTATAAATCAAAGGATGTTAACATTTTGATTACTAAATATCAGTATATGTATATTAAACTGACAATGCATATTCATTTTTATTTTTTCAGTATAGTGCAAATTTCCAGAACTTTCTGCAACGTTGAAAAAAGGGCTATCTGAAAATTTTGATTGGATTTGTTTGGGGGAATGGTGGGCGTGAGAGGGGGGTTAGTTACCCTCCAATAGCTTTCAACTATTATAAAGGGCACTAGCCCTCTCAGTTTCCAATTGAATGAGCCCCTTTTGAAGTTTTTTACGACAACTCTGTCTATAAAAACCTTACATGCCCCCAAGGCGTAACTTACAACTTTTGCTCTGGGGGTTCTGGGGGGTTTGTCATCCTTAAATACACAATTTCCAGAACTTTCAACTACGTTGAACAAAATTACTATCTCTAAACTTTGGCTGAATGTGTTTGGGGAAATGGTGGGCGTGAGAGGGGGGTTAATTACTCTCCACTCACTTTTGACTATTAAAAGGGGCAATTTCAATTTCCAATCAAATGAGCCCCTTTTGAAACTTCTTCAACAACTTTCTATACAAACCTTATATGCCCCCAGGGAATAACTTACAACCCTTGCACTGAGGAATCTGATGGGGTTATCATCCTAAAAGACATAATTTCCAAAACTTTCGACTACGTTGAACAAAATGGCTATTACAAAATTTTGATTGGATGTGTTTGGGGAAATCGTGGGCGTGAGAGGGGGGTTAGTTGCCCTCCAATCACTTTTGAATATTAAGAAGGGCACTAGCCCTTTTTCAATTTCCAATTAAATGAGCCCTTTTTGAAGTTTCTACAACTTCGCTTTCTATAAAAAACCTTATATGCCCCAAGGGCATAGCTTAAGACCCTTGCCCTGAAGGCTGTGGGGGTGGAGGGATTGTCATCCTTAAAGACCTAATTTCCTAAAATTTCAACTACGTTGAAAAAAATGGCTATCTCAACATTTTGATTGGATGTGTTTGGGGAAAAGGTGGGCGTGAGAGGAGGGTTAGTTGCCCTCAAATCACTTTCGACTATTAAAAAGGGCAATAGCCCTTTGAATTTCCAATCTAATGAGCCCTTTTTCAAGTTTCTACGATAAAAATTTCAGAAAAAATTATATGCCCCCAGGGAATAACTTATAACCCTTGCCCTGAAGACTGTGGGGGGAGTGTTTTAATCAAAGGTAAAATTTCCTGCCATTTCAATTTCCAATCGAATGAGCCATTTTTGGAAGTTTTTACGACAACGCTTTCTATAAAAACCTTACATGCCCCAAGGGCATAACTTACAAACCTTGCCATGAGGGCTGTGGGGGGTTGTCATCCTCAAAGAGCTAATTTCAAGCACTATCAACTACTTTGAACAAAATAGCTGTCTAAAATTTTGATTGGATGTGTTTGGGGAAAAGTTGGGCGTGAGAGGGGGTTAATTACCCTTAAATCATTTTCGACTATTAAAAAAGGCACTAGCCTTTTCAATTTCCAATCGAATGAGTCTTTTTTGAAGTTTCTACGACAACGCTTTCTATAAAAACCTTATATGCCCCCAGGGCATAACTTACAACCCTTGCCCTGAGGTCTGTTGGGGAGTGTCCTGCTCAAAAACATAATTTCTATCTGAAAATCAACTACGCTGATCAAAATGGCTGTCTCAAAATTTAGATTGGATGTGTTGTGGGAAATTGTGGGCATGAAAGGGGTGCTAGTTGTCTTCCATTCACTTTTGAATTTTAAAAAGGGCACAAGCCACTCCACTTTCCAATTGAGTGAGCCCTTTTCGAAGTTTCTACGACAACTTCTTCGATACGAAGTGCCCTAGTCTAAAGGAAAAAAAAAGATTGTGCCAACATCGGTTTTATATGCCACTAGGGCATAACTTAAAACCCTTGCCGTGAGGGTTGTGGGAGAGTGACCTCCTTGAAAATATATTTTCTATTTGGAAATTCACTACGCTGAACAAAATGGCTACCTCAAAATTTTGATTGGATGTGTTTCGGGAAATGGTGGGCTTAGAAGGGGTTTTAGTCGTTCTCCCATCACGTTTTTCTATTAAAAAAGGCACTAGCCCTTTCAATTTCCAATCAAATGAGTCCTTTTGAATTTTCTAGGATAACGCTGTCAATAAAAACCTTATTTGCCCCCAGGGCATAACTTACAACCTTTTCCCTGAGGGCTGGGAAGGGGGTGTCATCCTTAAAGACCTAATTTTCAGAACTTTCTACTACGTTGAACACAATGACTATCTGAAAATTGTCATTGGATGTGTTTGAGGGAATGGTGGACGTTAGAGGGTGGTTAGTTACCCTCCAATCACTTTCGACTATAAAAAAAGGACTAGCCCTCTCAATTCCCAATTGAATGAGCCCCTTTTGAAGCTTTTATGACAACTCTATCTATAGAAACCTTGCCCTGGGGACACTGGGGGGTTTGTCATCCTTAGATACATAATTTCCAGAACTGTCAACTACGTTGAACAAAATGGCTATCTCTAAACTTTAATTGAATGTGTTTGGGGAAATGGTGGGCGTAAGAGGGGGGTCAATTACTCTCCAATCACATTCAACTATTAAAAAGGAAAATTTCAATTTCCAAACAAATGAGCTCTTTTTGAAAATTTTACAACAACTTTCTAAATAAACCTTATAAGCCCCCAGGGCATAACTTACAACCCTTGCACTGAGGGCTCTGAGAGGGTTATAATCCTAAAAGACTTAATTTCCAGAACTTTCGACTTTGTTGAACAAAATGGATATCTCAAAATTTAATTGGATGTGTTGGGGGAAATGATTTGCGTGAGAGGGGGGGGGGGGTTAGTTGCCCTTCAATCACTTTTGACTATGAAAAGGGCACTAGCCCTTTCAATTTTCAATTGAATGAGCCCTTTTTGATGTTTTTACAGCATCGTTTTCTATAAAAACCTTACATGCTCGCAGGGATTAACTTACAACCCTTGCCATGAAGGTTGTGGGAGGGGTTGGTTGTCATCCTTAACGACCTTTTTTCAAAAACTTCCAACTACGTTGAATAAAATGGCTATCTAAAAATCTTGATTTGATGTGTTTGGGGAAAAGGTGGGCGTGAGAGGGGGGTTAGTTGCCCTCAAATCACTTTCGAGACTATTAAAAAGAGCACTAGCCCTTTGAATTTTCAATCGAATGAGCCTTTTTTCAAGTTTCTACGACAAAGGTTTCAATAAAAAACAATATTCCCCCAGGGAATAACTTATAAACCTTGCCCTAAAGACTATGGGGGGAGTGTTCTAATCAAAGGTATAATTTCCTGAACTTTAAACTATGTGGAAATAAATGCCATTTCAATTTCCAATCAAATGAGCCATTTTTGAAGTTTTTACGACAACGCGCTCTATAAAAATCTTATATGCCCCAAGGGCGTAACTTACAAACCTTGCCCTGAGGGCTGTGGGGGATTGTGATCCTCAAAGACCTAATTTCAAGAACTTTCAACTACTTTGAACAAAATGGCTGAATTAAAATTTTGATTGGATGGGTTCGGGGAAAAAGGTGGGCGTGAGAGGGGGGTTAGTTGCTCTCCAGTCACTTTCGACTATGAAGAGGTTACTAGCCCTTTAGATTTCCAATCGAATGAGATTTTTTTAAAGTTTCTGCGACAACGCATTCTATAAAAACCTTATATGCCCCCAGGGCATAACTTACAGCCCTTGCCCTGAGAGCTGTGGGGGAGTGTTCTCCTCAAAAACATAATTTCAATCTGAAAATCAACTACGCTAAACAAAATTTCTATCTAAAAATTTTGATTGGATGAGTTTGGGGAAAAGGTGGGCGTGAGAGGGGAGTTAGTTGCCCTCAAATCACTTTCGACTATTCAAAAGTGAGATAGACCTTTGAATTTCCAATCGAAGGAGCCCTTTTTCAAGTTTTTACGACAAAGATTTCAATAAAAACTTATATGCCCCAAGGGCATAACTTACAACCCCTGCCCTGAAGACTGTGGGGGAGTGCCCTGCTTAAAGGTATAATTTCCTGAACTTTAAACTGCACGGAACAAAAATGCTATCTCAAAATTTTGATTGGATGAGTTGGGGGAAATGGTGGGCGTGGAAGGGGTTTTAGTTGCCTTCCAATCATTTTCGACTATTAAAAAAGGCACTAGATATTTCAATTTCCAGTTGAATGATCCCTTTTTGAATTTTCCACGACAATGTGTTCTAAAAAAACCTTATATGCCCCCAGGACATAACTTACAACCCTTGCCCTGAGGTATGTGGGGGAGTGTCCTCCTCAAAAACTTAATTTCTGTCTGGAAATCAACAACGCTGAACAAAATGGCTATCTCAAAATTTTGATTGAATGTGTTTTAGGAAATGGTGGGCATGGAAGGGGTTCTAGTTGTCTTATATTTACTTTCGACTGTTAAAAAGGGCCCAAGCCTCTCCGCTTTTCAATTGAATGAGCCTTTTTCGAAGTTTCTACGACACTTTTTCGATACGAAGTGCCCCAATCTAAAGGAAAAAAATAAATAATACACTGCACCTACATCGTTCTTACATGCCCCCAGGGTTAAAACCCTTAAAACCCTTGTCCTGAGGGTTGTGGGGAAGTACCTCCTCAAAACATATTTTCTATCTGGATATCAACTATGCTGAACAAAATGGCTATCTAAAAATGTTTATCGGATGTGTTTGGGAAAATGGTGGGCGTTGAAGGGGTGTTAGTTGCCTTCCAATCACTTTCAACTATTAAAAAGGGCACAAGCCATTCCAATTTCCAATTGAATGAGCCCTTTTTGAAGTTTCTATGACAAATTTTACGATACGAAGTGCCCTGGTCTATAGGGAAAAAATAATACATTGTACCAACATGGTTCTTATATGCCCCCAGGGCATAACTTACAACCCTTGCCCTGAGGGTTGTGAGGGAGTGACCTTCTCAAAAACATATTTTCTATCTGCAAATCAACTACGCTGAACCAAATGGCTATATCAAAATTTTTATTGGATGTGTTTGGGGGAATGATGGGCGTGGGGGGTTAGTTGCCCTCCAATCACTTTCGACTATTAAAAGGGCACTAGCCATTCCAATTTCCAATTGAATGAGTCCTTTTCGAAGTTTCTACGACAACTCCTTCCATACGCAGTGCCCTGGTCAATAAAAAAAATACATTGTGCCAACATCTTTCTTTACTTAGGCAGTGCTAATGCGCTGCCTATGAGCAGCGCTATTGAGCTGGCTATGAAAGCCTTCCGATCACTTTCTACTATTAAAAAGGGCACTAGGGCTTTCAATTTTCAATCGAATGAGCCCTTTTTGAGTTTCTACGATAACAATTTCTATAAACACTTTATATTCTCCTAGGGCATAAATTACAACACCTACGGGCTGTGAGAGTGGTTGTCATCCTCTAAGACCTAATTTCCAAAACTTTCAACTACGTTAAACAAAATGGCTATCTCAAAATTTCAATTGGATGTGTTTTGGAAAATGGTGGGCGTGAGAGTTACTCTCTCTCTCATCACTTTCAACTATTAAAAAAGGTACTAGCCCTTTCAATTTCCAATCAAATGAGCCCTTTCGAAGTTTCTAGGACAACGCTTTTCATAAGAAACTTATATACCCCCAGGGAATAACTTACAACCCTTGCACTGTGGGCTCTGAGGGGGTTATCATCCTAAAAGTCCTAATTTCCAGAACTTTCAACTTCGTTGAACAAAATGGATATCTCAAAATTTTGATTGGATGTGTTTGGGGAAATGGTGGGCGTGAGAGGGGGGTTAGTTGCCCTTCAATCACTTTCGACTATTGAAAGGGCACTAGCCCTTACAATTTTCAACTCAATGAGCCCTTTTTGATGTTTTTACAACATCGCTTCTATAAAAATTTTACAAGCTCGCAGGGCATAACTTACAACCCTTGCCCTGAAGGTTGTGGGGGGGGGGTTGAGTTGTCATCCTTAAAGACCTAATTTCCAAAACTTTCAACTACGTTGAATAAAATGGCTATCTAACAATTTTTATTGGATGGGTTTGGAGAAAGGTGGCGGGAGAGGAGGGTAAGTTGCCCTCAAATCACTTTCGTGACTATTAAAGAGAGCACTAGCCCTTTGAATTTCCAATCGAATGAGCCCTTTTTCAAGTTTCTACGACAAAGATTTCAATAAAAAATTATGTGCCCCCAGGGAATAACTTATAACCCTTGCCCCAAAGACTGTGAGGGGAATATTCTAATCAAAGGTATAATTTCCAGAACTTTAAACTGCGTGGAACAAAATGCCATTTCAATTTCCAATCGAATGAGCCATTTTTGAAGTTTTTACGACAACGCGTTCTCTAAAAACCTTATATGCCCCAAGGGCGTAACTTACAAACCTTGCCCTGATGGCTGTGGGGGATTGGGATCCTCAAAGACCTAATTTCAGGAACGTTTGTTTTTCGAAGGGCAAAAAACTGTTTTACTCGGCCGACTTCGCCTGAAAAAGCCATAATGACGACAGGGCTTTATGGATCACCTCTTGACTAGCAGAAACTAGAAGCCTACTGAAACAAAAGAAAGCTGTTTAAGGAGCTTATATTTAGACTTAATCGCTTTTTACATATTTGACTTGATAGCACATTCCCACAAAGTGCACTTTCGGTTGTTTCCCCAACTTTTTAAATGAAACAAGTGCCTTTTCCAATGAAATGACCAAAAAAGGGGATTTCAAAACCTATACAAGAGCTAAAACTAAGAGAGAAAGGACTTCCCTTCCCCTCAATTACCGCCGTTAGAACTAGCACAAAGGCTTCATCACAGAGAGAAGTTTGAAGGTTCAATTCAAAGCAGTTGGTCAATCAAGCTTAATTTTGGTAACTGTTTAGTTGAACAGTTTTTAGTTTTAGTTAATTTATTTTCGCAATAATTTTTACTTTTAATATGACTAGGCGATTTATGAAACTTGCTAAGAGGGTCTGGAGGGGGAGTATATGTGAGGGGATCTTGTAAACATCCAGTTAGGGGCTTTGAACCATAATTATTGCAGTAGTACCGTTTTATGGTTCCAAACTCTTCCACTTAAGAAGTGGTACCAAAAGTGCTGTTTTTAGTGCTATCTGGCACTTTTGGATGGTAAAATTGACAAAAAGCACGTAGACATGAGTAATAGGTTTAAAATATGCCTTCCTGGGATATGCCTTAAAAATGCGTGCATCACGCTTACAAAAATAGGGGATTATCTGAAAAGTAATCTTAAGAAGGGACAAACCATAAATGAAAAATAAATCCAAGCTGGAATCGAACGCGTGATAATCTAATTAAAAGTCCAGCACTGTACTGACAGAACCAAGCCTCTATTAATGTAATTTAATGTATTGATGTTTGTAGGACTTTAATCGTGTAGCTTATTAAGGGGGACTGGGGGAGGAAATTTCAGGAGGTGTTCTTGCAAACCTCCAGTTAAGGGATTCTGATCATAATTATTACAATGATACCGCTTTATGCTTCCAAGATTTTCCACTTAAGAAGTGGCACCAAAAACGTTCTATTCAGTGCCATATCTCGCTTACGAATGGTGGAATTAATAAAAAGCACGTAGATGTGAGCAAAAGTTTTCAAATTAGCCACTAAACATCACTCTAAAAAGTTCTAGTTGCCCACTTGCCCTAGCTTTTCCACTTGGAACATGGCACCAAAAGTGCCGTTTTTAGTGCTATTTGAAAGTTGCAGATGGTGGAATTTATAGGAAGAACGTAAATATGAGCAATATTTTTTAAATGAGCCACCAAAAATCTATCAAAGATGTTCTAGTAGCCTGCTAGCCCTACCCCTTGAGAAACAGCATAAAAAGTGCCTTTTTCGTGCCATATGGTACTTGCACACTGCGAAATTTATATAAAACTCGTATATATAAGATAGCTTTTGAATGAGCTATTCTGAATCGCATCTCTCTATGATGTTCTAGTAGCACGCTAGGCCGTGAACAAAGAAGAAAAAACGTTTTAACAGTTTTAAACTTTTAGTTACTATGCGCTGTGATTCGCTCTTTACTAGGTTGCAGCTAATGCTTCAACCATGATAAGGAGTTCATTGCAAATTCTCCTCAGAAACTAGTTAAAATTTAAATCTATGAAATCTAATAGATAATAGAATTTTTTAAAAACCTAGTAAATATAAGCAATAGCTTATAATTGAGCCATTAAACCTCTATCTACGACGGTGTGGTAGCCTGCTAATGTTTCAGTAGCTTACTGATGAGCAGACGATTTATGAAACATACTAAGGGGGCTGGGGGGGGAGTGTGCGGGAGGGGTTCTTGTGAACCTCCAGTTAAGGGTTTTGGAACATAACTATTACAATGATACCTGTTTTGTACTTCAGAGCTTTTCCACTTAAGAAGTGGCACCATAAGTTTTGTTTTCAGCGCTATATCGCACTTACGAATGTAAAATTGAAAAAAAAACACGTATATAAGAGCAATAGCTTTCAAACGAGTCATTAAACGTCACTTTTATAAGTTCTGCTAGCCCAAGCCCCAGCTTTTCCACTTGAGAAACGACACCAAAAGTGTCGTTTTTAGTGCCATTTGGAACTTGATGATGGTGGAATTTATATGAAAGACGTAGATATGTGCAATACCTTTTATATGAGCTAGAAAAGTTATATCAATTATGTTCTGGTAGCCTGCTAGTGCCACCCCTTGATAAATGGCACAAAAAGAGCCATTTTATTGCCATATGGCACTTGCAGATGGCAGACTTTATAAAAAGCACGTATATATGAGAAATAGCTTTTGAATGAGCTATTAAGAATCTCTATATGATGTTCTCGTAGCCTGATAGGCTTGTTGAGAAAAAAGAAATAAAAAAAAACGGGAGACAGATCAGTGCTACCGATGCAAAACAATGGATTCTCCTTGTTTTTCAGGGAGGGGGACTCTAAATTCCCTGTACAAGGTTTTTGACCGTGTTGATTCCAATAGTAAACTTTTCATTTTGATCTGACGCCAGTTTTGAGGGGTCTGAGGCTTTTTTTAAATCACCATAAATTTCCTGTTGCGATAAACTTTTACTTTTTAGACGAACCGAAATAGTTAACATTCCTAAGTCAGTGTCAGATGGGAATTTTTTCGGTAGGTAGTCTTTTTCAAAAAGTGTTTTTTAACTTTCGGTTACTATGGGCTGTGGTTCACTCTTTACTAGGTTGCATCTGCTGTTGCAACGGATACCGATACGGATATTCCCGATACGATATTTGCGATACCAATATGTACGATACCGATACAAGTAGTAAAGCAATACTGAATACAAAACGTGCTTGCGTAATTTATCTTACCTCTCGCCTGAGGCATGAATATACAGTGTAGTCAGTCACCTATTACTACGAACGGTAGTCTATTTCGTGATATACATGTTTTGTTTTTTTTTAGGGTAAATCCATGCCAGAAAAACCGGTGCGTCTTTTTTAGCTGCCAATATGTTCAATTATTTTTTTGTATATATTCAGGTTTCAGATTAGAACTTTCTACAGTTTGAATAGTTCATTCAATCTACTAGTATCGATATTTTTGCAATCATTTACATAGATATGGAATATTCTAAGCGACTTCTGGTGAGTAAAATTTTCTAATTATTATAATAAAAAGAAATCTATTTTTTGTCTCGCCATTGTATATGAAAAATTAAAATAGAATTTGCATATTAGTTTCGCCAGATATGAAAGGTCGCCCCTCTCCTCAATATCTTGCTCTTTACGCTAAAGCTGTTAGCGCTTTCAAAAAAGCTTCCTATTCTAATTAAAAAGTCCCTGTTTTTTTTTTTTCATCAAATTTCGTTAAATATTCAAAAACAGGGCCAGTCAGTTTCGCTATTAAAATAGTCAAATCGTTTTTCATCCTCTACATCTGAAAAAATGTGTTAATATTCAAACAGGACGGGTAGTTTCACCAATAAAATAATCAAATCACTACGTTTTTCTACCTGTAAAGGGATGTTTTCTCACTATCTGATTAAGAAGAGCATGTTTACAAATTTGTTGGCTAAAAATGGCTTTCTCAAAATTGAGTTATGAATTAACTTACGAATTAACTTACATAACGAAACTTCTATATTTATATGTTTTTATCACATATATTAAGGGGTTTAAACCCATAGTCAATACCTCGCTCTTTACGCTAAAGTTCGAATTTTGTTCAAATCACGAACTCTTGAATCACAAAGGCCGGTTAATTAGAATAGAAAGTGCTAATTGAAAGTGCTAAAAAAAAAAACTTTAGCGTAAAGGGGCGAAATATTGACTAGAGGGCGACCCCTTCATATACTTAATAATTTTTTGGTTTAGGTTATGTCGGAGTCTTCCTCCTTCCTTTTTTCTGTGATTTTAAGTATTTCGCAATTTAGGTATATAAAAAAATTTAAAAGCTATGCATATAAGAAAAAAAAAATCTAAAATTGTCAAATTTTTGTGTTTGGTACTATGGAATTGATATGCCCATTGCCCTCCATTAATATTCTGAATAAGTAAAAATTAAAGTAGATAATTAAATTGTGTCATTCTAGAATATTTTTGATCAACCATAGCAGCAAAAAGGCGAAAAATTGGATCAAACTCTGGATAAGACTGAGACGGGGTTAATTGAATCATTGAATGCAAAAAGATCAACTGTAATTCGTCCCGCACCCCATTCCAAAGCAGAGAAGGAATCTGGAAACCTAGCTGTGATTATCGACATAATTTTTAAACAGATATTCTAAAATTATTTTAATAATTTAGTAAATCGACTCCTTATATGCATGTGGTGAATAATGCTATTTCTTGATTGATATGTAAAAAATTTGCGGTACAATATAACTGAATTAGCATGCACATATTTAGGCTAATGAGATACAAGAACCTTCAGAGTGTTACAAATTTTATAGGCCTGTATACAATTCAAAAATTACTAGTTTTATTGGAACTCAAACATCGTCTGCGGGACATGTACTCGCCTTGTTTTACCAGTTTTAATGGTTTTAAGCTATTACTAAAACCTTTATAAACATCAGCTTTGATGAAAATCAACGCTACCAGTGGAATAGCAAATAAAATATATAAATATGAAATAAAATCCTGATTTATACACCCTTGAGCAGCTTCAAATTCAATGAGGAAGATTATTCTAGTTGATTTGTAGACATACATGTCACGTGTGTGGAGATCTATTTATTTCTTAGATTGTGGGGGAGGGGGATTAAAAGTGTGGATCTAGATCCTGAATTTGGACCAAATTTTGAATACAGGAAGTTCAAACAACACATGTACACACATGTACACACATGTGTGTACATGTGTGTACATGAGTGTACATGTGTGTACACACATGTATACACATGTGTGTACATGTGTGTACATGTGTTGTTTGAACTTCCTGCATTCAAAATTTGGTCCAAATTCAGGATCTAGATCCACACTTCTAATCCCCTCCCCACCTTCTAAGAAATAAATAGATCTCCACACACGTGACATGTATGTGTACAAATCAACTAGAATAATCTTCCTCATTGAATTTGAAGATGCTCAAGGCTGTATGAATCAGGATTTTATTTCATATTTATATATTTTATTTGGTATTCCACTGGTAGCGTTGATTTTCATCAAAGCTGATGTTTATAAAGGTTTTAGTAATAGCTTAAAACCATTAAAACTGGTAAAACAAGGCGAGTACATGTCCCGCAGACGATGTTTGAGTTCCAATAAAACTAGTAATTTTTGAATTGTATACAGGCCTATAAAATTTGTAACACCCTGAAGGTTCTTGTATCTCATTAGCCTAAATATATGCATGCTAATTCAGTCATATTGTACCGCAAATTTTTTACATATCAATCAAGAAATAGCATTATTCACCACATGCATATAAGGAGTCGATTTACTAAATTATTAAAATATTTTTAGAATATCTGTTTAAAACTTACGTCGATAATCACAGCTAGGTTGCCAGATTCCTTCTCTGCTTTGGAATGGGGTGCGAGACGAACTACAGTTGATCTTTTTGCATTCAATGATTCAATTAATCCCGTCTCAGTCTTATCCAGAGTTTCATCCAATTTTGCGCGTTTTTGCTGCGATGCTTGATCAACAACATTCTAAAATGACACAATTTAATTAGCTACTTCAATTTTTACTTATTCAGAATATTAATGGAGGGCACTGAGCCTATCAATTCCATTGTACCAAACACAAAAAGTTGACAATTATAGATTTTTTTTTCTTATATGCATAGCTTTTAAAACTTTTTATATACCTAAATTGCGAAATACTTAAAATCACAGAAAAAAGGAAAAAGGAAGACTCCGACATAACCTAAACCAAATAGTTATTAATTATATGAAGGGAGTCGCCCTCTAGTCAATATCACGCCCCTTTACGCTACAGTTTTTTTCTAGCACCTTCAAAAGAGATATCTATTCTAATTAACCGGCCTTTGTGATTCAAGAGTCCGTTATTTGAACAAAATTCGAACTTTAGCGTAAAGAGCGAGTTATTGACTATGGGGTTAAACCCCTTAATATATGTGATAAAAACATATAAATATAGAAGTTTCGTTATGTAAGTTAATTCGTAAGTTAATTCATAACTCAATTTTGAGAAAGCCACTTTTAGCCAACAAATTTGTAAACATGCTCTCCTTAATCAGATAGTGAGAAAACATCCCTTTACAGGTAGAAGAACGTAGTGATTTGATTATTTTATTGGTGAAACTACCTGTCTTGTTTGAATATTAACACCTTTTTTCAGATGGAGAGGATGAAAAACGATTTGACTATTTTTATAGCGAAACTGACTGGCCCTGTTTTTGAATATTTACCGAAATTTGATGAAAAAAAAACAGGGACTTTTTAATTAGAATAGGAAGCATTTTTGAAAAAACTAACAGCTTTAGTATAAAGAGCAAGATATTGAGGAGAGGGGCGACCTTTCATATCTGGCGAAACTAATATGCAAATTCTATTTTAATTTTTCATATACAATGGCGAGACAAAAAATAGATTTCTTTTTATTATAATAATTAGAAAATTTTACTCACCAGAAGTCGCTTAGAATATTCCATATCTATGTAAATGATTGCAAAAATATCGATACTAGTAGATTGAATGAACTATTCAAACTGTAGAAAGTTCTAATCTGAAACCTGAATATATACAAAAAAATAATTGAATATATTGGCAGCTAAAAAAGACGCACTGGTTTTTCTGGCACGGATTTACCCTAAAAAGAAAAAAATGTATATCACGAAATAGACTACCGTTCGTAGTAATAGGTGACTGACCCGTGGTAAGCCAATGTACCGGTTAGACTACACTGTATATTCATGCCTCAGGCGAGAGGTAAGGTAAATTACGCAAGCACGTTTTGTATTCAGTATTGCCTTACTACTTATACGTGCGATATCAATACGCCCGATACCACATACAGCCCTTCCCGTGAAACTATGGAGGGCCATATCATCATCAAAACCAAATATATTGGACCTTTGAACTATGTTAAAAAAAGCGGCTATCTCAAAATATTTATAGGACTAGTTTGGGGGGAGTGGCCTGTAGTGAGGGGGTGACTATTTGCCCTCCAATCTTTTCGGTCACTTAAAAGGGGCACTTACAAATCCAATTCCCTTTCGAATGAGCTATTACACACCTCTTTATGATGCTCTGGCCAGCCCCTAGCCCTGCTAGAAAAATTAAAAAGAAAAAAAGGGAGACAGATCAGTGCTACCCATTTAAAAAAGTCATTATTTGCCTTGGTGTTAAAGGTGGGGGACTGTAATTATCCTACACAAGGTTTTCGACCATTTTGATCCCAATGGTGCACTTTTTATTTTGATCTGACGCTATTTTTAAGGGGTTTCAGGCTCTTTACCGAAATAACCATAAAATGCCTTTCGCAATAAACTTTTACTTCTAAGACTAACCGAAACAATAGTTACCGTTCCTGATTTGGTGTCAGATGGCAATTTTTTCTCACTAGACAGTTTTTTTAGAACACGTTTTTCAACTTTTGATTACTATGGGCTCTGGCTCGCTCTTTACTGGGTAGCAGGTGCCGCTGCAACCATGATGTCCGCTACTCAGTGTTTTCGTCTGTCTCCTTGTTTCTGGGGTAGCTTCATGGATGATGTTTTATATTTTTGGAAACATGGATTGGATGCCTTAAATTTGTTTCTTGACCATTCAAATAGGTTTGTCAAAAACATAAAATTTATACTTGAGTTGCAATAACAAGAAAGGCTACCCTTTTTAGATATTTTATTAATGAAAATTTATAATGGTTTACTTTTTTCATTTTATAGAAAACCAACTCATAATTACAGGTATTTAAATTTTTTGTTCATCTCACGCAATTTCAGTAAAAAAAAGGGAAAAATCATATCATTGGTTGATAGAGCTTTTAATTTTTTTCCCTGAGTATATTGATAGCGAATTATTTTATTTGAGGGGTTTTTTATTTTGCAACGGGTATCCTGTAAAATTTGTATATAAAATAATAAAGAAAAGGCAGATTGAGCATGAAAAAGTTAATAAAAATGGTTCTATGCGTTACCCCCCCCCCAATACCCCCAGAAAAACACCTCATCGGAAAATACCCCCAGAAAATACCCCTCCCTGGAAAATACCCAATGAAAATACCCCTCCCCCGTGGAAAATACCCCCGAAAATGTCCCCCCCCCTGTGAAAAATACCACTCGGAAAATAACCCCCGGAAAATGCCCCCTCCCCCAAGCGTAAAATTCTCTACAGGTAAATAGCCCCCCCCCTGGGAAGTATCCCCCGTGATAAGTAAGGCTTTCAAAATTTTTGAATTTTATTTGAGGTTTATTTTTTTTTATTTCTGTAGGGAGAAGGAATTTTGGTACTTGTGTATTACTCACTCAAGTTTACGCTGTGTAAAGTTTGAGAACATACCATATTTTTCGCTAGTTTCTTCTTTACTTTAGAAATAAATTTGGGCTTAGCATGTTTTGCTAAGCCCAATAGATTTGTATATTATGGGGGGGGGGGGGTAAAGTATTGTGGGTCTGCATACAAAATGTGTTTGGTACAATTACTCTGCATTTTAGATATATAAATAGAGAAGTGTATTTTAAAGCCATGAACACAGTAAAATAACATAAATGAAAGGCACAAATGACATAAACTTTGAGTAGGGAGCCAGGTATTACCACGAAAGGGAGCGTGTGCTGCCATCTATAATCGAGACTAACGGTACAAGACCACACCTCATTCTAGGTCTATTTGATGGTTTAATGGCTATATTGTTTGATGGTTCTTTGATGTTGTTTCATAGTTCTGTTTGTTGATGGTTATATGATTTGATGTTGTTTCATGGTTCTGCTTGTTTGTTGCTCAACCTGTTTGATGTTTCTTGGATACAGACAGAAGTTTACATCATTGTCAGGTTATATTGTTTGTTGGTCAAATTGTTTGATGTTTCATGGTTCTGTTCTGTTTGTTGGTTATATGATTGGATGTTGTTTCTGTTCTGTTTGTTGGTCAGCATGTTTGATGTCTCTTGGATACAGACAGAAGCTTACGACATTGCTGGATAAGAGCGAGTCTAACGGGACAGAATCAATGGCACCTATTTTTAGGCCAATCAGGGAGTCGGAAATACGACAGGGACAAGATCGCAGTGAATATAAGGAAGAATTTTTGCTATAGTTGTTATTAGTGTGAAAATAGAATTCAAGGAGTTAGAACAGTTTGACTTTATTCGTTAAGACATATTTGCAATAACGAATGGAATGTTTAAACTATTAGAAGTTGATAGTGGAGTTGGTAGCAATTATGCAAGAGCACCAAACATTGCGGTAGAAATCACGAGAGGATAACGGCTTTGTCTTGAATGGGATGAAGTATATGCAAGATATGTATTATATTTGATCAAATTTAAAATAGAGGATCAATTATGCTTCACTGCGAAAGTTAATATTGCATATGTGAATAGACTTCAAACTGCTTTAAATGCAATAGTGAAGCATATAGAGGACAATGAGTTATATCGCTAATTGTGCATGTGTAATATATATTATTGTTGTAATTATACAACAAAATTGTTTCGAAATCGAAGATGTTTTTCTATAGTAGGTTATCGAATATTCTTGAAGTAGAGCGAATCATGGTTAGTCTAGAGTCAGCAGTGAGAGTGAAATGATTGAAAAATGAATAAATTTGAGAAACAGAGAATTAGATAGAATCTGGTGATTATGGAAAAACGTTTGATTCTGGATGAAGATTTTCTCGAGTTATCCCTTCAACGGAAGGTATTCTCACAGGGGACACTTGACAATATAATGAAAACTGATTCTCCCCCATTGGACTATTGTATGAAGCTTTTACGACTTGACTCAAATGCTTTTACTCAATTTACTGATATATTAATTGAAACAAAGTAGAATAATATCGTGGATATACTTTCGAAAACATTGCCATAGATTCTATGTAGATGGCTCCCCCTTCGAAAGAGGTTTCCGCCACAGAGTTACTCCTCTCCCATTTCCTTCTGAATTTATAGAATGAGGATCAGTTTCTATTTAGCGGTGAGAGAGTTGACATCGGAAACCAAAAATGCTCTATACATGTCCACTACGCATGTACACTCTTGGCAGTTGGACATCATGTGAGAATTGTACAATTAATGATGACTATAATGAAATTTACAAATTATGCAATCCTTGTAAATTACATACAGGATATGCAGTGCAAATTAAAGGATGTAATTCATGTCTTGAAGAGAATTGTGACTCTCACCCTAGAGGACATCTATGCTCCAATTGTCACTAAGACAAGTTTTGCCTATACACCGCATTTCACAACAGTTGCCTATATACCGAAGAAGAAATCTAAAGTGAAGAATAAAGACATTGTTGTAAATACGTTTTTCATTTATTAATAAACAAATTCACATACTTTTTTTAAGCAATTTACTCATAGGCCCCAAAATCAATTTTACACAGGTCTGAGAGGATATTTTCCACCATAAAGTCGCTCAGACGTGGATTGTCTACATAAATGTTGACACATTTTAGAAGATGATTTGGACGAAAGAATTTGAGAAATTTTATAAGATGATTTGGGCCATTCTCGACTGTGTTCAGTATAATACACAAGTGCCATTTGAACAGTGTTGTAAGGTCCCCTACCCCAACAGCAAAGGGTCCCTCGGGCCCCCAAAGAGCCTCCTCCCCTCCCCCTGGCTCCCCCCATCCTCCCCTCCCCTCCTACCCCTCCCCTCACCTCCCCCTCCCTCCCACTTGTATTTAATACTTTTCTGAATTTTTTTAACAGAGTATTTTTTTCAACCCTTCCCTAGTTTAGAGAGTTAGTTTGATATTAGCTTACAGTTTTAGTTAGAGTTATAGTTTAGTTTAGTTATAGTTCAGAGTCTAGAGTTTCAAGTTAGACTCTCAGTACTTAAAGTTTTAGTGAGAGTTATATTTTATTTTAGTTTTAGTTAAGTGTTTTTGGACTATTAGTTTAGTTTTAGATAAACGTTTTAGTTTAGAATTTTATCCTAGAGTCTTAGCTTAAAGTTTTTTCTTGCCCTTTTAGTTTAGTTTAGTATTAGTTAACAGTTTTAGTTTAGAGATGTAGTTTAGTTTTAGTAAAGTATTAGTTAAGAGTTTTAGTTTAGAGTTGTTGTTTAGTTTCAGTAAAGAGTTTTAGTTTAGAGTTGTAGTTTAGTTTTAGCTTAGAGTTTAGAGTTTTAGCTTAGAGTCTTAGCGTAGAGTTTTAGTTAGAGCTATAGTTTAGTTTAGTTTTAGTTAAGAGTTTAGACTTTTAGCCTAGAGTCTTAACATAGAGTTTTAGTAAGAGTTGAAGTTTAGTTTAGTTATAGTAGGCTTTTTTATATCCTTTCAGAACCAGTTCTTTTCTTAATGTCCCCCCTAAACCAATTTTACAACTTGAAGTACTCATTCTTTTCACCCACAACTCTACTTTATGGCTTTTTGAATACCCCAACACCAAGCAATACTTTCAAAAGGCTTTTTTATATCTTTTCAGAACAAGTTCTTTTCTTAAAGTCCCCCCTAAACCAATTTTACAACTTGAAGTACTCATTCATTTCACCCACAACTCTACTTTATGGCTTTTTAAATACCCCAACACCAAGCAATACTTTCAAAAGGTTTTTTTTATATTTTTTCAGAACAAGTTCTTTTCTTAATGTCCCCTCTAAACCAATTATACAACTTGAAGTACTCATTCTTTTCACACACAACTCTACTTTATGGCTTTTTGAATACCCCAACGCCAAGCAATACTTTCAAAAGGCTTTTTATATCTTTTCAGAACAAATTCTTTTCTTAATGTCCCCCCCCCCCTAAACCAATTTTACACCTTGAAGCACTCATTCTTTTCACCCACAACTTTACTTTATGCCTTTTTGAATACCCCAACACCAAGCAATACTTTCAAAGGCTTTTTTATATCTTTTCAGAACAAATTTTTTTCTTAATGTACCTCCTAAACCAATTTTAAAACTTGAAGTACTCATACTTTTCACTTACAACTTTACTTTATGGCTTTTTCAAATAATATTAATAAAATCACATGTATTTTAAACATGAGCGTTCTTATTTTCGAAAACTAAAACCCAACTTTATTAAAAAATCAAATATTATTAATAAAATCACATGTATTTTAAATGTAGATAGCAAAGTAACAACATTCTTCTTTAATATCACCAAATGTTTACTGAACATACACAAATTTTTCTTAGAAATAATATTTTTCATCAGTGATAACACGTTTTCAATTCAAACGAGCATGTTTTCTACGAAAGATGTCAAATTTTTTCTTAGAAGTAACATTTTTGTTTGTTTCTGATAACAACTTTTCTGCCAGAAGTAGCAAGTTCTGCTTAACACTAACAAATCTTCTCATCAAAGTAACAATATTTTACCTTAAAATTAACATGCTTTTACTTAACACACACAAATTTATCTTAGAAATAATATTTTTCTTCAGTGGTAACACTTTTTCTGTTTGAACTAGCAAGTTTTCTACCAAATATCCCAAAATGTTTCTTAAAAGTAAAAATTTTTGGATTGTGATAACAACTTTTCTGCCAGAAGTAACAGATTTTGCTTAACATTAACAAATTTTCTCATCATACTTGGAAATAATATTTTTCAGCAGTGATAACTCTTTTTCGGTCCGAACTAATAAGTCTTCTACCAAAGATATCAAATTTTTTCTTAGAAGTAACAATTTTTTGATTATGATAACAACTTTTCTGTCAGAAGTAGCAAGTTTTGCTTAACACTAACAAATTTTCTCATCAAAGTAACAATATTTTACCTTAAAACTAACATAATCATACTTAACACACACAAATTCATCTTAGAAATAATATTTTTCATCAGTGATAACACGTTTTCCGATCGAACTTGCAAGTTTTCTGTCAAAGATACAAAATTTTTTCTTAGAAGTTACTTTTCTTTGATTGTGATAACAACTTTTCTCTCAGAAGTAGCAAGTTTTGATCAACACTAAAAAATCTTCTCTTCAAAGTAACAACATTCTTCCTTAATACTACGAAATGTTTACTTAACACTGACAGATTTTCTCTTCGAATCGTCATCTTTTCCTTAATACTAACATACTTTTACTTAAACACTCAAATTTCTCTTAGAAATATTACTATTCGTCAGCGATAACATGTTTTCTGCTTGAAGTAGCATGTTTTCTGTCAAAGATCCTTTTTTTCTTAGAAGTAACAAATTTTTCGTTTAGATAAAAAGATTTCTGTTATAACTAGCAAGTTTTCTGCCAAAGATGCCAAAGTTTTTCTTAGAAGTAAAAATTTTTAATTGTGAATAACAACTTTTCTGTCAGAAGTAGCAAGTTTTGCTTACACTAGCAAACATTCTCATCAAAGTAACAACATTTTACCTTAAAACTAACATACTTTTATTGAACACACACAAATTTTTCTTAGAAATAATATTCTTAGTCAGTGATAACACGTTTTCTGTCTGAAATAGCAAGTTTTCTACCATAGTTACCAAATTTTTTCTTAGAAGTAACTTTTCTTTGATTGTGATAACAACTTTTCAGTCAGAAGTAGTAAGTTTTGATTAACACTAACAAATCTTCTCTTCAAAGTAACAACATTCTTCCTTTAATACTACCAAATGTTTACTTAACACTAACAGATTTTCTCTTCGAATCATCAACTTTTCCTTAACACTAACAACTTTTACTTAAACACTCAAATTTCTCTTAGAAATAACACTTTTCGTCAGTAATAACACGTTTTCTGCTTTAAGTAGCAAGTTTTCTGTCAAAGATACTTTTTTTCTTAGAAGTAAAAATTTTTTCGTTATGATAACAAGTTTTCTGTTCGAACTAGCAAGTTTTCAGCCAAATATACCAAATATTTTCTTAGAAGTAAAAATTTTTTTATTGTGATAACAACTTTTCTGTGAAAAGAAGCAAGTTTTGCTTAACACCAAAAACCTTTTCATCACAGTAACAACATTTTACCTTAAAACTAGCATACTTTTACTGAACACACACAAATTTCTCTTAGAAATAATATTTTTCATCAGTGATAACACTTTTTCTGTTCGAACTAGCAAGTTTTCTACCAAAGACACCAAATGTTTTCTTAGAAGTAACATTTCTTTGATTCTGAAGTAACAATTTTTTCGTTATGATAACAAGTTTTCTGTTCGAACTATCAAGTTTTCTACCAAAGATACCACATTGTTTCTTAAAAGTAAAAATTTTTTTATTATGATAACAACTTTTCTGTCAGAAGTAGTAAATTTTGCTTAACATTAAAAATTTTTCTCATCAAACTTAGAAATAATATTTTTTATCAGTGATAATACTTTTTCGGTTCGATCTAGTAAGTCTTCTACCAAAGATATCAAATTTTTTCTTAGAAGTTACAAGTTTTTGATTGTGATAACAACTTTTCTGTCACAAGTAGCAAGGTTTGCTTAACACTAACAAATTTTCTTATCAAAGTAACAATATTTTATCTTAAAACTAAACATACTCTTACTTAACACACACAAACTTCTCTTAGAAATAAAATTTTTCGTCAGTGATAACACGTTTTCTGATTGAACTAGCAAGTTTTCTACCAAAGATACCTAACGTTTTCTTAGAAGTAAATTTTCTTTGATTGTGATAACAACATTTCTGTCAGAAGTAGCAAGTTTTGATTAACACTAGCAAATCTTCTCTTCAAAGTAACAACATTCTTCCTTAATATTACGAAATGTTTACTTAACACTAACAGATTTTCTCTTCGGATCATCAACTTTTCCTTAATACTAACATACTTTTCCTTAAACACTCAAATTTCTTTTAGAAGTAACAGTTTTCGTCAGCGATAACAGGTTTTCTGCTCGAAGTAGCAAGTTTTCTGTCAAAGATACTTTTTTCTTAGAAGTAACAATTTTTTCGTTATGATAACAAGTTTTCCGTTCGAGCTAGCAAGTTTTCTGCCAAAGATACTAATTTTTTTCTTAGAAGTAACAATTTTTTCGTTATGATAACAAGTTTTATGTTCGAACTAGCAAGTTTTCTGCCAAAGATACTAAATTTTTTCTTAGAAGTAACATTTTTTGATTGTGATAACAAGTTTTTTGTCAGAAATAGCAAGTTTTGCTTAACACTAACAAATTTTCTCATCAAAGTAACAATATTTTACCTTAAAACTAACATACTGATACTTAACACACACAAATTTCTCTTAGAAATATTATTTTTCATCAATGATAACACGCTTTCTGTTCGAACTAACAAGTTTTCTGTCAAAGATACCAATTTTTTTCTTAGAAGTAACTTTTCTTTGATTGTGATAACAACTTTTCTGTCAGAAGTAGCAAGTTTTGATTAAAACTAACAAATCCAAAACTATAGGTTAGGTTAGCTATAAATAAATATTAATAAATAAATAGAAAATTTCTCCATGTTTAAGTTAGGTTAGGTTAGGTTAACATATCATGAGCGCTCAAGATAAGCTAACCTAACCTAACTTAAACATGGAGAAATGTTTCTATTTGTTTATTAATATTTATTTATAGCTAACTTAACCTATAGTTTTGGAGGTTAGATGAACCTAACTTAAACGTAGACAAACCTAACTTTGAAAAAAAACTTGTTAAAAAGTTGTTATAACTGATGAAAAGTGTTATTTCTAAGAGAAATTTGAGTGTGTTAAGTAAAGGTATGATAGTATTAAGGAAATGTTGATGCTTCGAAGTGAAAATCTGTTAATGTTAAGTAAAACTTTTGGTAGTATTAAGGAAGAATGTTGTTACTTTGAAGAGAAGATTTGTTAGTGTTAATCAAAACTTGCTACTTCTGACAGAAGAGTTGTTATCACAATCAAAGAAAAGATACTTCTGAGAAAAAATTCGGTATCTTTGACAGAAAACTTACTACTTCGAACAAAAAACGTGTTATCACTGACGAAAAATATTATTTCTAAGAGAAATTTGTGTGTGTTAAGTAAGAGTATGTTAGTTTTAAGGTAAAATATTGTTACTTTGATGAGAAAATTTGTTAGTGTTAAGCAAAACTTGCTACTTCTGACAGAAAAGTTGTTATCACAATAAAAAAACTGTTACTTCTAAGAAAAATTTTTGTATCTTTTTCAGAAAACTTGTTAGTTCGAACAGAAAACTTGTGATCATAACAAAAAATTGTTACTTCTAAGAAAAAAAAGTATCTTTGACAGAAAACTTGCTACTTCAATCAGAAAACGTGTTATAGCTGACGAAAAGTGTTATTTCTAAGAGAAATTTGAGTGTTTAGGTAAAAGTATGCTAGTATTAAGGAACAATTGATGATTCGAAGAGAAAATCTGTTAGTGTTAAGTAAACATTTGGTAATATTAAAGAAGAATGTTGTTACTTTGATGGGAAGGTTTGTTAGTGTTAAGCAAAACTTGCTACTTCTGACAGAAAAGTTGTTATCAGAATCAAAAAATTGTAACTTTTAAGAAAAAATTTGGTATCTTTGGTAGGGAACTTGCTAGTTCGAACAGAAAGCGTGTGATCACTGATGAAAAATATTATTTCTAAGAGAAAATTGTGTGTGTTAAGTAAATGTTTGGTAGTATTAAAGAAGAATGTTCTTACATTGATGAGAAGGTTTGTTAGTGCTAAGAAAAACTTGCTACTTCTGGCAGAAAAGTTGTTATCATAATCAAAAAATTGTTACTTCTAAGAAAAAAGTATCTTTGACAGAAAACTTGCTACTTCAATCAGAAAACGTGTTATCGTTGACGAAAAGTTTTATATCTAAGAGAAATTTGAGTGTTTAAGTAAAAGTATGTTAGTATTGAGGAAAAGTTGAAGATTCGAAGAGAAAATCTGTTAGTGTTAAGTAAACGTTTGGTAGTATTAAAGAAGAATGTTGTTACTTTGACGAGAAGGTTCGTTAGTGTTAAGCAAAACTTGCTACTTCTGACAGAAAAGTTGTTATCACATTCAAAAAATTGTTACTTCTTAGAAAAATTTTGGGATCTTTGGTAGAAAACTTGCTAGCTCGAGCAGAAAGTGAGATATCACTGATGAAAAATATTATTTCTACGAGAAAATTGTGTGTGTTAAGTAAACGTTTGGTAGTATTAAAGAAGAATGTTGTTACTTTGATGAGAAGGTTTGTTAGTGTTAATAAAAACTTGCTACTTCAGACAGAAATGTTGTTATCACAATCAATTCGATCAGAAAACGTGTTATCACTGATGAGAAATATTTTTTCTAAGTGAAATTTGTGTGTGTTAAGCATGAGTATGTTAGTTTAAAGGTAAAATATTGTTACTTTGATGAGAAAATTTGTTAGTGTTGAGCAAAACTTGCTACTTCTGACAGAAAAGTTGTTATCACAATCAAAAAATTGTTACTTCTAAGAAAAATTTGGTATCTTTGGTAGAAAACTTGCTAGTTCGAACCGAAAAAGTGTTATCACTGATGAAAAATATTATTTCTAAGTTTGATGAGAAAATTTGTTAGTGTTAAGCAAAACTTGCTACTTCTGACCGAAAAGTTGTTATCAAAATCAAAAAATTGTTACTTCTAAGAAAAATCTTGGGATCTTTGGTAGAAAACTTGCTAACTCGAACAGAAAGTGAGATATCACTGATGAAAAATATTATTTCTAAGAGAATATTGTGTGTGTTAAGTAAACTTTTGGTTGTATTAAAGAAGAATGTTGTTACTTTGATGAGAAGGTTTGTTAGTGTTAAAAAAAACTTGCTACTTCTGACAGAAAAGTTGTTATCACAATCAAAAAATTGTTACTTCTAAGAAAAAATTTGGTATCTTTGGCAGAAAACTTGCTAGTTCGAACAGAAAACTTGTTATAAAAACGAAAAAATTGTTACTTCTAAGAAAAAAAAGTCTCTTTGACAGAAAACTTGCTAACTCAAGCAGAATACGTGTTATTGCAGACGAAAAGCTTTATCTCTAAGAAAAACTTGAGTGTTTAAGTAAAAGTATGTTAGTATTAAGGAAAAGTTGATGATTCGAAGAGACAAAAAATATTATTTCTAAGAGAAATTTATGTAGGTTAAGGAAGAGTATGTTAGTTTTAAGGTAAAATATTGTTACTTTGATGAGCAAATTTGTTAGTGTTAAGCAAAACTTGCTACTTCTGACAGAAAAATTGTTATCACAATCAAAGAAAAGTTACTTCTAAGAAATAATTTGGTAACTCTTGTAGAAAACTTGCTAGTTCGAACAGAAAACGTGTTATCACTGACGAAAAATATTATTTCTAAGAGAAAATTGTGTGTGTTCAGTAAAAGTATGTTAGTTTTAAGGTAAAATGTTGTTACTTTGATGAGAAGGTTTGATAGTGTTAAGAAAAACTTGCTACTTCTGACAGAAAAGTTGTTATCACAATTAAAAAATTTTTACTTCTAAGAAAAACTTTGGTATCTTTGGCAGAAAACTTGCTAGTTCGAACAGAAAACGTTTTATCATAACGAAAAAATTTTTATTTCTAAGAAAAAAAGTATCTTTGACAGAAAACTTGCTACTTCAATAAGAAAACATGTTATCACTGACGAAAAGTGTTCTTTCTAAGAGAAAATTGAGTGTTTAAGTAAGAGTATGTTAGTATTAAGGAAAAGTTGATGATTCGAAGAGAAAATCTGTTAGTGTTAAATTAACGTTTGGTAGTATTAAGGAAAAAAACTTGCTACTTCTGACAGAAAAGTTGTTATCACAATCAAAGAAAAGTTACTTCTAAGAAAAAATTTGGTATCTTTTACAGAAAACATGCTAGTTTGATCAGAAAAAGTGTTATCACTGATGAAAAATATTATTTCTAAGAGAAATTTGTGTGTGTTAAGTATGAGTATGTTAGTTTTAAGGTAAAATATTTTTACTTTGATGAGAAAATTTTTTAGTGTTGAGCAAAACTTGCTACTTCTGACAAAAAAAGTTGTTATCACAATCAAAAAAGTGTTACTTCTAAGAAAAAATTTGGTATCTTTGGTAGAAAACTTGCTAGTTCGAACCGAAAAAGTGTTATTACTGATGAAAAACATTATTTCTAGGTGTGATGAGAAAATTTGTTAGTGTTAAGCAAAACTTGCTACTTCTGGCAGAAAAGTTGTTATCACAATAAAAAAATTGTTACTTCTAAGAAAAAATGTGGTATCTTTGGTAGAAAAGTTGCTAGTTCGAACAGAAAAAGTGTTATCACTGATGAAAATTATTATTTCTAAGAGAAATTTGTGTGTGTTCAGTAAAAGTATGTTAGTTTTAAGGTAAAATGTTGTTACTTTGATTAGAAGGTTTGTTAGTGTTAAGCAGAACTTGCTACTTCTGACAGAAAAGTTGTTATCACAAACAAAAAAAATTTCTTATAAGAAAATATTTGGTAGCTTTGGCAGAAAACTTGCTAGTTCGAACTGAAAATGTGTTATAAATGATGAAAAATGTTATTTCTAAGAGAAAACTGTGTGTGTTCAGTAAAAATTTGGTGGTATTAAAGAAGAATGTTGTTACTTTGATGCCCACATTTAAAATACATGTGATTTTATTAATAATATTTGATTTTTTAATAAAGTTGGGTTTTAGTTTTCTGAAATAAGAACGCTCATGTTTAAAATACATGTGATTTTATTAATATTATTTGAAAAAGCCATAAAGTAAAGTTGTAAGTGAAAAGTATGAGTACTTCAAGTTGTAATATTGGTTTAGGAGGAAAATTAAGAAAAGAAATTGTTCTGAAAAGATATAAAAAGCCTTTTGAAAGTATTGCTTGTGTTGGGGTATTCAAAAAGCCATAAAGTAAAGTTGCGGGTGAAAAGAATGAGTACTTCAAGTTGTAAAACTGGTTTAGGAGGGACATTAAAAAAAGAACTTGTTCTGAAAAGATATAAAAAGACTTTCGAAAGTATTGCTTGGTGTTTGGGTATTCAAAAAGCCATAAAATAAAGTTGTGGGTGAAAAGGATGAGTACTTCAAGTTGTAAAATTGGTTTAGGAGGGACATTAAGAAAAAAAGTTGTCCTGAAAAGATATAAAAAGCCTTTTGAAAGTATTGCTTGGTGTTGAGGTATTCAAAAAGCCATAAAGTAAAGTTGTGGGTGAAGAGGATGAGTACTTCAAGTTGTGTAAATTGGCTTAGGGGGGACACTAGGAAAAGAAATTGTTCTGAAAAGATATAAAAAGCCTTTTGAAAGTATTGCTTGGTGTTGGAATATTCAAAAAGCCAAAAAGTAGAGTTGTGGGTGAAAAGAATTAGTACTTCAAGTTGTAAAATTGGTTTAGGGGGGACATTAAGAAAAGAACTTGTTCTGAAAAGTGATAAAAAAGCCTTTTGAAAGTATTGCTTGGTGTTGGGGTATTCAAAAAGCCATAAAGTAGAGTTGTGGGTGAAAAGAATGAGCACTTCAAGTTGAAAAATTGGTTTATGGGGGACATTAAGAAAAGAATTTGTTCTGAAAAGATATAAAAAAGCCTTTTGATAGTATTGCTTGGTGTTGGGGTATTCAAAAAGCCATAATGTAGAGTTGTGGGTGAAAGGAATGAGTACTTGAAGTTGTAAAATTGATTTAGGGGGGGGGACATTGAGAAAAGAACAAGTTCTGAAAGATATAAAAAAGCCTTTTGAAAGTATTGCTTGTTGTTGGGGTATTCAAAAAGCCATAAAGTAGAGTTGTGTGTGAAAAGAATGAGTACTTCAAGTTGCAAAATTGGTTTAGGTGGGACATTCAGAAAAGAAATTGTTCTGAAAAGATATAAAAAAGCCTTTTAGAAATATTGCTTGGTGTTGGGGTATTCAAAAAGCCATAAAATAGAGTTGTGGGTGAAAAGAATGAGTACTTCAAATTGTAAAATTGGTTTAGGGGGGACATTAAGAAAATAACTTGCTCTGAACAGATATAAAAAGGCCTACTATAACTAAACTAAACTTCAACTCTAACTAAAACTTCATGCTAAGACTCTAGGCTAAAAGTCTAAACTCTTAACTAAAACTAAACTAAACTTTAATAGGATAGGGAGGGGAGGAGGCTCTTTGGGGGCCCGGGGGCCTTTGGGGGCCCGGGGGGCCCTTTGGGGTTGCGGTAGGGGACCTTACAACACTGTTCAAATGGAACTTGTGTATTATACTGAACACAGTCGAGAATGGCCCAAATCATCTGATAAAATATCTCAAATTGTTTCGCCAAAATCGTCTTCTAAAATTTGTCAAGCTGTTTCGCCCAAATAATCCCTTAAAAGTAATTTATGTGTGTTGCTTTGTTTCGACATTCCTGCGCTGTCACATTTGAAATTCTCAGGAAACCATTTCCCGCGTTAAATTTATTCAATCTGTCTTGAAATTCTGAAAAAATATCTAAGGTGTTTCTACTTACACTACTATAGCTTCGATAGAATATTAATTCCCGAATTTATCACTAAGCCTAAAGATCAGAGAAGCCATATTTAAAAATAGAATATTAATTTATCTCTGTCACTAAAGACCATTTATCTCTCAGACCTAATGACCAAAGAAGCCATATTTTTCTTAATTCCCCTTCGTTGATCAATAATTCCCCGCCGATTATGCAAATCAATTTCTCAGAAATCTAGTTCCCCTCGATTATGCAAATCAATTTCTCGGAAATTCTCTCCCCATTCATGGATCAATAAACCATGAATAAATTATCCTCAGTGAGAAAAAACATGGAAAAACATTCTGAGTGAGAAAAACCATAAAAATGTGCATAAATTTTGTACTGATCGGACATTCTGATAGGTTCCTACTGCAGAAATTATTCCGTATATGAAAGGGACTGTCCCCACATCAACGCCTTGCTCTTTACGCTAAATTTTGACTCTTTTTCACAGGTCTACTTTTACTGATCGGACCTCCTGATAGGCTCCTACTTTCTGCTCGTGTTAAATTTTAATTTCGCTCTTGAATTTCAGTTTTAAAAAAAACTTGTTTTTTTATTTAATTACTAATCAAAAGCGAGAATAATTTAAATATAAATTCTATCACGCGTCGGAATCACAGCCACCATTGTCTTAGGAGAAAACCAGGGTCAGGGGATCGTAACAACAATAGCTGAACTTGACCCAGTTAGAACTTGAAGTCTTTTTCGTTTCAAAACAAAGCGTAGTGCCCCACTGCATCCCTTTGGTTTGTGATACTCTCTCAGTGGCTACTTTATAATTCCGTAGCTTCTAAGCCAAACCCAAAAGTTCCCTCCGACGTTTTGCTAGCTCCGAAGGAAGGTAAGTAATGATGCTGTTCCCAGAGCTTCGTAGGTTACCAACGTATTGTAGGATACTTTCCTTGTGTGCTAGGTTCAATACAGAAAAAATAACAGGGTCAGCAGCTGGGCGCAAATTCGAGGAGGTGGGGCGCTTTGTCTTATTTCTAATACGATAAATAGATGTAAACTGAACATCTTTGTAATTCGGCACTCGCATTCCTGAGAGAAAAACTTTAACTGACTCTTCGATATTTTCATTATCCTTTTAAGAAATTCCGTATATTAACAGATTTCTTCGTTTACTGTATAACTCTGTACTTAAGCATTGATTTTTAACGAGCCTAAGGGCTGTTTTCAAACCTTTAAAGTTGAATTCTCCTTTCGGAGATCTTCTATTAGTTGTTTTAAATCATCCATTCGCTCGTCAAAATGTTTCTTGGTGATAGACATATCCAAGTATAAAATAATCTCGCTTCTTCATTAACCAATCAAAACATCATTTCAAAGGGACTTATGGGCATGGACCCCTTTCTTCATAAATGCAAGAGGGGCCCAGAACAAACAGCGCAACAGCTAGCTAAATAATTCAAATATGTTCGCCAAACTCTCATAAACTTTAGTTGCGTAACAGGTTATCCTCATTATTGCAAAAATAATCCGATTATAGTAGTTCGTGTTCACACTTTAACGACAAATGGAAAATAACAAATTAAAGACAAATGAAAAGTATTTATTCTAGGTTCAAATTTTACATCAGATCCATTTCGATCTCGATCGTCGACAGAGGGAAGTGCAACTTTATCACGTATTCGAGCTTGGCCTTTTACTCGGATGACCACGAGCAAATCAGCTTTTATTACTGACGTTAGCGAAAGATGTCCCGAAAGCAGAAGAACAAGCTTTTCTTCAAATTTGTCTCACTGATGTTTGTCACGAATATTCAACAATATATAAACCCTTGTTTTTCTAATTTCAAATTAACATTACTTTCCTTTTCAAATTTGTCGAGAATCAGTAAAGATAATGTGTCAGCATGATATTAAATACAATATCTACTGTGCGGCAATAGTATTGTACTATATAGTAAAATTTTGATAGTTAATGTACTATAGTATTATCAGAAATGATAGCGTCTAACGATGATGGTAACAATATTCTGATACCGTTCATAGTTTCTCTGGAAAACTAGATGAACGAATGCGGGTAAACAAACTAGCTACGACGACAAGGTCACTTTGTACGGATGACCCCGAATTGAGTTAGAAGTAATTAAAAGAGGATAATTAAATAATGCTCAAACATCATCAATCAATCATCAATCATTTTATTAATACTAAACTATATTACAAACGTAAAGAAAAATTATTTAGCCCATGAAGCTTGGCTTGTTGTGGGCCTTACAATACAATAATAAAGTACTAAGACAACCATAAATATTACTCTAAATCAAACAATATATATGAAATAAAGATTAAAGAGAATAAACAATACCATACAATAAAAAAAAAAAAAAAAAAAAAAAAAAAAAAAAAAAAGAAGAATATATAAGGGAAAAATACAAAAGAAGAAACACTAGGAAAAGAGAAAACAGGGAAAATAAACGAAGGAGAGAGAAATTACTAAACTGGAAATACACGACGAATAACTGCCTTTGCAGACAGAAATAACGGGACATCCGGTGAGATTGAATTCCATAATTGAATTGATTTATAAACAGGAGACCTCTGGGCTGCTGTAGATGAACGTTTGGGCAAAATAAATCTACGAGAAGAACTACGTAGAAAAGTAGAGTACCTACCTGAGCCTGTCCTTGAAAAAAATTGCTGTAGAGGCGGTGGAAGTGTACCTAGAAAAGCAGAATGCGCTAAATAAAGATTAATTTTACTCACAATACGATCCAGCGGAGCTATTCCAGTATCATTATAAAGATCAGAGGAAGGGTAAAGCCGAGGGAGAAGAAAAGTAGCCTTCACTGCCCTATTTTGGGCTCTTTGAAGTGAGCAGAGAAGAGATTTATTAGTATTACCCCAGACAGAGCAGTAATAAGAAAGGTAAGGAAATACAAAAGCATAATAAAGAGAAAGCATAACATCTGGGGGAAGAAATGAGTTGACCCGGTGCAACATTGAAGACTGGCGGAATATGAGCGAACGGGTGTGAGTTATATGAGGATTAAAAGAGAGAAAACAGTCAAGATACACACAAAGAAATTTCACCATAGCAGCTTGCTGTATAACATCATTCCCATAAGTCAGGATGATTGGCTCCCTTACATCTCTCATAAGATAAGGGGTCCTGAAGTGTACAATGGCACTTTTTTGGCTGTTGAGAGTCATACCATTTGACCAGCACCAATCTTTTACTTTATCAAGAAGACCTTGAGCTAGGGAAGTGGCAGATGGCAAGTCCACTGCAGCAATGAAAAAGTTACTGTCATCAGCAAAAAGAATAGGGTGCACAAGAGAATGAAGACCATCAACAATATCATTAATGTAAATTAACAACAAAAGTGGTCCAAGCACAGAGCCCTGTGGAACACCCTTCAATATAGGCAAAGTAGTGGAAGAAGTACCATTAACCGAAACATACTGAGATCTTCCCGACAGATAAGACCTTAACCATTCTAGTGGGACTCCATGCACTCCAAATGAAGATAGTTTAGACAGAAGAACAGAGTGGTCAACCATATCAAAGGCCTTTGAAAAGTCAAGAAATAGACTTTTCTTGACTTTTCAGGATAGGAGTAATCATGGATAGGAGTAAAGAAGGAGTCCTTCTTTTCTTTAAATTAATTAAAAAAACTTTTTGTACAAAATAAGTTTTTCAAAGAAAAGTAAAGAACTCCATTAAACAAAAAAAGAGCAAAAATAAAATCAAATAATCTACCAAGCGTGAAACTACCACAAATCAGCATCGATAAATAAATGAAACCCAAAACAAAAAGAAATTACAATAAATAACCGAGTCAAACTCAAAACGAGCAAAAATTAACATAAGTTGGGCTCAAAACCCCTATGCCTTCCCAAGGCCAGAACATAATTTGCACTTTACTGAAAAATATATAAATTTTTTTACTTTTATAACTTTAATAAATCAAATAATTTTAACATTTTTATTACTAAATATCAGTATATGTATATTAAACTGACAATGCATATTCATTTGTATTTTTTCAGTAAAGTGCAAATTTTGTTCTGGCCTTGGGAAGGCATAGGGGTTTGGCGCCAAACTTATGTTAATTTCTGCTCGTTTTGAGTTTGACTCGGTTATTTATTGAATATTCTGTTCATTTTGGGTTTCATTTATTTATCGATGCCGATTTGTAGTAGTTTCACGCTTGGTAGATTATTTGGTTTTATTTTTGCGGTTTTTTTGTTTAATGGAGTTCTTTACTTTTCTTTGAAAAACTTATTTTGTAGAAAAAGTTTCTTTAATTAATTTCTGTTCGTTTTATATTGACATAGTCTTTTCAGGGAAGAAAAAATGATAATTTAAATCTTTTCGTTTTTTAAGACTTTATAGTTTGGCCTGCTATTTGTATGCTGGAGAAAAATTTTCACTAATTTTTAACAACATACACCCTTTTAAAAATCTGGACACGAATAGTACTGTTTAATTTAGTTTCATACCTCCTCTAGTTGACCTAAGATGGGAAACTTGATACGATTTGCAAAAAAATCTTTTTACTTTCTTTGATAGCTTAGCCACACTTGCGCTATTTTGATTTGGTTAAATTTTAAGAGCAGAAGTAGCCCCGAAAGTTTGAACATAAAACCCTCAGTCGTTCTTGGGATACTCCTGAGATGCCTTATTGGGAATTAACAGTATCACAGTGCATTTTGATTTAATCTTAAGGCAACATTTAGTTTTTAAAAAGAATGGGCAAATGGGAGGGTGGGAGTGCAAGAGGGACTAGTTGCCCTCTAATCACTTTCGACAATTAAAAAGGGCATCAGCCCTTTCTATTTTCAATCGAATGAGCCCTTTTAGAAGTTCTCACGACAACTCCTTCGATACGAAGTGCCCTTGTCTAAACAACAACGAAAACAAAAAAAATAATACATTAGCCTATACCCATTACAATCTATACTAAAAAACTTTCAAGCCTTCCAATCACTATCGACTATTAAAAAGGGCACTAGGCCTTTCGATTTCCAATCGAATGAGCACTTTTGGAAACGACATCGCTTTCTATAAACACCTTATATTCCCCCTGGGTATAAATTACAACCTTTACCCTAAGTTCATTCTCAAAGACCTAATTTCCTGAACTTTCTACTACGTTGAACACAATGATTATCTGAAAATTTTGATTTGATGTGTTTGGAGGAATGGTGGGCGTGAAAGGGGGAATATTTACCCTCCAATCACTTTCGACCATTACAAAGGGCAATAGCCCTCTCAAGTTTGAATTGAATGAACCCCTTTTGAAGTTTTAAGACAACTCTATCTATAAAATCTTATATGCTCCCAGGGCATAAACTACGAGATTTTCCCTTGGGGCTCTCGGGGGTTTGTCATCCTTAAATACATAATTTCCAGAACTTTCAAATATGTTGAAAAAAATGGCTATCTCTAAACTTTGATTGAATGTTTTTGGGGAAATGGTTGGCGTAAAATGGGGGGTTACTTGCCCTCCAATAACTTTTGACTATTAAAACGGGCAGTTTCAATTTCCAATCAAATGAACCCTTTTTGAAATTTCTATAACAACTTTCGATATAAACTTTAATGCCCCCAGGGCATAACTTACAAATCTTGCACTGAGGGCTCTGAGGGGGTTATCATCCTAAAAGACCTAATTTTCAGAACTTTCAACAACGTTGAACAAAATAGATATCTCAAAATTTTAATTGGATGTGTTTTGGAAAATGGTGGCGTGAGAGGGGTGTTAGTCGCTATCCAATCACTGTCAACTATTAAAAAAGGAACTAGTTCTTTCAATTTCCAATTGAATGAGCCCTTTTGAAGTTTCAACGACAGCGCTTTAAATAAAAACTTTAAATGCCCCCAGGGCATAACTTACAACCCTTGCCCTGAGGGCTGTGGGGGAGGGGTTGTAATCCTTAAAGACCTAATTTCCGAAACTTCCAACTAAGTTGAACAAAATGGTTATCAAAAAATTTTGATTGGATGTGTTTGGGGGAAAGATGGGCGTGAGATGGGGGATAGTTGCCCTACAATCACTTTCGACTATTAAAAAGGGTACTATCCCTTTGAATTTTCAATCAATTGAGCCCTTTGTCATGTTTCTACGAAAACTATTTCCATAAAAACATTATATGACCCCCGGACATAACTTATAATCCTTGCCCCGAGAGGTGTGGGGGAGTGTCTTGCGAAAAGGTGGACTTAAGAGGGGGGGTAGTTGCCCTCAAGTCACTTTCCACTATTAAAAAGGGTACTAGCCCTTTGAACTTCAAATCAAATGAGCACTTTTTCAAGTTTCTACGACAAAGATTTGAGCAAAAACCTTATCTATATGTGTATCTATGTCTATTATCTCTATTTGTGTCGTTTCTATGTGTGTGTCGTCTCTATGTGTTTGTCGTCTCTGTGTGTTTTTCGTCTCTGTGTGTGTGTGATCTCTGTGTGTGTTTCGTCTCTGTGTGTGTCTCGTCTCTGTGTTTGTGTCGTCTTTGTGTGTTTGTCGTCTCTGTGTGTGTGTCGGCTTTGTGTGTGTGACGTCTCTGTGTGTGTGTCTTCTCTGTGTTGGTCGTCTCTGTGTGTGGTGTCTCTTTGTATGTTTCGTCTCTGTGTGTGTGTTGTCTGTGTGTTTGTGTCGTCTCTGTGCGTGTGTCGTCCCTGTGTGTGCGTCGTCTCTATATGTGTGTCGTGTCTGCGTGTTTGTCGTCTCTGGTTTATGTTAGGTTAGGTTAGGGGGGTTAGTTGCCCTCAAATCACTATCGACTATTAAAAAGGGTACTAGCCCTTTGAATTTCCAATTGAATGATCCCTTTTTTAAGTTTGTACGACAAAGATTTCAATAAAAACCTTATATGCCCCCAGAGCAAAACTTATAATCCTTGCCCTGAGGGCTGTGCGGGAGTTTCCTCCTCAAAAATATGTTTTCTATCTGGAAATCAACTACGCTGAACAAAATTGCTATCTCAAAATCTTTATTGGATGTGTTTGGGGGACACATCCGTCATCGAACGTCCGTCATCGCTCAATTTCCAATTGAATGAGCCCTCAGGGCATAACTTAAAACCCTTGCCTCGAGGGTTGTGGTGATTGACCTCTTCAAAAACATGTTTTCTATCTGGAAATCAACTACGCTGAACAAAATGGCTATCTCAAAATTTTGATTGGATGTGTTTGGGGGAATGAGGGGCATGGGGGGGGCGAGATGCCCTCCAATCACTTTCTACTATTAAAAAGGGCACTAGCCACTCCAATTTCCAATCGAATGAGCCCTTTTCGAAGTTTCTACGACAACTCCTTCGATACGAAGTGCCCGGGTATGGAGAAAAAAAACACATTGTGCCCACATCGTGTGGGGGGTAGGGGGCAAGATGCCCTCCAATCACTTTCAACTATTAAAAGGGCACTAGCCCTTTGAATTTCAATCGAATGAGCTGTTTTTGAAGTTTCTACGACAACGCCTTCTTTAAGACGTTATTTGCCCCCAGGGCATAACTTAATACCCTTGCCCTGAGGGCTATGGGGCAGTGTCCTCCACAAAAACATTTTTTCTATGTGGAAATCAACTACGCTGAACAAAATGTCCATCCAAAAATTTTGATTGGATGTGTTTGGGGAAATGATGGCCGTGGGGGAGGGATAGTTGCCCTCCAATCACTTTTGACTATTAAAAAGGTCACTAGCTCTTTGAATTTCCAATCGAATGAGCATTTTTGAATTTTCTACGACAACGCCTTTTATAAAAACCTTATATGCCCCCAGGGCATAACTTAAAACCCTTGCCCTGAGGGTTGTGGGGGAATGTCCTCCTCAAAAACATATTTTCTATCTGGAAATCAACTACGCTGAAGAAAATGGCTATATAAAAATTTAGATTGGATGTGGTTGGAGGAATGATGGGCGTGGGGGAGTGGCTAGTTGCCCTGCAATCACTTTCGACTATTAAAAAGGGTACTAGTCCTTTGAATTTCCAATCAAATGAGCCTGTTTTGAAGTTTCTACGACAACGCCTTCAATAAAAACCTTATATGCCCCCAGGGCCTAACTTAAAACCGTGGCCCTGTGGGGTGTGGCGGTGTGTCATCATAAAAAACATTTTTTCTATCTGGAATAAAACCACTCTGAAAAATATTGATTTCTCAATATTTGGATGGTTTTTGTTGTGGGGAAGTTGGGGCGTGGGGGGGGGGCTATGTGCTCTCCAATCACTTTCGACTATTAAAAAGGGTACTAGCTCTTTGAACTTCAAATCAAATGAGCCCTTTTTCTAGTTTCTACGACAAAGACTTCAGTAAAAATCTTATCTCTATGTGTATCTATGTCTATTATCTTTATGTGTGTCGTTTCTGTACGTGTGTCGTATCTATGTGTGTGTCGTCTCTGTGTGTTTGTCGTCTCTGTGGGTGTCGTCTCTGTGTGTGTGTAGTCTCTGTGCGATCTCTGTGTTGGTGTCGTCTCTGTGTTTGTGTCGTCTCTGTGTGTGTGTCGTCTCTGTGTGTGTTTCGTCTCTATGTGTGTGTCGTCTCTGTGTGTGTGTCGTCTCTGGTTTATGTTAGGTTAGGTTAGGGGGGTTAGTTGCCCTCAAATCACTATCGACTATTAAAAAGGGTATGAGCCCTTTGAATTTCCAATTGAATGATCCCTTTTTTAAGTTTCTACGACAAAGATTTCAATAAAAACCTTATATGCCCCCAGGGCATAACTTATAATCCTTGCCCTGAGGGTTGTGGGGGAGTTTCCTCCTCAAAAATATGTTTTCTATCTGGAAATCAACTACACTGAACAAAATTGCTATCTAAAAATTTTTATTGGATGTGTTTGGGGGACACATCCGTCATCGAACGTCCGTCATCGCTCAATTTCAAATCGAATGAGCCCCTTTCTAAGTCTCTATGATGACCCCTTCCATAAGAAGTGCCCTGCTCTAAAGGAAAAAAATAATAAAGGGTACATTGTGCCAACACTGTTCTTATATTCCCTCAGGGCATAACTTAAAACCCTTGCCCCAAGGGTTGTGGGGGATTGTCGTCCTCAAAAACATGTTTTCTATCTGGAAATCAACTACGCTGAACAAAATTGATATCTCAAAATTTGGATTAGATGTGTTAGGGGAATGATGGGCGTGGGGGGGGGGGGCTAGTTGCCTTCCAATCACTTTTGACTATTAAAAAGGGCACTAGCCATTCCAATTTCCAATCAAATGAGCCCTTTTCGAAGTTTCTACGACAACTCCTTCGATACGAAGTGCCCGGTATGGAGAAAAAAACACATTGTGCCCACATCGTGTGGGGGGTAGGGGGCTAGTTGCCCTCCAATCACTTTCGACTATTAAAAGGGCACTAGCCCTTTGAATTTAAAATCGAATGATCTTTTTTTTAAGTTTCTACGACAACGCCTTCTTTAAAAACTTTATATGCCCCCAGGGCCTAACTTAAAATCCTTGCCCTGACGGCTGTGGGGGAGTGTCCTCCTCAAAAATATATTTTCTATCTGGAAATCAACTACGCTGAACAAATTGGCTATCTCACAATTTTGATTGGATGTGTTTGGGGGAATGATGGGCTTGGGGGGGCTAGTTGCCCTCCAATCACTTTCGACTATTAAACTAGAACCCGGCCTAACTTAGAACCCTTGCCTTGAGGGTTTTGGGGGAGTATCCTCCTCAAAAATATTTTTCAGTAAAACCAACAAAGATTTCAGTAAAAACCTTATCTATATGTGTATCTATGTCTATTATCTTTATGTGTGTCGTTTCTATGTGTGCGTCGTCACTATGTGTGTGTCGTCTTTGTCTGTTTGTCGTCTCTGTGTGTTTGTTGTCTCTGTGTGTGTGTCGTCTCTGTGTGTGTTTCGTCTCTCTTTATGTGTCATCTCTTTGTGTGTATCGCCTCTTTGTGTTTGTCGTCTCTGTGTGTGTGTCGCCTCGCTGTGTGTGACGTATCAGTGTGTTTGTCGTCTCTGTGTTTGTCGTCTCTGTGTGTGTGTCGTCTCTGTGTATGTGTCGTCTCTGTGTGTGTGTCGTCTGTGTGTGTGTGTCGTCTTTGTGTGTTAGTCGTCTCTGTGTGTGTTTCATCTCTGTGTGTGCGTGTCGTCTCTGCGTGTGTGTCGTCTCTGGTTTATGTTAGGTTAGGTTAGGGGTGATAGTTGCCCTCAAATCACTATCGACTATTAAAAAGGGTACTAGCCCTTTGAATTTCAAATTGAATGATCCCTTTTTTAAGTTTGTACGACAAAGATTTCAATAAAAACCTTATATGCCCCCAGCGCAAAACTTATAACCCTTGCCCTGAGGGTTGTGGGGGAGTTTCCTCCTCAAAAAAATGTTTTCTATCTGGAAATCAACTGCGCTGAACAAAATTGCTATCTCAAAATTTTTATTGGATGTGTTTGGGGGACACATCCGTCATCGAACGTCCGTCATCGCTCAATTTCCAATTGAATGAGCCCCTTTTGAAGTCTCTATAATGACCCCTTCCATATGAAGTGCCCTGCTCTAAAGGAATAAAATAATAAAGGATACATTGTGCCAACACTGTTCTTACATTCCCTCAGGGCATAACTCAAAACCCCTGCCCCATGGGTTGTGGGGGATTGTCCTCCTCAAAAACATGTTTTCTATCTGGAAATCAACTACGCTGAACAAAATGGCTATATCAAAATTTTGATTGGATGTGTTTGGGGGAATGATGGGCGTGGGGGGGGGGGGCTAGTTGCCCTGCAATCACTTTCGACTATTAAAAAGGGCACTAGCCACTCCAATTTCCAATCGAATGAGTCCTTTTCAAAGTTTCTACGACAACTCCTTCGATACGAAGTGCATGGGTACGGAAAAAAAAACAAAAAAAAAACACATTGTGCCCACATCGTGTGGGGGGGGGGGGCTAATTGCCCTCTAATCACTTTCGACTATTAAAAGGGCACTAGCCCTGTGAATTTCCAATCGAATGAGCCTTTTTTGAAGTTTCTACGACAACGCCTTCTTTAAAAACTTTACATACCCCCAGGGCATAACTTAAAACCCTTGCCCTGAGGGCTATGGGGGAGTGCCCTCGTTAAAAACATATTTTCTATCTGGAAATCAACTACGCTGAACAAAATGTCTATCTCAAAATTTTGATTGAATGTATATGGGAAAATGATGGGCGTGGTGGGGGGGGGGGCTAGTTGCCCTCCAATCACTTTCAACTATTAAAAAGGGCACTAGCTCGTTGAATTTCCAATCGAATGAGCATTTTTGAAGTTTCTACGACAACACCTTCTATAAAAACCTTATATGACCCAGGGCATAACTTAAAACCCTTGCCCTGAGGGTTGTGGGGGAGTGTCCTCCTCAAAAACATATTTTCTATCTGGAAATCAACTACGCTGAAGAAAATGGCTATCTCAAAATTTAGATTGGATGTGTTTGGGGGAATGATGGGCGTGGGGGGGATGGCTAGTTGCCCTCCAATCACTTTCGACTATTAAAAAGGGTACTAGTCCTTTGAATTTCCAATCGAATGAGCCTGTTTTGAAGTTTCTACGACAACGCCTTCTATAAAAACCTTATATGCCCGCAGGGCCTAACTTAAAACCCTTGCCTTGAGGGTTGTGGGGGAGTATCCTTCTCAAAAACATATTTTCTATCTGGAAATGAACTACGCTGAACGAATTGGCTATCTCAAAATTTTGATTGGATGTGTTTGGGGAATGATGGGCTTGGGGGGGGGGGCTAGTTGCCCTCCAATCACTTTCGACTACTAAAAAGGGCACTAGCCACTCCAATTTCCAATCGAATGAGCCCTTTTCGAAGTAACTACGACAACTCCTTCGATACGAAGTGCCCGGGTAGGGAGAAAAAAAAACACATTGTACCCACATCGTTCTTTACTTAGGCAGCGCTAGCGCGCTGCCTATGATATATTTTGACCTCCTCTCCAAAATTTATTGGAAAACATCTAAGTGATAACATAAATTGGAGGATGTTGGGACAATCGACACAATCTTCAAAATGAAGCCATTTGTATCTGAATTCCAAATTTTTCGTCTAAACTTATCAATTAGTGTATTTCTCAAGTGTATAGAAACTATTTCCTTTTTTGTTTAGTTTTATATATTACAAACACATTATATTTAGTGTTTTTTAAACTCACTTTTTTAGTGGAAGTAATGGAAAGTAACCATTCTAGAGAAGATTAGACGATAAAACCTCTCAGAACGTAGTCATTGTCTGCCTAGCGTTTTTGTTTTTCATGGATAATGCGTCATATCTAACAAATGCCTTGAAAAGAGTTGTATTCCACTCATTACATCTTAGTGTACATGCAATAATATGGAAGGGTCAAAGGGCCTCTGAGCCCTCTCCCAAAACTTTATATCCCTAGTTTTTCTGAATTTTAATTCAATTTGCCTGTTTTGGTTAATGGGGGTAATCTTGTGAGGTCAAGTGCCAAAGCAAATTTCAGATAAAGAATTGTTCATTGATTACGGTTCTAACGGCTCGCAGTATACCTACTTTTCTGCTAGAAATCTGGTGGTAAGAGAAAGAGAGTTGTTCAAGGAGCTATGGGCTCACTTTTTACCTTAAGTCACAAGCATTGAAAGTTATTGCACATTTTCTATTTAAACAAGGTGCAACATGCCTACTTTTCGACTTAAAAGTTGGAAGTTAAAATAGGACAAGCGATGAATGGGTGGCACTCATACTTCAGTTTTCCAATCATACACATTGAAAGTCCTTGCTGCGTGATTCTAGCTCAAATAATATGCAGCGTGCCTACTGCTGCGCTAAAAATTTGGCACGGCAAAGGACAAAAAGAGGCTAAAGGCTCACGTTGTCCCTCTATTTATACAGGTTCTAAATCCTACAGTGAATCCAATTCAAACGAAATGCAACGTATTTATCTTTCTAGTACTAGAAACTGGAGGAGGAGAAGGGGTAGGTGTGGGAAGGACGATGGGTCCGGATTGTGGCCTAAATGATACAGAATGAAAATCATTTTAAGTTTTTTATTTCAAATAAGCGGCTTGCCTACCCTTCGACTAAAAAGTTGGAGAGTGGAGGATGGGGAGGTTTCAAGGGCACACTTTGGTCATTCACGAGTCTTGTTCAAACACCTAGTTACAAACTACTTATTATTATGTTATGAAGGGGCGGTAGCAGTGAAGAGACACGTGATTTACTTTAAATTGCTAGTCATACCGACTGAACATACCGATAACATACCTTGAAAAAATTCTCCTATAGAATATTCAAAGGATATGTGGGAAAGAAGATGGGATACGAGAATAGATCAGAGGAATCTCTCAGCTGTTTTTGTTCGATTTTCAACATAATTGTTACACAGGTTTCGTTCAACTACTGTTTGTAATCTAGGTTTTGGACACCTCTTAAACTAAGCTTTTAATTCAAAAGTAACCTTTAGATAAAATACTCAAAAGTTTCTGGGAGAATATCCAAAGGACTAATTAAAAAAAAAAATTTCCACAAAACAAGTTTTTCAAAGAAAAGAAAAGTACATAATAACAATAATGAGTAAAAATGAAGTAAAATAATTTTCTAAGCGTAGAACTGACCACAAATCACTATTAATAAATAAATGAAACCAAAAACAAGCAGAAATCAGAGGCAACACTATTGCATTACCTATTGTAAAGGCAATAATGCTTCAATATTGTAACAAACACGAAAAAGCCTATGGCTTTTTCTTCTTTGGAATAGTAAGAGACGAACTCTAGAGAGTCATTTAGCTAGCTTAGTCTAATATGTGCCATGGTTCGTTCTTTACTAGATTTCAGCCATCTCTATAACCATGATACCGATGGAAATTACATAATTTTTTTCTATATTTCAGTTAACATGGGCTAGATGTCGTTCTTTACTACACAATCTTTAATTTATTTTATTTTTATTTATGTATTTATTACCCGTCAAAAAAGGTACAAAAGACGGAGTATCACTAAAAAAGAAAAAACCCACACAAAAAAACAAATTACAACACATTACACATAATCGAACAAATTACAAAGACGAGAAACAAAAACTCAATTATACACTGCCCTGCAGGTACGTAAGAAATTTTAATTTTTAAACTCCCAAGTACTGAAGAAACATAAGCAATATGATTGATAATTCAATTCAACTAACCTAACCTACAGCAAAATACTTGATAACTTCAATTCAAAATCAACGGAATCAATCATGACAAGAGACGGTAAAAAGACTAAATATGACAAGAGATGTGCAAATAAAATTAAATGGACAGCGATTTACTGCCTTAGCAAACGGTACCAAGGGTGGGAAGAAACTTTCTCGTTGTACCATTTAATTTGTTCAATTATAGCTGCCGTTGGGTCCGCAATTTTAAAATTTTTAACAAGGTGCGAATTTCTTGTCCATGGCGGGAGCCGCAACAAGAACTTCGCATACTTAAAAAACGGGGATCTGAGCTTTGTTTTCTCTGGCTCGGGAAAAATTCTCCAAAATGGGCTTAGGTACAGGACATGGGGAAGGGATACTGCGTTATAAAGCCGAGCCAGAACTAAACGGTTGAAACAGATTTTAGATGAGACTACTCTACTGTAAGCAAAAGCCAGGCGTTTACGGAGATGATCAATAAGAAGGGAGGGGGTAGTTTTTAGATCCTTTCCAATTGGTAAACCAAGGTAAATAATTTTCGAGACAGGGGCTACAGACAGTTCTCCCAGCCTCAGAGACGAAACCTCTTCTTGGCGCCAGTTGAACAGAAGAATATCTGACTTCTGCGGGTTAAATTCAAGGCCAATGCGAGTGTAATTTGATTGTAGTGTGGAGAAGGTGGTCTCTGTACATGTGACTGTGCGACTGGGTTTAAGAATGGCATAGGCGTAGGCTATCATTGTAACGTCTATGCCCCGAGCTATGCATGTTGTCTCGATAGTAGACTGTGGTTCAATAATACAATTATTAAAGGCACAAGGAGATGTGACTGATCCTGGTCGAGCACCCTTTTTCACTGGGTCTACAGGATTCCCTCGGTACGACAGCATCACGTGTGGTGTATATTCAGTGAGGGCTCGACCATAGCCAGGAAGTAGGAGTTCAGCCTGTAGGTGGTCGTAGATGTCTTTAATGGATAGTAGGATGTCCTTCTGTGCACCTCTCTTTCCCATATCCAGAATTATTAGGACATGGAGAAGTGAGTCGCAGGCACGGCAGACGTCATTTAGACCTATAACAATGGACTCCTTTGATTCATTAGCGTCAATCAAGACTGAAGCCAAAGCAAAAATGGCGTGGCCGCAACCAAGACCCTTCTGGAACCTAAACTGGGAAGAGGGAGTCCAGCATTTTTCCTGGATTTCATCAATGACCAAAAGTTCGAAGATTTTGCAAAGCGTTGGTGTTACTGTGATCGGTCTGAACGAAGTACATTCCGAAGTACTTTTTCTTTTTTTCGGGACTGGCCTAAGTGACCCAGTACTGAATGCCGATGGTACGAGTCCAGTAACGAAGATCATCTTAAAGAGAAGAGTTAGGTGTCCCAAGAAAGTTGGGCTGCAATGACTAAGGTGAAAGGCGGATACACGGTCAATGCCAGCCAACTTCTTCTTTTTCAACCGTCGGACGGCGGACCCAACCTGCGATTGGGTAACTATGAAATCTGTATCTGGAATTGATGAGAGGAGGGATGAAAGCTTTTCTTGAACAGAAATGTTAAGATCCTGTTTTGGGGCAAAAAACTCATCAAGGTAATAGTTAATCCATGTTAAAGATGGGATATCTGACTCGGGACCCGCTGACTCCTTCTTATCAAACATTTTCCTCAACAGATTAGGATTTTCAATTACTTTTTCAGAAAACTAATATTTCAACTGCACACGGTGACGAGCAAGTTCCTTCCGAAACCTACGCTTAAATGCAACTCTAATCTCTTTAACTACTCCTGAGAATGGTCTACCACATTCTTTCCATATCCCGTACCAGAAGGTAGCTCGGTCGCATGCTAATTGTAAAAAAGGGTTAGAAGACCATCCCTTTTCTTGAGTTTTTTGTCTGGCACGAGACTTGGGTACTCCCTGAGATTCGGCAAACAGAAGAGCATGGGTCAGTTCGGCGTAATAAATATTATGACGTAGCCGCGCATCTCTTTCATCACGATGAGAAAATTTCATAGGTAGGTCAAACGGTATGCGAATTTTTGACAGAACAAGATCTCAAGAAACTTGAAACTCTTATTTATCAATTTTACGCCAAATAGGAACCTCATGCCACCTCTGATTGAATATCGACGAATTATTCGCAGCGGAAAACAAGGTAGGCCTATTGATAATACACTGAACTGGGAAATGATCCAAAGTGAAAGTATTCGGAAGGACAAGAACCTCACGTACTGGCAAAGAACTAGAGCTAACAATATGGTCTATATTGGACGTAGAACCAGATTGGTCGATATACGAAAAGTTCTGGTTCTTCCGGTGAATAGTAAAACGGTTCTCAAGTATCCCTATTAGAATGCAATAACGACTATTTGGGGCACTAATATCAACTTCTAAATTACAGTTAAAGACACCCACTATTATGCACTCAAGGGACTCGCGTTCGGTTTTTTTAAGGTAGCGGGCTAGTTTGGCAGCACTTATAGCAAAAGCACTGTCAGATTTGTCGTCACGGTAATCAGTTGGAAGGTACACATTTATAACTAGCAGGTTATCTTGTCTTGTTGCAAGAAAATTGTCACTGTTCTCGTATAATTCGCACTCGAGGCGATTGCTAACCAACGTAGCAATACCACCAGACGGACGGCCCCGCGGAGATGAACGTTTTGCAGGCATGGAAAACACAAAGTAGGACGACCAGAGATTTAGTAGGTTTAGGCCATTTTCTGTGGTGAAATGTTCTTGCAGGCATATCACATTATATTTATTCACAAACTGGTCTACCACAAGAGACCGCTCGGAAAAATTTCGGTTTATATTCCAAGAAATTAGTGAAATGTTAGAGATTTCGTTATTGATCATGTTAATGAGTTGCCTTTTGCTGGTTTTTCAGACACTTTACGCTATAGCAGGTATGACCCGCTTTCTTGCAGGAAGCTCAAAACATAGCACAAGTACACTTTTCTGTATCGTTCTTTTTGGAGACGTGGTCAGACGCACCACATCTGGAGCAGACAGGGATATTGGAGCACTCGGCAGTTAGGTGACCTTGGTTGTGGCATGAGTAGCAACGACGGGGTAAGAAAAGGAATTCTTCAGTGGGTATTTTTTCGTAATAGATCTTCACAGAGTCCTTAAGAAATTATCCAAATCCGATCGACAGCTGAAAAATACTTTGAACGTACGGTAACTGCCAATCTGTTCAGACTTCGTAGCTCTAGGGATCAGTGCAGTTACCTCATCCGCTGATACATCAGAGGGGACTCGTTTCACTACACCAATATAGTTGGGGCTCTTTATGGTGGCAGATATCTGCGGCTGGTTGGTCTTGATTGACTCAACAATGGTTTCAGCTGTGTTTTTCGAGCGAACCACTAGTTTCCAGTCCGATTTGACTCTCCTTAATTATCTAGTATTAATTATCTTAGTATTAAGTATTAATTATCTAGTATTAATTATCCTTAATTATCTAGTATATGTCACTAGTATCCGCACATACCGAATCTATGAATCTCTTCAGCACTCTGGGTATCAAGCGATACGGGCAGATTTCTCAGTACGATTGCATAGGAGGGCTTATCATGCTGGTTTGAAGCGATTGGCCATTCGATGGGTTTGTTGGCATTAATAGCAAAATGGTTCTTAATAACTCAAGACAATTCATTCACCTTAATAGCAACGGTTGCTGCAGTCACTTCGCTAGTAGTTGGGACTGAGCAGGGAGAATCAATAACAAAGGTTAGCAATTTGGTCTTCTTGGCGTGAGCTTGGTGAATCCATCTGCAAATATCCGTAAAATTCGCTTCATCTCTTGCGTGAATTTTACAGCGTGTTGTAAACTGCATTAGTTTATGGAGCGATTCTTTGACTTTCAGAATTTCTTCTGGAGCGAAAAATCCGACACCTGTATCAATTATTCCCTTCAGTTTTTCTCCTCTTTCCATACTACGGCTCACGAAGTTCAACACAGTATTCAAGAATAATTTGTCCTCTATTTCCGTCGACATCCGGAAAACAACGTGGTACTGTCGACGCACCTTAAGAAAAGCTTGAATATTGCTTATAAGATTTGCGTAATAAAATCTTCTATTGGAAACTTCCAATCGGCAAAACTGAGCTAAAAAAATTGTTCCCAGGGGAAATCACAGCGGTCAAAATAACCAAACTATAGATAAGCCGATTATAAAAAGTCTTCAAATAAGTGTCCACTGGGAAATTAATCACAATGTAAAACAGGGTTTTATCCAAAACAGAGTTCTTTACACCACAAGCTCTAGATCAAGATGCAGTTTTCGTAAAAAAATTGATTCTATTTTAAAAAATAATTTCTTTTAACCCCATTCATTTCCTTTAAAATGAGCCATTGAACAACTCTCTACGATGTTCCAGTGCCAAGCTATCTGTGGAATTACTAACCTATACTATAATTCTTTATTATAATTCAAAAATCAAATATCTTTGAAAAGACTGCAGTATGAAAAGACATCAAAAATTTATTAGCGGAAAATTGTATTCTGTTTTAATAATAATTTGTTCAAGTTACAGAAGTTTTTAACCCCATTAGTGTCCTTTAAAATGGGTCATTGAACAACTCTATACGATGTTCCAGTGCCAAGCAATTCTGTGGACAAAAAAGAAAAAAGGTGCCGTTTAGGCAGAATGCTGTAGTAGCTGCCACTTTTCTTGATTTTCAAGCCAATATATTTCCCTTGCTGTTCAAGCCAAGGGACAGAAAGTTTCCTATACAGGTATTTCAGACAAGGCAGTTCTATTGGTGCAATTTTTGTTCTGATCTGACTCTTTTTTTTTAGGAGTTATGGGTTTTTATATTTCTTAACATTGGACGTGATCGTCTCTTACTAGGTTGCTAGCTGCCGCTGCAACCCGGATGAAATGTAAGCTCCACAGTTAACTAAGTTCAATATATAATGTTTTGCTTTTCTAATGATGGTCCTTTAATATAAACTATGGACTAAAGTTCATTCTTTAATGTAATCTATTTTAAAAATTATTTGTTTTAATTACAAAGGGTTTTTAATCCCATTAATTTCCTTTAAAATAAGCCATTGAACAACTTTCTACGATGTTCCAGTGCCAAGCTATCTGTGGAGAAAAAAAAGGAAAAAAAGATGCCGTTTAGGCAGAATGCTGTATTAGCTGCCACTTTTCTTGATTTTCAAGCAAATATATTTCCCTTGCTGCTGAAGCCAAATGAAAGAAAGTTTACTTTATAGAGGTTTAAGAAAAGACGGTTCTAATGATATACTATTTGTTTTTTTAGGAGTTATCTTTTAATATAACTTCAGTTACTATGGACTAAAGTTCGTTCTTTAATGTAAGTAATGCTACCTGGATTGACAACCCATATTATATAAACCCTGATTACAAAAAGGAAAAATCCTATGGCTTTTTCTTCTTTGGAGTAGCAATAGACGACTCTCAAAGAATCAGGCAGCTAACTAAGTCCAATGTATGCAGTTCTTTGTTCTTCTTATGATCGTTTTTTGATATAACTTTACCACGAACTGTTTGATTGCTTCAAAAATCAAATATCTTTGAAAAGACTGCAGAATGAAAAGACATCAAAAATGCATTTTTTAGTGGAAAAGCTTATTCTGTTAAAATTAATTTATTTTATTTACAAAAGGTTTTAACCCCATTAATTTCCTTTAAAATGAGCCATTGAACAACTCTCTACGATTTTCCAGTGCCAAATTATCATTGGAAAACAAAGAAGAAAGAAAAAAAGGTGCCGTTTAGGTAGAATGCTGTAGTAGCTGCCACTTTTCTTGATTTTCAAGCAGATATGTTTTCCTTGCTGTTCAAGGCAAATGACAGAAAGTTTCCTATACAGGGCTTTCAGACATGGTGGTTCTAATGGGGTACTTTTTGTTCTTTACTGTAATGGTTTTTTCTTTACTAGGTTTCAGCCATCTCTACAGCCATGATAGTGATGGAAATTACATAATCCCTATTTATGTTTCAGTTAACATGGGTTAGGCGTCATTCTTAATTGTAAAAATCCCTTGCTGTTCAAGCCAAGGGACAGAAAGTTTCCTATACAGGGGTTTCGGACAAGGCGGTTCTAATGGTGTACTTTTTGTTTTGATCTGACTCCTTTTTTAGGAACTATGGGTTTTTATATTTATTAACATTTGATCGTCTCTTACTAGGTTGGTAGCTACCGCTGCAACCCGGATATCTGCAAAAGGTGGCACTATTAATGTTAAAAAGTGTCAAATATTTCTATTATAATCCCTTTATCTAAACAAAGTATTTAAAAAAATCAAAAGTGTCCAATATCGCTATTACAATTACTTTACCAAAATAATATACACAGTTTTGTAGAAAAATCAAATTATTGAATATCCTGTCACAGCACGGTTGTTGTTGTAGAAATTCTTCAAACAAGATGGCATTTTTGTTTGAAAACCCCCAAAAAATTACTGCATTTTATATAATAATGGACAATTATATAAAAAACCGTATTGAAGAACACCATTTATGATGATCTGTATCGGTCCTTTTTGTAACCACCCAGGACTTGTACTCCGATTTTGGTATTATCCCTTTTGAACAACTCATTAAAAAATTAAATCTATCCGTTGCATACTCCACTTACCATAAAAATCTTTCTTCCCAATTATTATCTTATTTTAATTGTAATAATCCTGAAGGCCTCTGCCTCCTTTCATCCAACCGTTCCTTTATTGTCCTCAAGTATGTCTCTAGCTCCGCCCAGCGATCCCCTGTTTATAAATCTATGCTTCAATGAAATAAAATACCCTCCAGTGTCGAGCTATCCACAAGTTTTCGCACGCTGTATAACAATGTTACAAAACTTTGATATTATAATTCTCTAAATATTATATTTAGATATTATAATTCTCTTATTAATCAGTTTGCTTTAATTTACCCGTGTTTTCTCTTTCTTTCTTTTTTCTATTCTTCATCTTCAATTTTTTGCTGTTATGGTCCTCAACAAGTTCGCTTCTAGGATCCTTATTATTATGTTTCAAACAGTTTGTTACCACGTACTGTTTGAAAGTTGTTCTCAGAAAATATTTTTCCTCTTTTTCAAGCCACTAAGGTGGTGCAACCCGGATCTTCAGTTACTACGGGCTATAGATCGGTCTTTACTGTATGCAACCCGGATAACTTCTTTGTAATCTTCGTCATTATCATACCGTTCCTTGCTCTTTTGTTTGTCTGTCTCAATTTTCGCATGTATGTAAACTTCATCATAATAATAACGCTGTTTGTCACTATCAATTATTACTTCTCGATACGCCTGGTCGGTTGAATACCTTTTCTTTTTTCTTTTCAAGATGCTATCTCTGTTTTTTTTGTAGTACTATTTTTTTAACTTGCGTGTAGCTTGCTTTGATCTAACCATTATGTAATCATGAATGAGATTTACATTTTTGTCGTTTTTTATATAGTAAAAAAACCTCATTGAAAAACACCATTTATGATGAACTATATTGGTCCTTTATGTAATTTAATATAACTTTAATATAAAATATAGGCTAGAGTTCTTTCTTTATTATACCTTACTAAATTACAATTAGGAAAAAGCCTATGGCTTTTTCTTAGTTGGAATAGTAAGAGACGACCTGGCTACAACCTACGATTGTGACATCATTGATCAATATTAAATATTAATTATAATCTTGTTTTAGTTACTATGGGCTGGAAGTTTGTTCTTTACTGTAATCCTACGAACTGTTTGAAGTTTCTATAAAGTTTGTTAACACGAACAGATTGACAATACTGATGGTTAGAGTTCGGTCTTTAAGTTATCATATACTGTTAAAATTCTTTCTTATATAAGCGTTTCTTGGTGTAGTGGTTAGCACTTCAGATATTGAATCCTGGGATCCGAGTTCAAATCCTGGTGAACGGTTCTTACGAAATGAATCTTACTTATACTACCATTTAGGTTTCTGCCGCAATTCTTTCTTTTCAAAATTAAATTAGCTACTATCGCCTAGAGTTAGTTCTTTACCATATCGTAACAATTTGTTTTATAATATTAATTAATTTAGTTAATTACAAAAGAGTTCTATATACAGCAGTTTCCTTTAAAATGAGCCATTACACAGCTCTTTATTACAACCACAAACTTTTTTCAATATTTAATCCTTATTGTAATAGTAACTTGCCACATCTACTTCCTTCTGTATTAGAAAAGAAACTCTTTTTATTTACATCCTAGCTAAAATAGGGAAGATAATATGAATGAACCACAGGGTTTAGTTTCTTTAGGCTTGAGTCCGTTCTTTACTATAACTACCTCTTGAATCCAGATTATAAATTACAAACAGGAAAAGCCTACGGCTTTTTCTGCTTTGCAATAGTAAGAGACGATCCTCAAATAATCAGACAGCTAACTAGGTTTATAATTTGTTCTTTAACATAAACGTCATTAATCGGATATTTTAATATAGGCAAGAGGTCGTTCTTTATTATAAATAATTTTTTCATTATAGCTTTTGTCACCCCAGTATCTACCCATTATTCTGGTAGCAACTTTTTCTTATATATTTTTCGGTAATATTCATCATTGTGATAACGCTCCTTGATCTTTTGTCTAGCCTGCTGAATTGTTGCTTCTCTATAATCTTCATCATTGTGATAACACTCCTTGAACTTTTGTTTGGCTATCTGAATTTTCGCATGTCTATAATCTTCATCATTGTGATAACACATCTTGCTGTTTTGTTTTGCTCTCTCAATTTTTACTTCTCGATACGCCTGGTCGGTTGAATATCTTTGCTTTTCTCTTTTCAAAATACTATCTCTGTTGTCTGTGTAGTACTGTTTTTTTAACTTGCGTGTAGCTTGCTTTGAACTAACCATTATGTAATTCACGAATGAGACCATTTACATCTTTGTCGTTCTTAAGTAGTAATTCCAGTGTAAAGCTATCTCTGGATAACAAGAAAGAAAGAAAAAAAAGATGCCGTTTAGGCAGAATGCTGTAGTAGCTGCCACTTTTCTTGATTTTCAAGCCAATATATTTCCCTTGCTGTTTAATCCAAATGACAGAAAGTTTCCTATACAGAGGTTTCAGACATGGCGGTTCTAATGGTGTACTTTTTGTTTTGATCTGACTTTTTTTTTTAGGAGCTATGGGTTTTTATATTTTTTAAAATTGGACGTGATCGTCTCTTACTAGGTTGCTAGCTACCGCTGCAACACGGAAAACAGCAACCCGGATCAATTAACATGGGTTAAGGGTCGTTCTTTACTATAATTTACCAACCTATACTATAGTCAAGTGGTATATAAAATTTAGTATAGGCAAGGGGTCGTTCTTTATTATAATAACTTTTTATATAGTAATTGTGACGTAATGGCGTAATGATTTTATTTCATGAAGTTCTGTCGTAATGATATTATTTCATCACGTCTTCAGAAAACAACACCATAATATCGTGTTTTTCTATTCACTTCATAGCTCTAACAAAACTATGACGACATTCATTATTTATCTAGTAGTTGCATGAAATGTTGCATGTTTAGTGAAAAGCTTCCAAGGTATGGACCGGCAACTGTGGAACAGTCTACAGATGTAATGGGAAATCTTATACATCACTGTGAATATATGGAGGCATAATTGTCCTTTACTTAGTTTCAGCTTAAATTCGATGATCGAGCCTTTATGTAATATGGGTTTTTATATTTCTCAACATTGGAGGTGATCGTCCCTTACTAGGTTGCTAGCTACCGCTGCAACCTGGATATAGAAATTTCGGACAAGGCGATTCTAATGGTGTACTTTTTGTTTTGATCTGACTCTTTTTTTAGGAGTTATGGGTTTTTATATTTCTTAACATTGGACTTGATCGTCTCTTACTAGGTTGCTAGCTACCGCTGCAACCCGGATCATCTAATTAACACTTCTTATGACTCGTATCGAGTATCCATAAACTAACAAAAAGTAAAACTAATTTTTAAATTTTAAGGTATTTTTTTAGTTTGAATGAAAAGATTAAAATTATTGCTCAGATATCATAAATATTTTTGCAGTTTACATAATAACTTTAGCGATTCTAAACTGAAAAACTAACTCAGTCCAATATATGCAAGGGTGTGCTTTTCTAATGATCGTCGTTTAATATAAACTATGGACTAAAGTTCGTTCTTTAATGTATACTTCTCGATGCGCCTGGTCGGTTGAATATTTTTGCTTTTCTCTTTTCAAGATACTATCTCTGTTGTTTGTGTAGTACTGTTTTTTCAAATTGCGTATAGCTTGCTTCGATCTAACCATTATTCTAATCAAGACTGAGAAAATTTACATCTTTGTTGTTCTTAAGTAGTAATTATGACGTCACAGCGTAATGATTTTATTGACGTCATAGCGCAATGATATTATTTCATGACGTCTTCAGAAACAACAATATAATTTCGTGATTTTCTATTCACGTCATAGCTCTAATCTAATATAAAGCTATGACAACATTCATTATTTATCTAGTAGGGTTTCAGACAAGGTAGTTTCAATGATGTACTTTCGTTTTGATCTTACTCTATTTTTAGGAGTTTTGTTATATTTCTTAGCATGGGACTGATTGTCTCTTACTAGGTTGCGATTGACAATACTGATGGTTAGAGTTCGGTCTTTAAGTTATCATATACTGTTAAAATTCTTTCTTATATAAGCGTTTCTTGGTGTAGTGGTTAGCACTTCAGATATTGAATCCTGGGATCCGAGTTCAAATCCTGGTGAACGGTTCTTACGAAATGAATCTTACTTATACTACCATTTAGGTTTCTGCCGCAATTCTTTCTTTTCAAAATTAAATTAGCTACTATCGCCTAGAGTTAGTTCTTTACCATATCGTAACAATTTGTTTTATAATATTAATTAATTTAGTTAATTACAAAAGAGTTCTATATACAGCAGTTTCCTTTAAAATGAGCCATTACACAGCTCTTTATTACAACCACAAACTTTTTTCAATATTTAATCCTTATTGTAATAGTAACTTGCCACATCTACTTCCTTCTGTATTAGAAAAGAAACTCTTTTTATTTACATCCTAGCTAAAATAGGGAAGATAATATGAATGAACCACAGGGTTTAGTTTCTTTAGGCTTGAGTCCGTTCTTTACTATAACTACCTCTTGAATCCAGATTATAAATTACAAACAGGAAAAGCCTACGGCTTTTTCTGCTTTGCAATAGTAAGAGACGATCCTCAAATAATCAGACAGCTAACTAGGTTTATAATTTGTTCTTTAACATAAACGTCATTAATCGGATATTTTAATATAGGCAAGAGGTCGTTCTTTATTATAAATAATTTTTTCATTATAGCTTTTGTCACCCCAGTATCTACCCATTATTCTGGTAGCAACTTTTTCTTATATATTTTTCGGTAATATTCATCATTGTGATAACGCTCCTTGATCTTTTGTCTAGCCTGCTGAATTGTTGCTTCTCTATAATCTTCATCATTGTGATAACACTCCTTGAACTTTTGTTTGGCTATCTGAATTTTCGCATGTCTATAATCTTCATCATTGTGATAACACATCTTGCTGTTTTGTTTTGCTCTCTCAATTTTTACTTCTCGATACGCCTGGTCGGTTGAATATCTTTGCTTTTCTCTTTTCAAAATACTATCTCTGTTGTCTGTGTAGTACTGTTTTTTTAACTTGCGTGTAGCTTGCTTTGAACTAACCATTATGTAATTCACGAATGAGACCATTTACATCTTTGTCGTTCTTAAGTAGTAATTCCAGTGTAAAGCTATCTCTGGATAACAAGAAAGAAAGAAAAAAATATCCCGTTTAGGCAGAATGTTGTAGTAGCTGCCACTTTTCTTGATTTTCAAGCCAATATATTTCCCTTGCTGTTTAATCCAAATGACAGAAAGTTTCCTATACAGAGGTTTCAGACATGGCGGTTCTAATGGTGTACTTTTTGTTTTGATCTGACTTTTTTTTAAGAGTTATGGGTTTTTATATTTCTTAAAATTGGACGTGATCGTCTCTTACTAGGTTGCTAGCTACCGCTGCAACACGGAAAACAGCAACCCGGATCAATTAACATGGGTTAAGGGTCGTTCTTTACTATAATTTACCAACCTATACTATAGTCAAGTGGTATATAAAATTTAGTATAGGCAAGGGGTCGTTGTTTATTATAATAACTTTTTATATAGTAATTGTGAAGTCATTGCGTAATGATTTTATTTAATGAAGTTCTGTCGTAATGATATTATTTAATAACGTCTTCAGAAAACAACACCATAATATCGTGTTTTTCTATTCACTTCATAGCTCTAACAAAACTATGACGACATTCATTATTTATCTAGTAGTTGCATGAAATGTTGCATGTTTAGTGAAAAGCTTCCAAGGTATGGACCGGCAACTGTGGAACAGTCTACAGATGTAATGGGAAATCTTATAGATCCCTGTGAATATATGGAGGCATAATTGTCCTTTACTTAGTTTCAGCTTAAATTCGATGATCGAGCCTTTATGTAATATGGGTTTTTATATTTCTTAACATTGGACGTGATCGTCTCTTACTAGGTTGCTAGCTACCGCTGCAACCCGGATTTCCCTTATAGGAATTTCGGACAAGGCGATTCTAATGGTGTACTTTTTGTTTTGATCTGACTCTTTTCTTAGGAGTTATGGGTTTTTATATTTCTTAACATTGGACGTGATCGTCTCTTACTAGGTTGCTAGCTACCGCTGCAACCCGGATCATCTAATTAACACTTCTTATGACTCGTATCGAGTATCCATAACCTAACAAAAAGTAAAACTAATTTTTATATTTTAAGGTATTTTTTTAGTTTGAATGAAAAGATTAAAATTATTGCTCAGATATCATAAATATTTTTGCAGTTTACATAATAACTTTAGCGATTCTAAACTGAAAAACTAACTCAGTCCAATATATGCAAGGGTGTGCTTTTCTAATGATTGTCCTTTAATATAAACTATGGACTAAAGTTCGTTCTTTAATGTATACTTCTCGATGCGCCTGGTCGGTTGAATATTTTTGCTTTTCTCTTTTCAAGATACTATCTCTGTTGTTTGTGTAGTACTGTTTTTTCAAATTGCGTATAGCTTGCTTCGATCTAACCATTATTCTAATCAAGACTGAGAAAATTTACATCTTTGTTGTTCTTAAGTAGTAATTATGACGTCACAGCGTAATGATTTTATTGACGTCATAGCGCAATGATATTATTTCATGACGTCTTCAGAAACAACAATATAATTTCGTGATTTTCTATTCACGTCATAGCTCTAATCTAATATAAAGCTATGACGACATTCATTATTCATCTAGTAGGGTTTCAGACAAGGTAGTTTCAATGATGTACTTTCGTTTTGATCTTACTCTATTTTTAGGAGTTTTGTTATATTTCTTAGCATGGGACTGATTGTCTCTTACTAGGTTGCTAGCTACTGCTGCAACCCAAATTCACATATATATTTATTTATGAGAGGCAGCCTGGCCGAGTGGTCCAAGACACTGGTGTTAGCCACCAGTCTCTTCGGAGGCGTGGGTTCAAATCTTACCGCTGGTATACGATTCTGTTTGAAAGACTGCAGTGTGAAAAGACATCAAAAAGGCAGTTTTTGGTGGAAAAATTTATTCTCTTTTAGAAATAATTTATTTTAGTTACTATAGATTTTTAACCCAATTAATTTCCTTTAAAATGAGCCATTGAACAACCCTCTACGATGTTCCAGTGCCAAGCTATCTGTGGAAAAGAAAAAAAAAAAAAAAAAAAATATCCCGGTTGGGGAGAATAACGTGGTTAAAGTAAATTTTCTTGATTTTCAAGCCAATATATTTACCTTGCTGTTAAAGCCAAGGGACAGAAAGTTTCCTATACAGGGGTTTCGGCCAAGGCGGTTCCAATGGTGTACTTTTTGTTTTGATCTGACTCCTTTGTTAGGAACTATGGGTTTTTATATTTCTTAACATTGGACGTGATCGTCTCTTACTAGGTTGCTAGCTACCGCTGCAACCCGGATCTGTGGAATTACTAACCTATACTATAATTAAGTGGCATATAAAATTTAGTATAGGCAAGAGGTCGTTCTTTATTATATGAAGATGAAAAGGTGACGTTGGGTAATGAAAAGATTGATCAGGTGGGCAGCTTCACTTACCTTGGTAGTATTATTAGTAAAGATGGTGGGAGCAGTGAAGATGTTAAAAGTAGAATAGCCAAGGCTCAGGGTGTTTTTTTCACAGTTTAAAAGATTTTGGAAGAATAGGAAGGAAGATAGGTCTCCAAACCAAGATTAGAGTATTAGAAACTACAGTGATGACAGTATTCAAATATGGCTCTGAAGCATGGGCGCTCCAAAAAGCAGAGGAAGATTTACTAGATGTTTTCCAGAGAAATTGCTTAAGGATTGTTCTGGGTACCCGGATGACTGACCGTATTTCAAACAATAGGCTATACGAAAAACATAGTTCAATGCCGCTCTCTAGGGCTATAATGAAATAAAGGTTAAGGTGGCTAGGGCACGTTGTGCGGATGAAGGATGACAGATTGAAGAAGATTGTTCTTTTCGGCCAACGGTCTAGGGCTAAACGGAAAACGGAAAGGAGGCACCAGTGTTTAATCATGCTATTTTGGTAAATTTTAATTTTGAAGAACCTCTTTCTAACTACGCTTGTACCTGTAAGATAAACACGGTTTCAAGTTTCAGCCGGTTAATTCTGTAAGCCAAGGTGATGTAAAAACTTTGAGCAGATTTTCTTGTGCTTTTTCATGAACGGTATTTAAAAAAACTTGGAACAATAGGTTGATACTGTTATGGGTCTGAAAGATAATGATGAACATGAACGTCTCTTACAAGGTTGCTAGCTACTGCTGCAATCCGGATTACTGTATGTCATGGTTTGTTCTTTACTAGGTTTCAGCTATCTCTACAGCCATGATACCAATGCAATTTACATAATCCCCGTTTATATTAAACTATACTGATCCTTAATATAAAGGTCTTATTAAAAACTTTTAATCTCTTTATGGGCTTTAGTGTTCATTCTTTACTTTAAGATTAGAGTGCGTTCTTTATTGTAAATACCCCTGGAACCACCATATAGCAGTTACTATGGGCGAGAGATCGTTCTTTACTGTAATACAAAGCAATAAAGTATTTTGAATAATATATTCGGTATTTTGCATAATGCAATTGCTTATTTTCATGTTATTTCAAGAATCAATACATTTTGAGCAACACCATTGCATGTTTCCTCTTCTTATTTAAAGAAAAAATACAATTTCATTAGCACCAAATGCATATTTCTTCATCTTATTTCAAGGAATAAAGTATTTCGAATAATAAAATTGGAATTTTGAATAATGCAATTGCTAATTTGCTTGTTATTTCAAGAATAAATACATTTTGAGCAACATCAATGCATGTTTCCTCATTTTATTTCAAGAAACGATACAATTTGAGTAACATTATTGCATATTTCCTTATCGTTATTTGAAGCAATTGATTATTTTGAATAATATATTGGGTATTTTGCATAAAGCAATTGCTTATTCCCCTGTTATTCCTAGAATCAATACATTTTGAGCAACATCAACGCATGTTTCCTCATCTTATTTTAAGAAACGATACAATTTGAGTTACACTATTGCATATTTCCTCATCGTTATTTCAAGCAATAAAGTATTTCGAATAATATATTTGGTATTTTGAATAATGCAGTTGCTTGTTTCCATCTTATTTCAAGAATCAATACATTTTGAGCAGCACCATTGCTTCTTTCCTCTTCTTTTTTAAAGAAACAATATAATTTCAGTAACACCAATGCATATTTCTTCATCTTATTTCAAGCAATAACGTATTTCGAATAATATAATTGGAATTTTGAATACTTCAATTGCTTATTCCGTCTTATTTCAAGAATCAATACATCTTGAGCAACACCATTACATGGTTCCACATGTTTCACCATTACATGTTTTTTCTTCGAGATGTTTTTTTTAGCTTCGAGACATTTTTTCTTTTTGAGTTTTTTTCCCTTCGAGATGTATGCTGGAGAAAAATTTTCAGCAATTTTTATTTAAAGAAACAATACAATTTCAGTAACACCAAATGCATATTTCTTCATTTTATTTCAAATTCGTTTCTTGAAATAAGATGAGGCATTTATTCACTCTGATACTTATATTTTGTCAATTTTCTGTTGTTTTTTTTTTAAGTTGGGGGGTTTTATATTTCTTAACATTGGAGGTGATCGTCTCTTACTAGGTTGCTAGCTACCGCTGCAACCCGGATAATAAAATTACTAACCTATACTATAATTAAGTGGCGTATAAAATTTAGTATAGGGGAGAGGTCGTTCTTTATTATTACTTAATGTAAATAATCGTTTTTTAACTATAAATACAAACAGGAAAAAGCCTACGGCTTTTTCTTCTTTTAAATAGTAAGAAACGAAACTCAAACAATCAAGTAGCTAACTAAGTCCAATGTATGGAATGGTTTGTTATTTCAGTGATCGTCTTTTAATGTAAAAATATAAATCCTGTAATCTTAACTATAGTGAAGTTGCGTATGCAAGTTAGTATAGGGAAGAGTTCGATCTTTATTATACGTACACAAGAGTCCATTCTTTATTATAACTTGATTTTCAAGCCAATGTATTTTCTTTGTTTTCAAGCCAAAGGGCGGTAAGTTTTCTTTGTAGGGATTTCGGACAAGGCAGTTCTAATGGTGTACATTTTGTTTTGATCTGACTCCTTTTTTAGGAGTTATGGGTTTTTATATCTCTTACTAGGTTGCTAGCTACGGCTGCAACCCGGATCAGTCCTTTATGTAAACCTTACTAACCTATACTATAGTTCAGTGGTCTATAAATTTAGTGTAGGCAAGAGGTCGTTCTTTATTATACCATCACTGAAAAAAGGGGGAAACAACCCTAAAAGTCATATAACCTTAATAAAAATAGTGGCTTATTTAGTATAGGAAAGAGTTCGTTCTTTATTATAAATATAGCTCGTTGTTTAATGCAATACTTGTCGAAAGATGAACGTGTATAAATATTGCATTCACTTATTAGGTCACATATGGTTATCTTTTAATGTATTATTACAAACTATTCTTTGGAATAGTAAGAGACGAACCTTAAAGAATCAGGCAGCTAACTAAGTCCAATATAAGCAATTGTTTGTTCTTCTAATGATCATCTTTTAATTTGGCGTTTCTTACTAGGTTGTTAGCTACCACTTAAACCCGGATTATGTAATAGGTTGCTAGCTACCGCTGCAACCTAGATATTCTTATTTCTGCTACTATGGACTAAGGTTCGTTCTTTCATGTAAAACTAGCAAAACATTTTTTAAGCCTGATGAAGATTTAACTAATGTGTCAAAAGTAAGGTTGCAAGTCGACGATTTTGTTTTGGCCTTATTATAATTGGTATGGTGAAATAATAATACGCATATGGCTCTTAAATCATACTTCTTTATGGTTCAATATGGTCTAGTGGCTAGGATAGTTAACTTTCACTTAACAGGCTCGGGTTCGATTCCCGGTGTGGGAAAATTTTTAACTCTATAATCTTCGAACATTTGAACCTTTTATAATTTATGATGATGCATAATATAAATACTGTAATCTTAACTATAGTGAAGTTGCGTATGCAAGTTAGTATAGGGAAGAGTTCGATCTTTATTATAATGGTGGAAAAATTTATTCTCTTTTAGAAATAATTTATTTTAGTTTATATATATTTTTAACCCAATTAATTTCCTTTAAAATGAGCTATTGAACAACCCTCTACTATGTTACAGTGCCAAGCTATCTCTGGATAAAAAAAAAGAAAAAAAAAAGAAAAAAAAAGAAAAAAATATCCCGTTTAGGCAGAATGTTGTAGTAGCTGCCACTTTTCTTGATTTTCAAGCCAATATATTTCCCTTGCTGTTCAAGCCAAGGGACAGAAATTTTACTATGCAGGGGTTTCGGACAAGGCGGTTCTAATGGTGTACTTTTTGTTTTGATCTGACTCTTTTTTTAAGAACTATGGGTTTTTATATTTCTTAACATTGGACGTGATCGTCTCTTACTAGGTTGCTAGCTACCGCTGCAACCCGGATCCACTCGCGTGAGACCATATTTTTTCAAGGTTTAAAATTATTAAGTACACAAAATCCCATGTCGAGTATCTAAAACCTAGCATAAAACAAAACTAATTTTAAAATTTTCAGGTATTTATCTTGTTTGAATTACAAAATTAGTATTATTGGTTAGACACCATAAATATTTTTGCAGTTTACATAATAAGTTTAGCGATTCTGGACTGAAAACTAAAATAATTGCATTTATGAGACAATAATATGGAGATATGTACTTTACGGGTTACAAACCAAAAAAAGTTTGGTTCCAGGATACAATAATAACTTTGAACTGAGATGAAAAAAATTTTCTTCCAGGAGACAAAAAGCAAAACTAATTTTAGAATTTTCATGTATTTTTGTTGTTTAAATTAAAAAATTACTATTACTGATTAGGCATCATAAATATTTTTGCAGTTTACATAATAATTTTAGCGATTAAGCCAAAAAAGAAAATTTTGGTTCCAGGAGTTTCGGTTACTATTGAGACAACTAGCTATTATTACTATAGAGTTCATTACCATGGACTGTTTTATTGCTTCAAAATTCAAATATCTTTGAAAAGACTGCAGTATGAAATTACATCAAAAATAATTTTTTTTTGACAAAATTGATTCTACTTTAAAAAGTATTTTATTTTTAAATACAAAAGTGACTAGATGTTGCAATTTCCTTTAAAATGAGCTATTATACAGCTCTCTATGATTTTCCAGTGCCCAGCTAGCTGAGCAGGAAAAAAAAGCGGAAAGAAAAAAATATCTTGTTTGTGGAGAATAACGTGGTAAAAGTCAATTTTCTTGATTTTCAAGCCAATATATTTTCTTTGTTATTCAAGCCAAAGGGTGGTAAGTTTCCTTTATAGAGGATTCGGACAAGGTGGTTCTAATGGTGTATTGTTTGTTTTGATCTGACTCTTTTCTTAGGAGTTAGGGAGTTTTATATTTCTTAACATTGGAGGTGATCGTCTCTTACTAGGTTGCTAGCTACCGCTGCAACCCGGATTAGGAACTATGGGTTTTTATATTTCTTAACATTGGACGTGATCGTCTCTTACTAGGTTGCTAGCTACCACTGCAACCCGGATTATAATTGGTATGGTGAAATAATAATATACATATGGCTCTTAAATCATACTTCTTTATGGTTCCATATGGTCTAGTGGCTAGGATAGTTAACTTTCACTTAACAGGCTCGGGTTCGATTCCCGGTGTGGGAAAATTTTTAACTCTATAATCTTCGAACATTTGAACCTTTTATAATTTATAATGATGTATAATATAAATACTGTAATCTTAAGTATAGTGAAGTTGCGTATGCAAGTTAGTATAGGGAAGAGTTCGTTCTTTACTATAACTGTTTTTAAAATAATTTGTTTTAGTTACAAAAAGTTTTTAACCCAACTAATTTCCTTTAAAATGAGCCATTGAACAACTCTTTACGATGTTCCAGTGCCAAGTTATCTGTGGAAAAGAAGAAAGGAAAAAAGATGCCGTTTGTGGAGAATAACATGGTTAAAGTCAATTTTCTTTATTTTCAAGCCAATATATTTTCTTTGTTATTCAAGCCAAAGGACGGTAAGTTTCTTATATAGAAGTTTTGGACAAGGCGGTTCTATTAGTGTTCTTCTTGTTTTGATCTGAATCTTTTTTTTAGGAGTTATAGGTTTTTATATTTCTTAATTTTGGACTTGATCGTCTCTTACTAGGCTGCAAGCTACCGCTACAACCCGAATATACTATGGCCGACAGATCGTTCTTTATAATAATGCTGTCCAAGCCAAATGACAGAAAGTTTCCTATACAGGGGTTTCGGACAAGGCGGTTCTAAAGGTGTACTTTTTGTTTTGATCTGACTCCTTTTTTAGGAGCTATGGGTTTTTATATTTCTTAACATTGGACGTGATCGTCTCTTAATAGGTTGCTAGCTACCGCTGCAACCCGGAAAAGCCTACGGCTTTTTCTTTTGTGGAGTAGTAAGAGAAGACTCTTAAAGAATCAGGCAGCTAACTAAGTCCAATGTATGCAATAGTTTGTTTTTCCAACGATTGTCTTTTAATGTGACTACCATAGCAACCCGGAATATATTAAAGATTTGAGTTGGTATAAGCGAGGGTTCGTTCTTTATTATAATTCTAATGGTTTACTTTTTGTTTTGATCTGACTCTTTTTTTAGGAGTTAGGGGTTTTTATATTTCTTAACATTGGACGTGATCGTCTCTTACAAGGTTGCTAGCTACCGCTGCAACTCGGATTTTACTATGGGGAGTGATCGTCTCTTACTAGGCTGCTAGCTACCGCTGCAACCCGGATCTAGTAAATTTATCATTTACTATAGGCAACAATTCTAATAACATTAGAAATTATGTACATTACTTTATCATTAACTATAATTAAGTTGAGTATCTAATCTAGTATAGGCAAGAGTTCATTCTTTATTCTAAAAGTTTTAGTTACTATGTGGCCTTGTTTGTTCTTTACTAGGTTTCAGCTATATCCGATGAAATTTATGCTATAATATATCATAAAGCAATTAATTAGCTTTCTTACACGTATCTCATATGGTCTAGTGGCTTAGGATAGTTGGCTTTCAACCAATTAGCTTGGGTTCGAATCCCGGTGTGGGAATTATTTTTAAAACAAAATCAGGTTAAATTAATTAGCTAATTTGACAAGACATAGGTAACTAAGGGCAAGAGTTCGTTCTTTATTATAAATCCTCTGTTAGGAACTATGGGTTTTTATATTTCTTAACATTGGACGTGATCGTCTCTTACTAGGTTGCTAGCTACCGCTGCAACCCGGATAATGTCCAATGTATGCAAAGGAGTGTTATTTTAATGATCGTCTTGTAATGTAACTTTAATATGAAATATGCAGTTTTTCGCAAAAAACTGAAGCTATTTTAAAAATAATTTGTTTTAATTACAAAAGATTTTTAACCCCGTTAATTTTCTTTAAAATGAGCCATTGAACAACTCTCTACTATGTTCCAGTGCCAAGCTATCTGTGGAATTACTAAACTATACTATAATAAAGCGGCGTATAAAATTTAGTATAGGCAAGAGGTCGTTCCTTATTATAAATAATGAAACAGTTCAAGACAGGAAAATGTGGAGCTAGTGCCCTTAGAGAACGCAAATAGCTCTGACATCCCTCATTTGGGCTACAGTATAACGAATGCCCATGCTTTCTTGTGTCCCTGTAATTGATTTCACAATAATCCAAGCCGCCAAGGTAGAAATTAACCACTTTGTCAGTTGAAAATTTTAATGCTATATTATTTTCAAGGATATCAAAAAGAATTTGACATAATTCAATATCCATCGGATAGAGCTTGCAGATATCAGGGTGACATTGCCAAGTAACCTGCTGCCCAATTTTTGGTTTTGAATGTTTACTCAGATTGTTATAGGTGACTTCAGCCATCATAATTTCCTTGTCAGATCTAGATTCAGAGCATTCTTCAATAGTTGTCTCGTACTTTTCAGGACAGTTTGTTCTACTATACAGAGAATTTTTTGCCAAATATTCAGTAGAACTAAAAGAACTGTTTAAAACACAGTTAGAAATGCTTTTTTCTTGAGTCGGTGTTCCAGGAATTTGTTCTAAATCATTAGTCTTACAAACACATTTACTAATAACCCTAACAGGCTCGTTTTCGCCATAATTGAAAAACATTGCTTTTCCTTCGCTGTTGATAGGTATGCTTGTATATATGTTTTTATTGCTGCTACATAAACTGCAATTGCTCCTTCCAAAATTAATATACGAATTTTCAAAGAAGTACGCCTCCGTGTATTCACTGTGTTGTCGAACATTTTCCATTGCATCTATAAACTGTTCCGCAGTTGCCAATCCATACCTTGGATGCTTTTCGTTAAACTGACAACATTTCTTTTGGATATTACTATGAAGCTTTGCCAAAGAATTTCTAGCCGACTTTTCAACAGCATCCGCTCTTTCAAAGAGAATTTTAATCTGTAATTTTGAATACTTTTCGTGATCCCGATAAAACATGCGTAAAATGTTTCTCAATTTACAAAGATCAGCCTGCATTTTTGCCATCTTCTTGCATTTCTGAATGTAATTTTTCCCTTTGTCCTTATGCGTTCTTCGGTACAACCTCGCAGAGAATTTAATTTTTTCATTATAGCTTTTATCACCCCAGTATCTACCCATTATTCTGGTAGCAACTTTTTTCTTATGTTTGTTTCGGTAATCTTCATCATTATCATACCGTTCCTTGCTCTTTTGTCTAGCCTTCTCAATTGTTGCTTCTCTATAAAGTTTATCATTATGATAACGCTCCTTGATCTTTTGTCTAGCCTGCTCAATTCTTGCTTCTCTGTAATATTCATCATTATCATACCGTTCCTTGATCTTTTGTTTGGCTGTCTCAATTTTTGCATGTCTATAATCTTCATCATTGTGATAACACATCTTGCTGTTTTGTTTGATTACTTCTCGATATGCCTGGTCGGTTGAATACCTTTGTTTTTTTCTTTTCAAGATACTATCTCTGTTGTTTGTGTAGTACTGTTTTTTCAATATCCGTGCAGCTTGCTTGATTGAAACCATTATGTAATTATGAATGTGAACTTTTACAGTTCTGAAGCTTCTTATATAGTAATTATGACGTCACAAGGTAATGATTTTATTGACGTCATAGCGCAATGATATTATTTCATGACGTCTTCAGAAACAACAATATAATTTCGTGTTTGTCTATTCACGTCATAGCTCTAATATAAAACTATGACGACATTCAATATTTATCTAGTAGGATTTCAGACAAGGTAATTCTAATGATGCACTTTTGTTTTGATCTGACTCTATTTTTAGGAGTTTTGTTATATTTCTTAGCATTGGACTGATCGTCTCTTACTAGATTGCTAGCTACTGCTGCAACCCGGATTCACATATATATTATTTATGAGAGGCAACCTGGCCGAGTGGTCCAAGGCACTGGTGTTAACCACCAGTCTCTTCGGAGGCGTGGGTTCAAATCTTACCGCTGGTATACGATTATGTTTGAAAGACTGCAGTGTGAAAAGACATCGAAAATGCAGTTTTTGGTGGAAAAATTTATTCTCTTTTAGAAATAATTTATTTTAGTTACAAAAGGTTTTTAACCCAATTAATTTCCTTTAAAATGAGCTATTGAACAACCCTCTACGATGTTCCAGTGCCAAGCTATCTCTGGAAACAAAGAAAAAAAAATAAAAAAATATCCCGTTTAGGCAAAATGCTGTAGTAGCTGCCACTTTTCTCGATTTTCAAGCCAATATATTTCCCTTTCTGTTCAAGCCAAGGGACAGAAATTTTCCTACATAGGGGTTTCGAACAAGACAGTTCTAATGGTGCACTTATTGTTTTGATCTGACTCCTCTGTTAGGAACCATGGGTTTTTATATTTCTTAACATTGGAGGTGATCGTCTCTTACTAGGTTGCTAGCTACCGCTGCAACCCGGATGAAAAGACATCGAAAATGCAGTTTTTGGTGGAAAAATTTATTCTCTTTTATAAATAATTTATTTTAGTTACTATAGATTTTTAACCCAATTAATTTCCTTTAAAATGAGCTATTGAACAACTCTCTACGATGTTCCAGTGCCAAGCTATCTGTGGAAAAGAAAAAAAAAGAAAAGAGAAAAAAATATCCCGTTTGGGGAGAATAACGTGGTTAAAGTCAATTTTCTTGATTTTCAAGCCAATAAATTTCCCTTGCTGTTCAAGCCAAGGGACAGAAAGTTTCCTATACAGGGGTTTCGGACAAGGCGGTTCTAATGGTGTACTTTTTGTTTTGATCTGACTCCTTTGTTAGGAACTATGGGTTTTTATATTTCTTAACATTGGACGTGATCGTCTCTTACTAGGTTGCTAGCTACCGCTGTAACCCGGAAAAACATGTACAAAGATGTATTAACCAATTTAATATCATGACTTATATATTATTTATATATTTTAAGTATCTGATAGTACAGTGGTCACTATCGCTGTTAGTCATGCAGAAGACCTGGGTTCGATTCCCCGTCAGAAATTTTTTTTAATATATTGAATTTAAAGTAGTATCTCTTAAATTTATAATTTAAAAAAGTAACTCAGTTTCCCTACCTCTTAGCTAAATATAATAACTTTAATATAAATTAATATAGGCAAGAGGTCGTTCTTTATTATATACATCAATTTGTAAAATGGGTTTAGGACGGATATTATGAAAAGAACTTGTTCTGAGATGCCTTTTGAAAAGTATTGCTTGGTGTTGGAGCATACAAAAAGCTGTGACGTAAATTTGAGGGGTGAAAAGGAAGGGAAGTTCAACCTATAAAATGGGTTTAGGAAGAACATTAAGAAAAGAAATTGTTCTGAAATGCCTTTTGAAAAGTATTGCTGGGTGTTGGAGCATTCAAAAAAGCTGCAAAGTAAAGTTGTGGGTGAAAAGGATGAGTACTTCAACTTGTAAAATGGGTTTAGGAAGGACATTAAGAAAAGAAATTGTTCTGAAATGCCTTTTGAAAAGTACTTTGTTAGGAACTATGGGTTTTATATTTCTTAACATTGGACGTGAGCGTCTCTTACTACGTTGCTAGCTACCGCTGCAACCCGGATGCTAGCTACCGCTGCTACCCGGATTGTGTTTCGATCTGACTCTATTTTTACGAATTATGGGCTGTAAAATATTACAAATAGGAAAAAGCCTACGGCTTTTTCTTCTTTGAAATAGTAAGAGACGAACCTCAAACGATCAAGTAGCTAACTAAGTCCAATGCAGGCAATAACTTTTTATTCCAATGATCGTCTTTTAATGTAACATATCAGTTACAATGGGAGGGAGATCGTTCTTTACTGTAAAAATTAAAAGATTAGCGATTCTGAACTAAAATAGAAAATAAAATAAAAATTAATTTTTTCAATTTTTACGTCACGTCGCTAATTAAGTCATGTATGGTTATTAGTACACAGTAGGTTTTAGATATTACGTCATGTCACTTATTACGTCATATATGGTTATTAGTAGATAATCAGTAAAATATTCGTTCTTTATTATAATGGCTTTGCCCGACTGGACAAGGTATTTTACTGCAGAGAAGCAAATTTTCAAAAGATCCTTGTCTAACATAAATACTTGACTTTTCTCTCTCAATTTTAACTTTTCCATACAACTGGTCTATTAAATACCTTTGCTTTTCTCTTTTCATGATACTATGCCTTGTTTTTGTGTAGTACTATTATCTTTAACTTACTTGAAGCTTGCTTGGATAAAGCCATTAATGTTTCAGCTTTGTAGTCTTACGGGTCCTTATATTATAAGAGACGAAACTCAAAAATCAAGTAGCTAACTAAGTCCAATGTATGGAATGGTTTGTTATTTCAGTGATTGTCTTTTAATGTAAAAATATAAATACTGTAATCTTAACTATAGTGAAGTTGCGTATGGAAGTTAGTATAGGGAAGAGTTTGATCTTTATTATATTCTTGATTTTCAAGCCAATATATTTCCCTTGCTGTTCAAGCCAGGGGACAGAAAGTTTACTATACACGGGTTTCAGACAAGGCGGTTCTAATGGTGTACTTTTTGTTTTGATCTGACTCCATTGTTAGGAACTATGGGTTTTTATATTTCTTAACATTGGACGTGAGCGTCTTTTACTACGTTGCTAGCTACCGCTGCAACCCGGATTCTAGCTACCGCTGCAACCCGGATTGTGTTTCGATCTGACTCTATTTTTACGAATTATGGGCTGTAAAATATTACAAACAGGAAAAATCCTACGGCTTTTTCTTCTTTGAAAAAGTAAGAGACAAACCTCAAACGATCAAGTAGCTAACAAAGTCCAATGCATGCAATAGCTTTTTATTCCAATGATCGTCTTTTAATGTAACGTATCAGTTACTATGGGAGAGAGATCGTTCTTTACTGTAACTTAACAGGCTCGGGTTCGATTCCCGGGGTGGGAAAATTTTTAACTCTATAATCTTCGAAAATTTGAACCTTTTATAATTTATAATGATGCATAATATAAATACTGTAATCTTAACTATAGTGAAGTTGCGTATGCAAGTTAGTATAGGGAAGAGTTCGATCTTTATTATAAATTTATGAGAGGCAGCCTGGCCGAGTGGTCCAAGGCACTGGTGTTAGCCACCAGTCTCTTCAGAGGCGTGGGTTCAATTCTTACCGCTGGTATACGATTATGTTTGAAAGACTGCAGTGTGAAAAGACATCAAAATGCAGTTTTTGGTGGAAAAATTTATTCTCTTTTAGAAATAATTTATTTTAGTTACTATAGATTTTTAACCCAATTAATTTCCTTTAAAATGAGCTATTGAACAACCCTCTACGATGTTCCAGTGCCAAACTATCTCTGGATACAAAAAAAGAAAAAAAAAGAAAAAAAAAATAAAAAAATATCCCGTTTAGGCAGAAAGTTGTAGTAGCTGCCACTTTTCTTGATTTTCAAGCCAATATATTTCCCTTGCTGTTCAAGCCAAGGGACAGAAATTTTACTATGCAGAAGTTTCGGACAAGGCGGTTCTAATGGTGTACTTTTTGTTTTGATCTGACTTTTTTTTTAAGAACTATGGGTTTTTATATTTCTTAACATTGGACGTGATCGTCTCTTACTAGGTTGCTAGCTACCGCTGCAACCTGGATAACATTGGACGTGATCGTCTCCTACTAGGTTGCTAGCTACCACTGCAACCCGGATGTATTATTACAAACAGGAAAAAGCCTACGGCCTTTTCTTCTTTGGAATAGTAAGAGACGAACCTCAAAGAATCAGGCAGCTAACTAAGTCCAATATAAGCAATTGTCTGTTCTTCTAATGATCAACTTTTAATTTTGCGTTTCTTACTAGGTTGCTAGCTACCACTTAAACCCAGATTATGTAATAGGTTGCTAGCTACCGCTGCAACCTAGATATTCTTATTTCTGCTACTATTGGCTAAGGTTCGTTCTTTCATGTAAAACTAGCAAAACATTTTTTAAGTCTGATGAAGATTTAACTAATGTGTCAAAAGTAAGGTTGCAAGGTCGACGATTTTGTTTTGGCCTTATTATAATTGGTATGGTGAAATAATAATATGCACATGGCTCTTAAATCATACTTTCTTTACGGTCCCATATGGTCTAGTGGCTAGGATAGTTAACTTTCACTTAACAGGCCCGTGTTCGATTCCCGGTGTGGGAAAACTTTTAACCCTATAATCTTCTAACATTTGAACCTTTTATAATTTATAATGATGTATAATATAAATACTGTAATCTTAAATATAGTGAAGTTGCCTATGCAAGTTAGTATAGGGAAGAGTTCGATCTTTATTATAAACTTTTCTTGATTTTCAAGCCAATATATTTCCCTTGCTGTTCAAGCCAAGGGAAAGAAAGTATCCTATACAGGGGTTTCGGACAAGGCGGTTCTAATGGTGTACTTTTTGTTTTGATCTGACTCCTTTTTTAGGAACTATGGGTTTTTATATTTCTTAACATTGGACGTGATCGTCTCTTACTAGGTTGCTAGCTACCGCTGCAACCCGGATATTTCTTAACATTGGACGTGATCGTCTCTTACTAGGTTGCTAGCTACCGCTGCATCCCGGATCTAATATGTGCCATGGATCGTTCTTTACTAGGTTTCAGACATCTCTACAGCCAAGATACCGATGAAAATTACATAATCCCTATTTATATTTCAGTTAACATGGACTGTAATTACAAATAGTTCTTAAACCCATTAATTTTTCTTTAAAATGAGATATTGAAAAACTCTCTACAATGTTCCAATGCCAAGCTATCTTTGGAATTACTAACCTATACTATAAGTAAGTGGCGTATAAAATTTAGTATAGGCAAGAAGTTGTTCTTTATTATATGGCCTTATTATAATTGGTATGGTGAAATAATAATATGCATATGGTTCTTAAATCATACTTCTTTATGGTCCCATTTGGTCTAGTGGCTAGGATAGTTAACTTTCACTTAGGAGGACCGGGTTCAATTCCCGGTGTGGGAAAATTTTTAACTCTATAATCTTCGAACATTCGAACCTTTTATAATTTATAATGATGTATAATATAAATTCTGTAATCTTCACTATAGTGAAGTTGTCTATGCAAGTTAGTATAGGGAAGAGTTCGATCTTTATTATATGTTTTTCTATTCACGTCATAGCTCTAATATAAAACTATGACGACATTCAATATTTATCTAGTAGGGTTTCAGACAAAGTAATTCTAATGATGTACTTTTGTTTTGATCTGACTCTATTTTTAGGAGTTTTGTTATATTTCTTAGCATTGGACTGATCGTCTCTTACTAGATTGCTAGCTACTGCTGCAACCCGGATTCACATATATATTATTTATGAGAGGCAACCTGGCCGAGTGGTCCAAGGCACTGGTGTTAGCCACCAGTCTCTTCGGAGGCGTGTGTTCAAATCTTACCGCTGGTATACGATTATGTTTGAAAGACTGCAGTGTGAAAAGACATCGAAAATGCAGTTTTTGGTGGAAAAATTTATTCTCTTTTAGAAATAATTTATTTTAGTTACAAAAGATTTTTAACCCAATTAATTTCCTTTAAAATGAGCTATTGAACAACCCTCTACGATGTTCCATTGCCAAGCTATCTCTGGAAACAAATTAAAAAAGAAAAAAATATCCCGTTTAGGAAGAATGTTGTAGTAGCTGCCACTTTTCTTGATTTTCAAGCCAATATATTTCCATTTCTGTTCAAGCCAAGGGACAGAAAGTTTCCTATACAGGGGTTTCGGACAAAGCGGTTCTAATGGTGTACTTTTTGCTTTGATCTGACTCCGTTTTTAGGAACTATGGGTTTTTATATTTCTTAACATTGGACGTGATCGTCTCTTACTAGGTTGCTAGCTACCGCTGCAACCCGGATATTTCTTAACATTGGACGTGATCGTCTCTTACTAGGTTGCTAGCTACCGCTGCAACCCGGATCTAATATGTGCCGTGGATCGTTCTTTACTAGGTTTCAGACATCTCTACAGCCAAGATACCGATGAAAATTACATAATCCCTATTTATATTTCAGTTAACATGGACTGTAATTACAAATAGTTCTTAAACCCATTAATTTTTCTTTAAAATGAGATATTGAAAAACTCTCTACAATGTTCCAATGTCAAGCTATCTTTGGAATTACTAACCTATACTATAAGTAAGTGGCGTATAAAATTTAGTATAGGCAAGAAGTTGTTCTTTATTATATGGCCTTATTATAATTGGTATGGTGAAATAATAATATGCATATGGTTCTTAAATCATACTTCTTTATGGTCCCATTTGGTCTAGTGGCTAGGATAGTTAACTTTCACTTAGGAGGACCGGGTTCAATTCCCGGTGTGGGAAAATTTTTAACTCTATAATCTTCGAACATTCGAACCTTTTATAATTTATAATGATGTATAATATAAATTCTGTAATCTTCACTATAGTGAAGTTGTCTATGCAAGTTAGTATAGGGAAGAGTTCGATCTTTATTATAATTATGGTCCAATATGGTCTAGTGGCTAGGATAGTTAACTTTCATTTAACAGGCCCGGGTTCGATTCCCGATGTGGAAAAATTTTTAACTCTATAATCTTCGAACATTTGAACCTTTTATAATTTATAATGATGTATAATATAAATACTGTAATCTTAACTATAGTGAACTTGCCTATGCCAGTTAGTATAGGGAAGAGTTCGATCTTTATTATAACAAGGGACAGAAAGTTTCATATACAGGGGTTTCGGACAGGGCGGTTCTAATGGTGTACTTTTTGTTTTGATCTGACTCCTTTTTTAGGAGCTATGGGTTTTTATATTTCTTAACATTGGACGTGATCGTCTCTTACTAGGTTGCTAGCTACCGCTGCAACCCGGATTAGTATAAACAAGAGTTAGTTCATCATTATAATGACGTCATATACACCGTAGACTTCTTTTTCTTTTCCCTGTTGCATCAGTAATGAGAAATACTTCAGTCCTTACTGTAAAATTCTTACCGCTGGTATACGATTATGTTTGAAAGACTGCAGTGTGAAAAGACATCAAAATGCAGTTTTTGGTGGAAAAATTTATTCTCTTTTAGAAATAATTTACTTTAGTTACTATAGATTTTTAACCCAATTAATTTCCTTTAAAATGAGCTATTGAACAACCCTCTACGATGTTCCAGTGCCAAGCTATCTCTGGATACAAAAAAAGAAAAAAAAGAAAAAAAGAAAAAAATATCCCGTTTAGGCAGAATGTTGTAGTAGCTGCCACTTTTCTTGATTTTCAAGCCAATATATTTCCCTTGCTGTTCAAGCCAAGGGACAGAAATTTTACTTTGCAGGGGTTTCGGACAAGGCGGTTCTAATGGTGTACTTTTTGTTTTGATCTGACTCTTTTTTTAAGAACTATGGGTTTTTATATTTCTTAACATTGGACGTGATCGTCTCTTACTAGGTTGCTAGCTACCGCTGCAACCCGGATTTACTGTAATATATGATTACAAACAGGAAAAAGCCTATGGCCTTTTCTCCTTTGAAGTAGTAAGAGACGAACCTCAAACAATCAAGTAGTTAACTATGTCCAATGTATACGAAGTTTTTTTATTCTAATGTTCGTTTTTTGATGTAATTTGTTTTATCAGTTTCCTCTCTGCACTTCATCTTTTCAACTAGAAGTGACGTCAAAACAATCAAACGATGGTTATTAATATAGGTTTAACTTACTTAAGTTTTCGCTGCGAAGCTTTAGTTTGTCCTTTAATATAAATGTTGTAAATACATTATATCCTCTTGACTGACATCGATCTTTTATGTGTAGTTCTTTACTAGGTTTCAGTCATCTCTACAGCCATGATACTGATGGATAGTTATGTTTCAGCTAAGATGGGCCAGGTGTCTTTCTTTATTGTAATTTCAGCTTTAATTCGATGATCCAGACTTTATGTACTAACTACATCCAAAGACTATGACGTCATTGATTAATATTGTATATAAAAAATTAAGTTTTTCGTAAAAAAAATTAATTAAAAAAAAATTAAGTACAAATAGCGCTAGATCTAGAGATTTCCTTTAAAATGAGCCATTGAACAACTCTCTACGATGTTCCAGTGCCAAGCTATCTGTGGAAAAGAAAGAAAGAAAAAAATATCCCGTTTGTGGAGAATAACGTGGTTAAAGTCAATTTTCTTGATTATCAAGCCAATATATTTTCTTTGTTATTCAAGCCGCAGGGCGGGAAGTTTCCTTTATAGGGGTTTCTGACAAGGCGGTTCTAATGGTGTACTTTTTGTTTTGATCTGACTCTGTTTTTAGGAGTTAGGGGTTTTTATATTTCTTAACATTGGACGTGATCGTCTCTTACTAGGTTGCTAGCTACCGCTGCAACCCGGATTTTTACTATGGGACGTGATCGTCTGTTACTAGGTTTCTAGCTACCGCTGCAACCCGGATAATAAACTGATTACAAATAGGAAAAATCCTACGGCTTTTTCTTCTTTGAAAAATAGTAAGAGACGAACCTCAAACAATCAAGTAGCTAACTAATTCCAATGTATACAATTGTCGTCTTTTAATGTATTTTTAGTGGAAAATTTTAATATATTGACCTTAAATGTAACTGTACTAGCCTATGCTATAGTTAAATGGCCTATAAAATTTAGTATAGGCAAGAGGTCGTTCCTTATTAAAATTTTTAAATACAAAAGTGACTAGATGTTGCAATTTCCTTTAAAATGAGCTATTATACAGCTCTCTATGATTTTCCAGTGCCCAGCTAGCTGAGGAGAAAAATCAAGCGGAAAGAAAAAAATATCCCGTTTGTGGAGAATAACGTGGTAAAAGTCTATTTTCTTGATTTTCAAGCCAATATATTTTCTTTGTTATTCAAGCCAAAGGGCGGTAAGTTTCCTTTATAGAGGATTCGGACAAGGCAGTTCTAATGGTGTACTTTTAGTTTTGATCTGACTCTTTTTTTAGGAGTTGGGGGGTTTTATATTTCTTAACATTGGAGGTGATCGTCTCTTACTAGGTTGCTAGCTACCGCTGCAACCCGGAAAAAACCTTAACTATAATTAAGTAGCGTATAAAATTTAGTATAGGCAAGAGGTCGTTCTTTATTATAACTACCGCTGCAACCCGGATGATTACTAACAAACAGGAAAAACCCTACGGCTTTTTCTTCTTTGAAATAGTAAGAGACGAACCTACAATAGCTGAACTAAGTCCAATGTATGCAATGGTTTGTATCAGTTAGTATGGGAGAGGGATCGTTCTTTACTGTAATCAAAAATGCAATTTTTTTGACAAAATTGATTCTACTTTAAAATGTATTTTATTTTTAATTACAAAAGGCACTAGATGTTGCAATTGCCTTTAAAATGAGCTATTATACCGCTCTCTATGATTTTCCAGTGCCCAGCTAGCTGAGGAGAAAAAAAAAAGCTGAAAGAAAAAAATATCCCGTTTGTGGAGAATAACGTGGTAAAAGTCAATTTTCTTGATTTTCAAGCCAATATATTTTCTTTGTTATTCAAGCCAAAGGGCGGTAAGTTTCCTTTATAGAGGATTCGGACAAGGTGGTTCTAATGATGTACTTTTTGTTTTGATCTGACTCTTTTTTTAGGAGTTGGGGGGTTTTATATTTCTTAACATTGGAGGTGATCGTCTCTTACTAGGTTGCTAGCTACCGCTGCAACCCGGATAACGATGAAATTTATGCTATAAGAGATCATAAAACAATTAATTAGCTTTCTATATATATCTCATATGGTTTAGTGGGTTAGGGTAGTTGGATTTCAATTAATTGTCTTGGGTTTGAATCCCGGTGTGGGAAAAACTTTTAAACAAAATTAGATGAAGTTAATTAGCTAATTTGACATGACATAGTATGTAACTAAGGGCAAGAGTTCGTTCTTTACTATAACAACCAGGATGACGTCAGTTACAACTTGGAATTCGTTTTATGCTATATCATTACAAACAGGAAAAAGCCTACGGCTTTTTCTTCTTTGAAATAGTAAGAGATGAACCACAAGTAACTACCCCTGGAACCACCATATATCAGTTACTATGCATGAGCGATTGTCCTTTACTGTAAATGTAACTTCACCTGGAACCACCATATATCAGTTAGTATGGGAGAGAGATCGTTCTTTACTGTAAAAAAATTAAGTACAAATAGCGCTAGACCTAGAGATTTCCTTTAAAATGAGCCATTGAACAACTCTCTACGATGTTCCAGTGCCAAGCTATCTGTGGAAAAGAAGAAAGAAAGAAAAAAATATCCCGTTTGTGGAGAATAACGTGGTAAAAGTCAATTTTCTTGATTTTCAAGCCAATATATTTTCTTTGTTATTCAAGCCAAAGGGCGGTAAGTTTCCTTTATAGAGGATTCGGACAAGGCGGTTCTAATGGTGTACTTTTTGTTTTGATCTGACTCTTTTTTTAGGAGTTGGGGGGTTTTATATTTCTTAACATTGGAGGTGATCGTCTCTTACTAGGTTGCTAGCTACCGCAGCAACCCGGATTGGCCTTATTATAATTGGTATGGTGAAATAATAATATGCATATGGCTCTTAAATCATACTTCTTTATGGTTCCATACGGTCTAGTGGCTAGGATAGTTAACTTTCACTTAACAGGCTCGGGTTCGATTCCCGGTGTGGGAAAATTTTCAACTCTACAATCTTCGAACATTTGAACCTTTTATAATCTATAATGATGTATAATATAAATACTGTAATCTTAACTATAGTGAAGTTGCGTATGCAAGTTAGTATAGGGAAGAGTTCGATCTTTATTATACATGATTCCGAAGGATTTGAGTTCAACACACTCTGTGGCAACGATCGATCTTGAATTATATCTTTTTAGTTTCTCTGTTGGATCCCTTACTGTGAGTTAGACTTCGGTTCTGATTGTGACAAACAGGAAAAAACCCATGGCTTTTTCTTATTTGGAATAGTAAGAGACGAAATTGAAAAAGTCACGTAGCAAACTTTCATTTAAAAGTTGATTTTATTATCTTAACGTTTAGTTACTATGGGCCATGGTTTGTTCTTTACTCGGTTTCAGCTATATCCACTGAAAGTAGCTTAGGCCCCATTTATCATAAACGTTATCGATCCTTTATGTAACACTGGTGTTAACCACCAGTCTCTTCGGAGGCGTGGGTTCAAATCTTACCGCTGGTATACGATTATGTTTGAAAGACTGCAGTGTGAAAAGACATCGAAAATGCAGTTTTTGGTGGAAAAATTTATTCTCTTTTAGAAATAATTTATTTTAGTTACAAAAGGTTTTTAACCAAATTAATTTCCTTTAAAATGAGCTATTGAACAACCCTCTACGATGTTCCAGTGCCAAGCTATCTCTGGAAACAAAGAAAAAAAAAAAGAAAAAAATATCCCGTTTAGGAAGAATGTTGTAGTAGCTGCCACTTTTCTTGATTTTCAAGCCAATATATTTCCCTTTCTGTTCAAGCCAAGGGACAGAAAGTTTCCTATACAGGGGTTTCGGACAAGGCGGTTCTAATGGTGTACTTTTTGTTTTGATCTGACTCCTTTTTTAGGAACTATGGGTTTTTATATTTCTTAACATTGGACGTGATCGTCTCTTACTAGGTTGCTAGCTACCGCTGCAACCCGGATATGGCTCTTAAATCATACTTCTTTATGTATTTTCTATATATCTCTCATATGGTTTAGTGGTTTAGGGTAATTGGCTTTCAATTAATTGTCTTGGGTTTGAATCCCGGTGTGGTAATTATTTTTAAACAAAATTAGATGAAATTAATAAGCTAATTTGACATGACATAGTAGGTAACTAAGGGCAAGAGTTCGTTCTTTGCTATAACAACCAGTATGACGTCAGTTACAACTTGGTATTCGCTTTATGTTATATCATTACAAACAGGAAAAAGCCTAAGGCTTTTTCTTCTTTGAAATAGTAAGAGACGAACCACAAGTAACTACCCCTGGAACCACCATATATCAGTTACTATGCATGAGCAATCGTTCTTTACTGTATCATCATTACCATACCGTTCCTTGATCTTTTGTTTGGCTGTCTCAATTTTTGCATGTCTATAATCTTCATCATTGTGATAACACATCTTGCTGTTTTCTTTTGCTCTCTCAATTATTACTTCTCGATACGCCTGGTCGGTTGAATACCTTTGTTTTGCTCTCTCAATTATTACTTCTCGATACACCTGGTCGGTTGAATACCTTTGCTTTTTTCTTTTCAAGTTACTATCTCTGTTGTTTGTGTAGTACTCTTTCTTCAACTTGCGTATAGCCTGCTTTGATCTAACCATTATTCTAATCAAGAATGAGAGAATTTTCAGTTTTGACTTTCCTTATATACTAATTATGACGTCACTCTATTCACGTCATAGCTCTAATATAAAACTATGATGATCTTATATAGTAATTATGACGTCACTGCATCAAAAATACAGTTTTTATTGGAAAAATTTATTCTCTTTTAGAAATAATTTATTTTAGTTACTATAGATTTTTAACCCAATTAATTTCCTTTAAAATGAGCTATTGAACAACCCTCTACGATATTCCAGTGCCAAGCTATCTCTGGATACAAAAAAAAGAAAAAAATATCCCTTTTGGGGAGAATAACGTGGTTAAAGTCAATTTTCTTGATTTTCAAGCCAATATATTTCCCTTGCTGTTCAAGCCAAGGGACAGAAAGTTTCCTATACAGGGGTTTCGGACAAGGCGGTTCTAATGGTGTACTTTTTGTTTTGACCTGACTCTTTTGTTAGGAATTATGGGTTTTTATATTTCTTAACATTGGACGTGATCGTCTCTTACTAGGTTGCTAGCTACCGCTGCAACCCGGATTTCTATTCACGCCATAGCTCTAATATAAAGCTATGACGACATTTTATATTTATCTAGTAGGGTTTCAGACAAAGTAATTCTAATGATGTACTTTTGTTTTGATTTGACTCTATTTTTAGGAGTTTTGTTATATTTCTTAGCATTGGACTGATCGTCTCTTACTAGATTGCTAGCTACTGCTGCAACCCGGATTCACATATATATTATTTATGAGAGGCAACCTGGCCGAGTGGTCCAAGGCACTGGTGTTAGCCACCAGTCTCTTCGGAGGCGTGTGTTTAAATCTTACCGCTGGTATACGATTATGTTTGAAAGACTGCAGTGTGAAAAGACATCGAAAATGCAGTTTTTGGTGGAAAAATTTATTCTCTTTTAGAAATAATTTATTTTAGTTACAAAAGGTTTTTAACCCAATTAATTTCCTTTAAAATGAGGTATTGAACAACCCTCTACGATGTTCCATTGCCAAGCTATCTCTGGAAACAAATTAAAAAAGAAAAAAATATCCCGTTTAGGAAGAATGTTGTAGTAGCTGCCACTTTTCTTGATTTTCAAGCCAATATATTTCCATATCTGTTCAAGCCAAGGTACAGAAAGTTTTCTATAAAGGGGTTTCGGACAAGGCGGTTCTAATGGTGTACTGTTTGTTTTGATCTGACTCCGTTTTTAGGAACTATGGGTTTTTATATTTCTTAACATTGGACGTGATCATCTCTTACTAGGTTGCTAGCTACAGCTGCAACCCGGATTTTTTAAGAGTTACGGGTTACTTTAGATTTTATTATGGGGCCTGATCGTTTCTTACTAGGTTGCTAGCTAGCTCTGCAACCCAGAGCAACTATAATCTTATTTTATTTACTGTAATTACTATGGGGCGTGATCGTCTCTTACTAGGTTGCTAGCTACCGCCGCAACCCGGATTCCAGTAACTATGGGCTATAGTTCATCCTTTAATATAATCTATAAACGGGAGTTTCCTTTAAAATGAGCCATTACACAGCTCTTTATTATGACCAAGAACTGTTTGATTTAATACTTAAGTTACTATGGGCTCAGTTCGTTCCTTATTGTAATTATATTTCTTAAAATTGGACGTGATCGTCTCTTACTAGGGTGCTAGCTACCGCTGCAACCCGGATATGACTCTTTTCTTAGGAGTTAAGGGTTTTTATATTTCTTAACCTTGGACGTGATCGTCTCTTACTTGGTTGCTAGCTACCGCTGCCACCCGGATTTTATTTCTTAGTATTGGATGCAATCGTCTTACTATTTTGCTAGCTACCGTTCCAACCCGGAATCAATCCTTAATATAACAAACAGGAAAAAGCCTATGGATTTTTCTTAAATGGAATAGTAAGAGACGACCTAGCTACAACCTAATAATATGACATCATTGATCAATCTTTGACATGATGAAAGTATAATATAGTTAATATGGGCTGGAAGTTCGTTCTTTACTGTAATTTCCCTTTGTCCTTATGCGTTCTTCGGTACAACCTCGCAGAGAATTAAATTTTTTCATTATAGCTTTTGTCACGCCAGTAATGCTCCTTGATGTTTTGTTTGGGTCTCTCAATATTTACTTCTTGATACACCTGGTCGGTTGAATACCTTTGCTTTTCTTTTTTCTTATATTTGATTCTGTAATCTTAATCATTGTGATAAAGCTCCTTGATCTTTTGTTTGGCTGTCTCAATTTTTGCATGACTATAAACTAAATCATTAGAATAACGCTGTTTGTCACTATCAATTTTCGCATGTCTATCATCTTCATCATTGTTATAATGCTCCTTGCTGTTTTGTCTGGATCTCTCAATTTTTACTTCTCGATACGCCTGGTCGGTCGAATACTTTTGCTTTTCCCTTTTCAAGATGCTATCTCTGTTTTTTGTGTAGTACTAACTTGCTTGTAGCTTGCTTTGATTTAATCATTATTAAATCAATAGTTGAATGTTTAAGTCACGTATCAAGTACCAAGAACCTCAAAAAAAATTTAAAATAATTTAAAATTTCTTAGGTATTTTGTTGTCTAAATTAAAAAATTAAAACTATTGGTCAGATACCATAAATATTTGTGCAGTTTATAACTTTATAGATTCTGAACTGAAAACGAAAATAAAATGAAAATTGATTTTTTTTTTCAATTTTTACGTCACGTCGCTCATTACGTCATATATGGTTATTTAGTAATATTTTATATTACTATATTTTATATTTCTTGATTACAGAATGTAATTAGAGTTCGTTCTTTATTGTAAAATTTTCTTGATCTTCAAACCAATATATTTTCTTTGTTATTCAAGCCAAAGGACAGTAAGCTTGCTACGGGGCGTGATCGTCTCTTATTAGGTTGCTATCTACCGCTGCAACCCGGAGGTTGCTAGCTACCACTGCAACCCGGAATACCCTTGGAACAACCATATATCACGTACTATGGGCCAGAGATCGTTCCTTACTGTAAAACTTTAGTGATTCTGAACTAAAAACGAAAATTAAATAAAAATTAATTTTTTCAATTTTTACGTCACGTCGCTCATTAAGTCATATATGGTTATTAGTACACAATAGGTTTTAGATATTACGTCATGTCACTTATTACGTCATATATGGTTATGAGTAGATAATCGGTAAAATATTCGTTCTTTATTATAAAAACTTCAAAAACGCATACAAAACTTGTTCATATTCATTTTTGTATATTTTTTTATAGTCAATTTTGTTTTATTCATTTTATATTCGTTATTATGAATCTGAAAAACATTTTGGGGGAGGGGGTTTAAACCCACTAAACCCTTTGGATACGTCCTTGAATGTTATTAATTTACTTTAAAATGATCCATTGAACAACTCTCTACGATGTTCCAGTGCTAAGCTATCTATGGAATATAAAGTTTAAAATACAACCTTACCACAAACTGTTTGATTGCTTCAAAAATCAAATGTCTTTGAAAAGACAGCAGTATGGAAAGACATCGAAAATACAGTTTTTAGTGGAAAAATTTATCCTGTTTTAAAATAATTTGTTTTAGTTTAAAAAAGTTTTTAACCCAATTAATTTTCTTTAAAATGAGCCATTGAACAACTTTCTACGATGTTTCAGTGCAAAGCTATATCTGGATAACAAGAAAGAAAAAAAAAATATCCCGTTTAGGCAGAATGTTGTAGTAGCTGCCATTTTTCTTGATTTTCAAGCCAATATATTTCCCTTCCTGTTCAAGCCAAGGGACAGAAAGTTTCCTATACAGGGGTTTTCGGACAAGGCGGTTCTAATGGTGTACTTTTTGTTTTGATCTGACTCCTTTTTTTAGGAACTATGGGTTTTTATATTTCTTAACATTGGAAGTGATCGTCTCTTACTAGGTTGCTAGCTTCTTTGGGCTTGAGTTTGTTTTTTAACTATAAATACAAACAGGAAAAAGCCTAAGGCTTTTTCTTCTTTTAAATAGTAAGAGACGAAACTCAAACATTCAAGTAGCTAACTAAGTCCAATGTATGGAATGGTTTTTTATTTCAGTGATCGTCTTTTAATGTAAATTTACCAACCTATACTATAGTTAAGTGGCCTATATAATTTAGTATAGGCAAGAGGTCGTTCTTTATTATAATTTGATTCGGTAATCTTCATCATTATGATGACGCTCCTTGCTCTTTTGTCTAGCCAGCTCAATTGTTGCTTCTCTGTAATCTTCATCATTATCATACCGTTCCTTGCTCTTTTGTTTAGCTTGCTTAATTGTTGCTTCTCTATAAAGTTCATCATTTTGATAACGCTCCTTGATGTTTTGTTTGGCTCTGTCAAATTTTACTTCTCAATACGCCTGGTCGGTTGAATACTTTTGCTTTTCTCTTTTCAAGATACTATCTCTGTTTTTTGTGTAGTACTGTTTTTTAACTTGCGTGTAGCTTGCTTTGATCTAACCATTATGCAATCATGAATGTGACCAGTTACAACTTTGTCGCTTTTTATATAGTAATTATGACGTCATGGCGTAATGATTTTATTTCATGACGTTCTGTCGTAATGATATTATTTCATCACGTCTTCAGAAAACAACAACATAATATCGTGTTTTTCTATTCACTTCATAGCTCTAACAAAACTATGACGACATTCATTATTTATCTAGTAGTTGCATGAAATGTTGCATGTTTAGTGAAAAGCTTCCAAGGTATGGACCGGCAACTGTGGAACAGTCTACAGATGTAATGGGAAATCTTATACATCACTGTGAATATATGGAGGCATAATTGTCCTTTACTTAGTTTCAGCTTAAATTCGATGATCGAGCCTTTATGTAATAACATTGGACGTGATCGTCTCTTACTAGGTTGCTAGCTACCACTGCAACCCGGATGTATTATTACAAACAGTAAAAAGCCTACGGCCTTTTCTTCTTTGGAATAGTAAGAGACGAACCTCAAAGAATCAGGCAACTAACTAAGTCCAATATAAGCAATTGTCTGTTCTTCTAATGATCAACTTTTAATTTTGCGTTTCTTACTAGGTTGCTAGCTACCACTTAAACCCAGATTATGTAATAGGTTGCTAGCTACCGCTGCAACCTAGATATTCTTATTTCTGCTACTATTGGCTAAGGTTCGTTCTTTCATGTAAAACTAGCAAAACATTTTTTAAGTCTGATGAAGATTTAACTAATGTTTCAAAAGTAAGGTTGCAAGGTCGACGATTTTGTTTTGGCCTTATTATAATTGGTATGGTAAAATAATAATATGCACATGGCTCTTAAATCATACTTCTTTATGGTCCCATATTGTCTAGTGGCTAGGATAGTTAACTTTCACTTAACAGGCCCGGGTTCGATTCCCGGTGTGGGAAAATTTTTAACCCTATAATCTTCTAACATTTGAACCTTTTATAATTTATAATGATGTATAATATAAATACTGTAATCTTAAATATAGTGAAGTTGCCTATGCAAGTTAGTATAGGGAAGAGTTCGATCTTTATTATAAACTTTTCTTGATTTTCAAGCCAATATATATCCCTTGCTGTTCAAGCCAAGGGACAGAAAGTTTCCTATACAGGGGTTTCGGACAAGGCGGTTCTAATGGTGTACTTTTTGTTTTGATCTGACTCCTTTTTTAGGAACTATGGGTTTTTATATTTCTTAACATTGGACGTGATCGTTTCTTACTAGGTTGCTAGCTACCGCTGCAACCCGGATATTTCTTAACATTGGACGTGATCGTCTCTTACTAGGTTGCTAGCTATCGCTGCAACCCGGATCTAATATATGCCGTGGATCGTTCTTTACTAGGTTTCAGACATCTCTACAGCCAAGATACCGATGAAAATTACATAATCCCTATTTATATTATAACTGGTAGGGTGAAATAATAATATGCACATGGCTCTTAAATCATACTTCTTTATGGTCCCATATGGTCTAGTGGCTAGGATAGTTAACTTTCACTTAACAGGCCCGGGTTCGATTCCCGGTGTGGGAAAATTTTTAACCCTATAATCTTCTAACATTTGAACCTTTTATAATTTATAATGATGTATAATATAAATACTGTAATATTAAATATAGTGAAGTTGCCTATGCAAGTTAGTATAGGGAAGAGTTCGATCTTTATTATAAACTTTTCTTGATTTTCAAGCCAATGTATTTCCCTTGCTGTTCAAGCCAAGGGACAGAAAGTTTCCTATACAGGGGTTTCGGACAAGGCGGTTCTAATGGTGTACTTTTTGTTTTGATCTGACTCCTTTTTTTCCTTTTTTTGCCTATGCAAGTTAGTATAGGGAAGAGTTCGATCTTTATTATATTTGTCCTTATTATAATTGGTATGGTGAAATAATAATATGCATGTGGTTCTTAAATCATACTTTTCTATGGTCCCATTTGATAGTTAACCCATATGGATAGTTAACCTTCACTTAAGAGAACCGGGTCCGATTTCCGGTGTGGGAAAATTTTTAACTCTATAATCTTCGAACATTCGAACCTTTTATAATTTATAATAATGTATAATATAAATACTGTAATCTTCACTATAGTGAAGCTGCCTATGCAAGTTAGTATAAGGAAGAGTTCGATCTTTATTATAAGAAAGTCAATTTTCTTGATTTTCAAGCCAATTTATTTTCTTTGTTATTGAAGCCAAAGGGCGGTAAGTTTCCTTTATAGAGGTTTCGGACAAGGCGGTTCTATAGGTGTACTTTTTGTTTTGATCTGACTCTTTTTTTAGGAGTTGGGGGGTTTTATATTTCTTAACATTGGAGGTGATCGTCTCTTACTAGGTTGTTAGCTACCGCTGCAACCCTGATATGGGCGAGAGATCGTTCTTTACTGTAATGTTCATCATTACCATACCGTTCTCTCAATTATTACTTCTCGATACGCCTGGTCGGTTGAATACCTTTGTTTTGCTCTCTCAATTATTACTTCTCGATACACCTGGTCGGTTGAATACCTTTGCTTTTTTCTTTTCAAGTTACTATCTCTGTTGTTTGTGTAGTACTCTTTCTTCAACTTGCGTATAGCCTGCTCTGATCTAACCATTATTCTAATCAAGAATGAGAGAATTTTCAGTTTTGACTTTCCTTATATACTAATTATGACGTCACTCTATTCACGTCATAGCTCTAATATAAAACTATGATGATCTTATATAGTAATTATGACGTCACTGCATCAAAAATAAAGTTTTTATTGGAAAAATTTATTCTCTTTTAGAAATAATTTATTTTAGTTACTATAGATTTTTAACCCAATTAATTTCCTTTAAAATGAGCTATTGAACAACCCTCTACGATGTTCCAGTGCCAAGCTATCTCTGGATACAAAAAAAAAGAAAAAAATATCCCTTTTGGGGAGAATAACGTGGTTAAAGTCAATTTTCTTGATTTTCAAGCCAATATATGTCCCTTGCTGTTCAGGCCAAGGGACAGAAATTTTACTATACAGGGGTTTCGGACAAGGCGGTTCTAATGGTGTACTCTTTGTTTTGATCTGACTACTTTTTTAGGAGCTATGGGTTTTTATATTTCTTAACATTGGACGTGAATCGTCTCTTACTAGGTTGCTAGCTACCGCTGCAACCCGGATTTCAGGTATTTTTCTAGTCTAAATTAAAAGATTAAAACTATTGTTCAGACACCATAAATATTTTTTTAGTTTATAACTTTAGCGATTCTGAACTAAAAACGAAAATAAAATAAAAATTAATTTTTTCAATTTTTACGTCACGTCGCTAATTAAGTCATATATGGTTATTAGTACACAATATTCGTTCTTTATTATAATCGTCTCTTACTAGGTTGCTAGCTACCGCTGCAACCCGGATAATGAGCCATTGAACAACTCTCTACAATGTTCCAGTGCCTTGCTATCTGTTGAATTACTAACCTATACTATAATTAAGTGGCGTATAAAATTTAGTATAGGTAAGAGGTCGTTCTTTATTATATTCTCTGTAATGTTCATCATTACCATACCGTTCTTTTGCTCTCTCAATTATTACTTCTCGATACGCCTGGTCGGTTGAATACCTTTTTTTTGCTCTCTCAATTATTACTTCTCGATACACCTGGTCGGTTGAATACCTTTGCTTTTTTATTTTCAAGTTACTATCTCTGTTGTTTGTGTAGTACTCTTTCTTCAACTTGCGTATAGCCTGCTTTGATCTAACCATTATTCTAATCAAGAATGAGAGAATTTTCAGTTTTGACTTTCCTTATATACTAATTATGACGTCACTCTATTCACGTCATAGCTCTAATATAAAACTATGATGATCTTATATAGTAATTATGACGTCACTGCATCAAAAATACAGTTTTTATTGGAAAAATTTATTCTCTTTTAGAAATAATTTATTTTAGTTACTATAGATTTTTAACCCAATTAATTTCCTTTAAAATGAGCTATTGAACAACCCTCTACGATGTTCCAGTGCCAAGCTATCTCTGGATACAAAAAAAAAAGAAAAAAAATATCCCTTTTGACGAGAATAACTTGGTTAAAGTCAATTTTCTTGATTTTCAAGCCAATATATTTCCATTGCTGTTCAAGAAAAGGGACAGAAAGTTTCCTATACAGGGGTTTCGGACAAGGCGGTTCTAATGGTGTACTTTTTGTTTTGATCTGACTCCTTTCTTAGGAGCTATGGGTTTTTATATTTCTTAACATTGGACGTGATCGTCTCTTACTAGATCACGTAAGATCACGTGAGATCACGTGAGATCACATAAGATCACGTAATTTCATAATCCCTATTTATGTTTCAGTTAACATAGGCTAGGTGTCGTTCTTTATTGTAAATGCAGCATGAAAATACATCAAAAATGCAATTTTTTTTGACAAAATTGATTCTACTTTAAAAAGTATTTTATTTTTAATTACAAAAGGCACTAGATGTTGCAATTTCCTTTAAAATGAGCTATTATACAGCTCTCTATGATTTTCCAGTGCCCAGCTAGCTGAGAGGGAAAATCAAGCGGAAAGAAAAAATATCCCGTTTGCGGAGAATAACGTGGTAAAAGTCAATTTGCTTTATTTTAAAGCCAATATATTTTCTTTGTTATTCAAGCCAAAGGGCGGTAAGTTTCCTTTATAGAGGTTTCAGACAAGGCGGTTCTAATGGTGTACTTTTTGTTTTGATCTGACACTTTTTTTAGGAGTTGGGGGGTTTTATATTTCCTTACATTGGAGGTGATCGCCTCTTACTAGGTTGCTAGCTACCGCTGCAACCCGGAAACACCCATAAATACCTTTCAGTAAGTATTATAGGTTAGAGTTCGTTCTTTATTGTACAGAGTTCGTTCTTTATTGTAGAGTTACTATGGACTACAGTTTGTTCTTTATTGTAATTTCAGTGCCCAGCTAGCTGAGGAGAAAAAAAACGAAAAGAAGAAAAGATTTCGCATGTGGAAACTATTTACAGCCATTCTTTTTTATTTTCAAGCCAATATGGTTTCCTTCTCATTCAAGCCAAGGGACGGTAAGTTTGCTATATAGAGGTTTTGGACAAGGCGGTTCTAAAATTGTTCTTGTTTTGATCTAAATCTATTTTTAAGGAGTTATGGATTACTTCAGTTTTTATTATGGGGCGTGATCGTCTCTTGCTAGGTTTCTAGTGACCGCTGCAACCCGGGTCTATTGGTATCAAAATTCCTTTTTTAGAGTTTCGATTTCTATTGAGACGAGTTGCTCTTACTATAGAGTTTGTTATCACGAACTCTGTGATACCACTGCAACCCAGAGGTTGCCATATACCGATGCAACCTGGATATTCTTATTTCTCTTACTATGAGCTAAGGGTCGTTCTTTACTGTAATAACAGGCACGGGTTCGATTCTCGGCGTGGGAAAATTCTTAACTCTATAATCTTCGAATATTTGAACCTTTTATAATTTATAATGAGGCATAATATAAATACTGTAATCTTAACTATAGTGAAGTTGCCAATGCAAGTTAGTATAGGGAAGAATTTGATCTTTATTATAATACCGCTGCAACCCGGACTACCCCTTGAACCACCATATATCAGTTACTATGGGCGAGAGATCGTTCTTTACTGTATTCCTGTAAAATGAGCTATTATACAGCTCTCTGTGATTTTGCAGTGCCCAGGTAGCTGAGGAGAAAGATCAAGCGGAAAGAAAAAAATATCCCGTTTGTGGAAAATAAATTGGTTAAAGTCAATTTTCTTGATTTTCAAACCAACATATTTTCTTTGTTATTCAAACCAAAGGGCGGTAAGTTTCCTTTATGGGGTTTTCGGACAAGGCAGTTTTAATTGTGCATTTTTCGTTTTGATCTGACTCTTTTTTTAAGAGTTGGGGGGTTTTATATTTCTTAACATTGGAGGTGATCGTCTCTTACTAGGTTGCTAGCTACCGCTGCAACCTGGATTCTAATGGTGTACTTTTTGTTTTGATCTGACTTTTCTATTTAGGAGTTATGGGTTTTTATATTTCTTAACATTATACATGATCGTCTCTTACTAGGTTGCTAGCCACCGCTGCAACCCAAATAATGTAACTACAATCTCGATAGCTTGCAGCTACCCCTGGAACCAACATATATCAGTTACTATCGGCGAGAGATCGATCTTTACTGTAAATTGATAATTACTGATAATTACTAACCAACACTATAATCAAGTGGCGTATAAAATTTAGTACAGGCAAGAGGTTGTTCTTTATTATAATTAATAATTAACTAGATCCATCCTTCATATTAGTCTAATAGTGTGCTTTTTGTTCAATTACTTAGGCTATAGTTTGTTCTTTACTATAACTAGCTACCACTGCAACCCGGATTATGTGATTAATAGGTTGCTAGCTACCGCTGCAACCTAGATATTCTTATTTCTGCTACTATGGGCTAAGTTTCGTTCTTTACTGCAAAACTAAAAAAACAGTTTTTAAGTCTGATGAAGATTTAACTGATGTGTCAAAAGTAAGGTTGCAAGTCGACAATTTTGTTTTGTCCTTATTATAATTGGTATGGTGAAATAATAATATGCATGTGGTTCTTAAATCATACTTTTCTATGGTCCCATTTGATAGTTAACCCATATGGATAGTTAACCTTCACTTAAGAGAACCGGGTCCGATTTCCGGTGTGGGAAAATTTTTAACTCTATAATCTTCGAACATTCGAACCTTTTATAATTTATAATAATGTATAATATAAATACTGTAATCTTCACTATAGTGAAGCTGCCTATGCAAGTTAGTATAGGGAAGAGTTCGATCTTTATTATAAAAAAGTCAATTTTCTTGATTTTCAAGCCAATATATTTTCATTGTTATTGAAGCCAAAGGGCGGTAAGTTTCCTTTATAGAGGTTTCGGACAAGGCGGTTCTATAGGTGTACTTTTTGTTTTGATCTGACTCTTTTTTTAGGAGTTGGGGGGTTTTATATTTCTTAACATTGGAGGTGATCGTCTCTTACTAGGTTGCTAGCTACCGCTGCAACCCTGATATGGGCGAGAGATCGTTCTTTACTGTAATGTTCATCATTACCATACCGTTCTCTCAATTATTACTTCTCGATACGCCTGGTCGGTTGAATACCTTTGTTTTGCTCTCTCAATTATTACTTCTCGATACACCTGGTCGGTTGAATACCTTTGCTTTTTTCTTTTCAAGTTACTATCTCTGGTGTTTGTGTAGTACTCTTTCTTCAACTTGCGTATAGCCTGCTCTGATCTAACCATTATTCTAATCAAGAATGAGAGAATTTTCAGTTTTGACTTTCCTTATATACTAATTATGACGTCACTCTATTCACGTCATAGCTCTAATATAAAACTATGATGATCTTATATAGTAATTATGACGTCACTGCATAAAAAATACAGTTTTTATTGGAAAAATTTATTCTCTTTTAGAAATAATTTATTTTAGTTACTATAGATTTTTAAACCAATTAATTTCCTTTAAAATGAGCTATTGAACAACCCTCTACGATGTTCCAGTGCCAAGCTATCTCTGGATACAAAAAAAAAGAAAAAAATATCCCTTTTGGGGAGAATAACGTGGTTAAAGTCAATTTTCTTGATTTTCAAGCCAATATATTTCCCTTGCTGTTCAGGCCAAGGGACAGAAAGTTTCCTGTACAGGGGTTTCGGACAAGGCGGTTCTAATGGTGTACTTTTTGTTTTGATCTGACTCCTTTTTTAGGAGCTATGGGTTCTTATATTTCTTAACATTGGACGTGATCGTCTCTTACTAGGTTGCTAGCTACCGCTGCAACCCGGATTTCAGGTATTTTTCTAGTCTAAATTAAAAGATTAAAAATATTGTTCAGACACCATAAATATTTTTTTAGTTTATAACTTTAGCGATTCTGAACTAAAAACGAAAATAAAATAAAAATTAATTATTTTTCAATTTTTACGTCACGTCGCTCATTAAGTCATATATGGTTATTAGTACACAATATTTGTTCTTTATTATAATCGTCTCTTACTAGGTTGCTAGCTACCGCTGCAACCCGGATAATGAGCCATTGAACAACTCTCTACAATGTTCCAGTGCCATGCTATCTGTTGAATTACTAACCTATACTATAATTAAGTGGCGTATAAAATTTAGTATAGGTAAGAGGTCGTTCTTTATTATATTCTCTGTAATGTTCATCATTACCATACCGTTCTTTTGCTCTCTCAATTATTACTTCTCGATACGCCTGGTCGGTTGAATACCTTTTTTTGCTCTCTCAATTATTACTTCTCGATACACCTGGTCGGTTGAATACCTTTGCTTTTTTCTTTTCAAGTTACTATCTCTGTTGTTTGTGTAGTACTCTTTCTTCAACTTGCGTATAGCCTGCTTTGATCTAACCATTATTCTAATCAAGAATGAGAGAATTTTCAGTTTTGACTTTCCTTATATACTAATTATGACGTCACTCTATTCACGTCATAGCTCTAATATAAAACTATGATGATCTTATATAGTAATTATGACGTCACTGCATCAAAAATACAGTTTTTATTGGAAAAATTTATTCTCTTTTAGAAATAATTTATTTTAGTTACTATAGATTTTTAACCCAATTAATTTCCTTTAAAATGAGCTATTGAACAACCCTCTACGATGTTCCAGTGCCAAGCTATCTCTGGATACAAAAAAAAAGAAAAAAATATCCCTTTTGACGAGAATAACGTGGTTAAAGTCAATTTTCTTGATTTTCAAGCCAATATATTTCCATTGCTGTTCAAGCCAAGGGACAGAAAGTTTCCTATACAGGGGTTTCGGACAAGGCGGTTCTAATGGTGTACTTTTTGTTTTGATCTGACTCCTTTTTTAGGAGTTTTGGGTTTTTATATTTCTTAGCATTGGACTGATCGTCTCTTACTAGGTTGCTAGCTACCGCTGCAACCCGGATTATGACGTCACTGCATCAAAAATACAGTTTTTATTGGAAAAATTTATTCTCTTTTAGAAATAATTTATTTTAGTTACAAAAGGTTTTTAACCCAATTAATTTCATTTAAAATGAGCTATTGAACAACCCTCTACGATGTTCCAGTGCCAAGCTATCTGTGGAAAAGAAAAAGAAAAAAAAAGAAAAAAATATCCCGTTTGGGGAGAATAACGTGGTTAAAGTCAATTTTCTTGATTTTCAAGCCAATATATTTCCCTTGCTGTTCAAGCCAAGGGACAGAAAGTTTCCTATAGAGGGGTTTCGGACAAGGCGGTTCTAATGGTGTACTTTTTGTTTTGATCTGACTCCTTTTTTAGGAGCTATGGGTTTTTATATTTCTTAACATTGGACGTGATCGTCTCTTACTAGGTTGCTAGCTACCGCTGCAACCCGGATGAACTGTTTGATTACAAACAGGAAAAAGCCCTTGGCTTTTTCTTAATTGAAATAGTAAGAGACGACCTGGCTACAACCTACGATTATGACATCATTGATCAATCTGTAGCAAGACTATAATTAAGTAGACCCCTCCTTCATATTAGTCTAATGGTGCGCTTTGTAGTTCAATTACTATAGGCTATAGTTCGCTCTTTACTATAATACTAGGAGGCAGAAACTTTTGTGTTAAATTTTCTTCTGCATCTGTACAAAGCATCTTCAGAATGTCCTCATTAGTCAGAATGTGCTGATTTACTTCTTTTTTCTCTTGGCCCTCAACGTTTTCTCATTATTAGATTTGGATGAACTCTTACTGCCAGAATGAGAAATTTTGTCTTCTTTCCTCTCATTTGAAGCACCTTTTACTGGAATATTGTCGTCCCTTAACTGAAATCCTTACTGTATTACAAACAGGAAAAAGCCAATGGCTTTTTCTTAATTGGAATAGTAAGAGACGACCTGGCTAAAAAATACGATTATGACATCATTGATCAATCTTTAAAATGAAATTATAATCTTATTTTAGTTTCTATGGGTTGTAAGTTTGTTCTTTACTGTAATGGTTTGTTCTTTACTAAGTTTCAGCCATCTCTACAGCCATGATACTGATGGAAATTAAATAATCCCTATTTATGTTTCAGTTAACATGGGCTAGGTGTCGTTCTTTATTGTAATATCTATTTAAAGTCTAAATAAAACTTCTATTAATTAGTACTACATTAGATCCTCTTGACTGACATCGATCCTTTATGTAATTTGGCTGTCTCAATTTTTGCTTCTCGATACACCTGGACGGTTGAATACCTTTGCTTTTGGTTTTTCTTATATTTGATGCGGTAATCTTCATCATTGTGATAACTCTCCTTGATCTTTTGTTTGGCTGTCTCAATTTTTGCATGTCTATAATCTTCATCATTGTGATAACACATCTTGCTGTTTTGTTTTGCTCTCTCAATTATTACTTCTCGATACGCCTGGTCGGTTGAATACCTTTGTTTTGCTCTCTCAATTATTACTTCTCGATACGCCTGGTCGGTTGAATACCTTTGTTTTGCTCTCTCAATTATTACTTCTCGATACGCCTGGTCGGTTGAATACCTTTGTTTTGCTCCCTCAATTTTTACTTCTCGATGCGCCTGGTCGGTTGAATATTTTTGCTTTTCTCTTTTCAAGATACTATCTCTGTTGTTTGTGTAGTACTGTTTTTTCAACTTGCGTGCGACTTGCTTGATTGAAACCATTATGTAATTATGAATGAGAACATTTTCATCTTTGTAGTTCTTAAGTAGTAATTATGACGTCACAGCGTAATGATTTTGTTGACGTCATAGAGCAATGATATTATTTCATGACGTCTTCAGAAACAACAATATAATTTCATGTTTTTCTATTCACGTCATAGCTCTAATATAAAACTATGATGACATTCATTATTTATCTAGTAGGGTTTCAGACAAGGTAATTCTAATGATGTACTTTTGTTTTGATCTGACTCTATTTTTAGGAGTTTTGTTATATTTCTTAGCATTGGACTGATCATCTCTTACTAGGTTGCTAGCTACTGCTGCAACCCAAATTCACATATATATTTATTTATGAGAGGCAGCCTGGCCGAGTGGTCCAAGGCACTGGTGTTAGCCACCAGTCTCTTCGGAGGCGTGGGTTCAAATCTTACCGCTGGTATACGATTATGTTTGAAAGACTGGAGTGTGAAAAGACATCGAAAATGCAGTTTTTGGTGGAAAAATTTATTCTCTTTTAGAAATAATTTATTTTAGTTACAAAAGGTTTTTAACCCAATTAATTTACTTTAAAATGAGCTATTGAACAACCCTCTACGATGTTCCAGTGCCAAGCTATCTGTGGAAAAGAAAAAAAAAGAAAAAAGAAAAACATATCCCGTTTGGGGAGAATAACGTGGTTAAAGTCAATTTTCTTGATTTTCAAGCCAATATATTTGCCTTGCTGTTCAAGCCAAGGGACAGAAAGTTTCCTATACAGGGGTTTCGGACAAGGCGGTTCTAATGGTGTACTTTTTGTTTTGATCTGACTCCTTTGTTAGGAACTATGGGTTTTTATATTTCTTAACATTGGACATGATCGTCTCTTACTAGGTTGCTAGCTACCGCTGCAACCCGGATACAAAAAATTAAACAAGAAAAACGGGTTTTAATTTCTATAAAGAAGTGAATACAACACATTTAATTAAACACAAATACTCAGAATATTTCGGCCCCACATCCGGGAGCCTTTCTCAACAGAAAAAAAATTCTTACATAAACATAAAAAACATACTAAACAAACAAAAGAAAAAATATAAATAAATAGGAAAAGAAAACTCACATATGCAAGATAGTATAGGCAAGAGTTCGATCCTTATTGTAATGCTAGCTACAGCTGCAACTCGGATAATAAACAAACACCATTTATGATGAGCTATATTGGTCCTTTGTTTAATATTTCTTTACCAAAAACTGCATTTTAGTTACTATAGATTTTTAACCCAATTAATTTCCTTTAAAATGAGCCATCGAACAACTATCTACGATGTTCCAGTGCAAAGCTATCTCTGGATACAAAAGAAAAAAAAAAATATCCCGTTTAGGCAGAATGTTGTAGTAGCTGCCACTTTTCTTGATTTTCAAGCCAATATATTTCCCTTGCTGTTCAAGCCAAGGGACAGAAAGTTTACTCTACAGGGGTTTCGGATCAGGCGGTTCTAATGGTGTACTTTTTGTTTTGATCTGACTCCTTTGTTAGGAACTATGGGTTTTTATATTTCTTAACATTGGACGTGATCGTCTCTTACTAGGTTGCTAGCTACCGCTGCAACCCGGATAATGAAGTTCGTTCTTTACTGTAACCTGGCTACCCACGATTATGACATCATTGATCAAAATTTAATTTTAATTATAATCTTATTTTATTTACCATGGGCTGGAAGTTTGTTCTTTACTGTAATTTTGTTAATTACAAAAGGTTTCTATATACAGAAGTTTCCTTTAAAATGAGTCATTACACAGTTCTTTATTATGACCACGAACTGTTTGATTTAATACTTAAGTTACTATGGGTTCAGTTCGTTCCTTATTGTAACTGCCGTAATTCTTTCTTTTCAAAATTAAATTAGTTACTATCGCCTAGAGTTATTTCTTTACCATATCGTAACAATTTGTTTTATAATAATAATTAATTTTGTTAATTACAAAAGGTTTCTATATACAGCAGTTTCCTTTAAAATGAGTCATTACACAGTTCTTTATTATGACCACAAACTGTTTGATTTAATACTTAAGTTACTATGGGTTCAGTTCGTTCCTTATTGTACTTTGTTAGGAACTATGGGTTTTTATATTTCTTAACATAGGACGTGATCTTCTCTTGCTAGGTTGCTAGCTACCGCTGCAACCCGGATAAGAGACGAACCTCAAACGATCAAGTAGCTAACTAAGTCCAATGCATGCAATAACTTTTTATTCCAATGATCGTCTTTTAATATATCGTCAGTTACTATGGGAGAGAAATCGTTCTTTACTGTAAATCCTTTATGTATATACTACTTTTAATTAATATTTCAGTTACTATGAGCAAGCGTTCGTTCTTTATTATAAAAAAAAAAGAAAAAAATATCCTGTTTAGGCAGAATGTTGTAGTAGCTGCCACTTTTCTTGATTTTCAAGCCAATATATTTCCCTTGCTGTTCAAGCCAAGGGACAGAAAGTTTACTATACAGGGGTTTCGGACAAGGCGGTTCTAATGGTGTGCTTTTGAATTTGATCTGACTCCCTTTTTAGGAACTATGGGTTTTTATATTTCTTAACATTGGACGTGATCGTCTCTTACTAGGTTGCTAGCTACCGCTGCAACCCGGATGCAGTTTACATAATAATTTTAGCGATTAAGTCAAAAAAGAAAATTTTGGTTCCAGGAGTTTCGGTTACTATTGAGACAAGTAGCTATTATTACTATAGAGTTCATTACCATGAACTGTTTGATTGCTTCAAAATTCAAATATCTTTGAAAAGACTGCAGTATGAAAATACATCAAAAATGCAATTTTTTTCGACAAAATTGATTCTACTTTAAAAAGTATTTTATTTTTAATTACAAAAGGCACTAGATGTTGCAATTTCCTTTAAAATGAGCAATTATATAGCTCTCTATGATTTTCCAGTGCCCAGCTAGCTGAGGAGGAAAATCAAGCGGAAAGAAAAAAATATCCCGTTTGTGGAGAATAACGTGGTAAAAGTCAATTTTCTTCATTTTCAAGCCAATATACTTTCTTTGTTATTCAAGCCAAAGGGCGGTAAGTTTCCTTTATAGAGGTTTCGGAAAAGGCGGTTCTAATGGTGTACTTTTTGTTTTGATCTGACTCTTTTTTAGGAGTTGGGGGGTTTTATATTTCTTAACATTGGAGGTGATCGTCTCTTACTAGGTTGCTAGCTACCGCTGCAACCCGGATTACTGTAAAAATCAAGTAGCTAACTAAGTCCAAAGTCTGCAATGGTTTGTTATTGCAATGATCGTCCCTTAATGTAAATCAATAAAACCTTTGATACCGACGATACTTAAAAAATTCCAATGTAAAGTGTCGATCCCTTATGTATGATCTCCTAATGATCTTCTTTTAATATTTCAGTTACTATGAACTGAAGTTCGTTCTATAATGTAATTCGATCTAACCATTATTCTAATCAAGACTGAGAGAATTTACATCTTTGTCGTTCTTAAGTAGTAATTATGACGTCACGGCGCAATGATTTTATTGACGTCATGGCGCAATGATATTATTTCATGACGTCATCAGAAACAACAATATAATTTCGTGTTTTTCTATTCACGTCATAGATCTAATATAAAGCTATGACGACATTCATTATTTATCTAGTAGGGTTTCAGACAAGGTAGTTCTAATGATGTATTTTCGTTTTGATCTTACTCTGTTTTTAGGAGTTTTGTTATATTTCTTAGCATGGGACTGATCGTCTCTTACTAGGTTGCTAGCTACTGCTGCAACCCAAATTCACATATATATTTATTTATGAGAGGCAGCCTGGCCGAGTGGTCCAAGACACTGGTGTTAGCCACCAGTCTCTTCGGAGGCGTGGGTTCAAATCTTACCGCTGGTATACGATTATGTTTGAAAGACTGCAGTATGAAAAGACATCAAAATGCAGTTTTTGGTGGAAAAATCTATTCTCTTTTAGAAATAATTTATTTTAGTTACCATAGATTTTTAACCCAATTAATTTCCTTTAAAATGAACTATTGAACAACCCTCTACGATGTTCCAGTTGCCAAGCTATCTGTGGAAAAGAAAAAAAAAGAAAAGAGAAAAAAAATATCCCGTTTGGGGAGAATAACGTGGTTAAAGTCAATTTTCTTGATTTTCAAGCCAATATATTTCCCTTGCTGTTCAAGCCAAGGGACAGAAAGTTTCCTATACAGGGGTTTCGGACAAGGCGGTTCTAATGGTGTACTTTTTGTTTTGATCTGACTCCTTTGTTAGGAACTATGGGTTTTTATATTTCTTAACATTGGACGTGATCGTCTCTTACTAGGTTGCTAGCTACCGCTGCAACCCGGAAAAATCATATAATGATTCCTTTTATTACTTCAGTTACTATGGGCTGCAGTTCGTTCTTTAATGTATTTTCATAAGTCTTCGATGGTAAAACAGGAAGCATAGCTGCTTGTTAAGCGTGTGATCGGGGTTCGATTCCCCATTTGAGGCAGTTTTTAACATATTAACTTTAAATGAAACTGTACAAGCCTATAATATAGTTAAGTTGCATATACAAGTTAGTATAGGCAATAGTTCGTTCTTTATTGTAAAATATTTCTTAACATTGGCCGTGATAGTCTCTTACTAGGTTGAAAGCTACCGCTGCAACCCGGATGTAACGTATAAAATTTAGTATAGGCAAGAGGTCGTTCTTTATTATAATGCGGAATTAACAAACTGAAATAGAAACCGTGGTCGCAGCCGTACCTTCTGCTTAGAAAACGGCATGCCCAGGTCAATAGTAACTAAAAATTGAAGAATAATTAAAAAAACAACTGCCAAGTGAGAAAAGATTGTCACTTGTTAGTTTTATTTTTTGTTAGGTTCTGGTTTAATAACAAGCCTACATGATTTCTTTGTTGTTAAGCAAAGAGATTCTGGGTGACAGCTACTGCTGCAACCCGGATACTGCTAGATTCTGGATAGCTTATAGCTACCCCTGGAACCACCGTATATCAGTTACTATGGGCGAGAGATCGTTCTATACTGTAATTTTAATAAATCCTTTATGGTCTAGAGGTTGGGATAGCTCTCACCCAGTTGGCTTGAGTTCAAATTTTGTATGGGAAATTTTAACTTATGATGATTTCTTAAGGAACATAATTAAAATTTCTTAATGTAATAAAAATAATTTATTTTAATTACAAGAAGTTTTTAACCCCATTAATTTTCTTTAAATGAGCCATTGAACAACTCTCTACTATGTTCCAGTGCCAAGCTATCTGTTGAATTACTAGCCTATAACTATTACTATACTATACTATACTATACTATACTATTACTATACTATAATTAAGTGGCGTATAAAATTTAGTATAGGCAAGAGGTCGTTCTTTATTATAAATCCTCCTCACAAAAAAATGTCATTTATCAATCTTTAACATTAATTTTAATCTTATTTTAGTTACTATGGGCTGGAAGTTTGTTCTATACTGTAATTTGATTTATGTCTAATATTCATGTAAACATCTTTAATTCTCTCTTAAGAAAGAGGGTTCGTAGCTCAAAGGTAGAGCCATCGACTGCAGATCGATAGGTCACCGGTTCGAATCCGGTCGGGCCCTAATTTTTCTGAAAGTAATTATGGTTTAAAATCTAATCACTGCTCTTTTACCCCAAACAAGATTTTAATTTATGTCTAATATTAATCATTAAGGAAAATGCATTATCTACATAATGATTTCTTATAATACTTCAATTACTATGGATGAAAGTTCGTTCTTTAATGTAACGTCTCTTACTAGGTTGCTAGCTACCGCTGCAACCCGGATTAACATTGGACGTGATCGTCTCTTACTAGGTTGCTAGCTACCGCTGCAACCCGGATATTATAAATTTTAACCCCATTAATTTTCTTTAAAATGAGCCATTGAACAACTCTCTACGATATTCCAGTGCCAAGCTATCTGTTGAATTACTAACCTATACTATAATTAAGTGGCGTATAAAATTTAGTATAGGCAAGAGGTCGTTCTTTATTATAAATTAGTTACTACATGCTTCGGTTTGTCTTTCACTTGATTGCAGCTATAGCTACAACTATCATTTAGAGCTCGTTCTTTACTATATAAAAATACTAAACTTTTCAGTTAGTAAAGCCTGAAGTTCATCCTTTATTATAAAATAAATTACAAACAGGAAAAAGCCTACGGCTTTTTCTTCTTTGGAATAGTAAGAGACGATCCTCAAATAATCAGGCAGCTAATTATGTTTATAATTTGTTCTTTAACATAAACTTCATTAATCGGATATTTTAATATATCCTATATGGTCTAGAGGTTGGGATAGCTGTCACCCAGCAGGCTTGAGTTCAATTTCCGTACGGGAAATTTTTACTTATGATGATTTCTTAAGGAACATAATTAAAATTTCTTAATGTAATAAAAATAATTTGTTTTAATTACAAAAGGTTTTTAACCCAATTAATTTCTTTTAAAATGAGCCATTGAACAACTTTCTACGATGTTCCAGTGCCATGCTATCTGTTGAATTACTAACCTATACTATAATTAAGTGGCGTATAAAATTTAGTATAGGCAAGAGGTCGTTCTTTATTATAATCCTAGCTACCACTGCAACCTGGATACAGTTACTATGAGCTAGCGTTCGTTCTTTATCATAATTAGTAGATAATCGGTAAAATATTCGTTCTTTATTATAACTTAACATTGGACGTGATCGTCTCTTACTAGGTTGCTAGCTACCGCTGCAACCCGGATACACCTGTAACCACCATATATCAGTTAGTATGGGAGAGAGATCGTTCTTTACTGTAAAAAATGTCTTGACTTTTTAAATACAAATGTACAAGCCTATGCTGTAGTTAAGCTGTCTACGTAAGATAATAGAGGGAAGAGTTCGTTCCTTATCGTAAAAAGACATCAAAATGCAGTTTTTGGTGGAAAAATTTATTCTCTTTTAGAAATAATTTATTTTAGTTACTAGAGATTTTTAACACAATTAATTTCCTTTAAAATGAGCTATTGAACAATCCTCTACGATGTTCCAGTGCCAAGCTATCTCTGGATACAAAAGAAAAAAAAAAGAAAAAAAGAAAAAAATATCCCGTTTAGGCAGAATGTTGTAGTAGCTGCCACTTTTCTTGATTTTCAAGCCAATATATTTCCCTTGCTGTTCAAGCCAAGGGACAGAAATTTTACTATGCAGGGGTTTCGGACAAGGCGGTTCTAATGGTGTACTTTTTGTTTTGATCTGACTCTTTTTTTAAGAACTATGGGTTTTTATATTTCTTAACATTGGACGTGATCGTCTCTTACTAGGTTGCTAGCTACCGCTGCAACCCGGATGACAGTATTTTATACCAAAGCTGATTATAATCTTGTTTTAGTTACTATGGACTGAAGTTCGTTCTTTACTATACTTTATTATAAAAAATATTACTTTTCTTTTGCTAAATGGATGTCTTTACAAATTAACTACAAATTAACAATTTAGAAATTAACTAGCAAAAAATTTTTTAAGCCTGATGAAGATTTAACTAATGTGTCAAAAGTAAGGTTGCAAGTCGACGATTTTGTTTTGGCCTTAGTATAATTGGTATGGTGAAATAATAATATGCATATGGCTCTTAAATCATACTTCTTTATGGTTCCATATAGTCTAGTGGCTAGGATAGTTAACTTTCACTTAACAGGCTCGGGTTCGATTCCCGGTGTGGGAAAATTTTTAACTCTATAATCTTCGAACATTTGAACCTTTTATAATCTATAATGATGTATATTATAAATACTGTAATCTTAACTATAGTGAAGTTGCGTATGCAAGTTAGTATAGGGAAGAGTTCGATCTTTATTATATTTTAATGTAACAAATCCAGCTGGTGTCTTTTTCTTTTGATTTGTAGTTCAGCTATCAATAAAACCCTATCATTACTATATCATTAACTATAATTAAGTTGAGTATCTAATCTATTATAGGCAAGAGTTCGTTCTTTATTATAATGAATAACAAAGAAAATATATTGGCTTGAAAATCAAAAAAATTGATTTTAACCACGATATTCTCCACAAACGGCATCTTTTTTTCCGCTTTTTTTCTCCTCAGCTAGCTGGGCACTGGAAAATCATAGAGAGTTGTATAATAGCTCATTTTAAAGGAAATTGCTACATCTAGTGTCTTTTATATTTAAAAATAAAATAATTTTTAAAGTAGAATCAATTTTGTCAAAAAACTCCATTTTTGATGTATTTTCATGCTGCAGTCTTTTCAAAGATATTTGAATTTTGAACCAATCAAACAGTTCATGGTAATGAACTCTATAGTAAAAATTTAAATAGGCTAGAGGTCGATCTTTACCATACTATAATGCCTTATGTATGATATCCTAATGATCGTCTTTTTGTAATTCTTTATGGTTCCATATGGTCTAGTGGCTAGGATAGTTAACTTTCACTTAACAGGCTCGGGTTCGATTCCCGGTGTGGGAAAATTTTTAACTCTATAATCTTCGAACATTTGAACCTTTTATAATCTATAATGATGTATAATATAAATACTGTAATCTTAACTATAGTGAAGTTGCGTATGCAAGTTAGTATAGGGAAGAGTTCGATCTTTATTATAATAATAATAACAAAATTTAATTAGAGTTCGTTCTTTATTGTTATCCAACAATGGAAATTTTTTTTCCTTGAGTCTGTTGTCCTTTAGAGTTTACTTCATTTGTTATACATACTTCATCTGGTGTACCTCTGAGTTGCTTTTCTGGGAACTCAAACAATGGAAGATCTGTTCTATAAATTTGTCTCAAACGGTTGTACTCAATTAAAGCATCAACATCGCAATAAATCTTTGTTTTATCAAATTCTACTAGATGTAAACCTGCACTAGTGGTCACACGGGAAAGAGCAACGTACAACATTCCTGGACCGAAGCAACGATTACCTGCGTCAACAATTGCACACTGTAAACTTAGTCCTTCGGACTTGTGTATTGTAATGGCAAAGGCCAGTTGAAGAGGAAACTGTCTTCGCGTAAAAAAGACTTGCTTCAAAACTTCAAAGCGCACGGTTTCTCTGCCAATTTCAACCGGAAGTTCCAGTCCATCAAATTTTACAAGAACTCCAATTATTTCTCCGTTTGGTAGCAACTTGAAGCTTGTTACTGTTTCCATTGATCCATTTACTAGCCCCTTAGCAACACAAATATTTCTTTGGAGCATTACACGTGCACCTACTGCAAGTAACAAGCTCATGAAAGAACCTGCTGTTCTTTTTCTGTCGTTGCCAAAGTTTAAAACAGTGTTTGCTGCTTTCTGTTCGATTCGTTTGTCGTCAACAACTGAAGAGAGTCGATCAACTGCAGAAAGTTTAAAGTAGTCTGAGCAGCTTTTTGTAAGAAGTAAATCGTTAACTACCATACAATTTTCATTGGTGGGCATAAGAATGACAGGTCTATATCCCTCTTCACACAATTTTGAGTAAAGATCTATTATTTCGTCATTTGAAGCTCTGTAGGAGTTCCCAATTTTTCTCTTGTAAAGACTATTCAAATTTTCACCAGTGCAAAACCCTTGTCTAATTTCAGCAAGTGTATTAGCACAACTCTTATCCATCTTTTGTCTCACATTTATGCTTAGTTCCACATACTCAAATAGATGCCAGAGGTTAAACGTACCAACTGACCCGATCCTGTTTTTTACTTCTAGTCGTGTGAGAGGCATATAAGGAGGATTACCACTTACTGGTCTTAATTGAAGGAAATCTCCCAAAAATACGCAGTTAGCATTACCCATTGGCAAATCAACTGCCAATATTTCTGATAGTCTTAAATGAATGTAGGTTAAAAGAAGAGACGACACCATACAAATTTCATCAATAATAAAAACTCTTGTCTCCTTAAGTGTCTTTCTCAAAGTGAGAAGTTTTTCAGTGGAGAGAGGTGTGTATTTTGTGGTGTTTTCATGATCAATAGATAAACTTAAACAAATATGTATTGTTAAAAAATATATGATATGTTAAGAAATACAAGTATGTGCCATAACTACAACGGGACAATCTTCATTCTTGAACTTGTTGCAAAGTAGTCTTCTCACGACACTGATAACCCTAGATTTTCCTGTACCCCCACATCCAGATACAATCAACTTCAAAGATGTTGCACTATTGCGCTTGGTAACTGAGTCTAAAATTTTGTCAACAACTCTCTTTTGATCAATATTGAGCGACTCATAATCATTTTTCAACCATTCTTCGGTGTCACCATTTAAAATCTGTTTGTTTGTGTCTAACAAATCCTCCATAGCATCTGCTGCTCTGTCAATGACTCCTCCCTGAATTGCATTTTCTGGGTCATCTTCAATGTTTTCATCAATATTTTCTGCCTTCAGAATTTCTTTTGCACGTTCTCGGACCCTTTCTTTAAATTCTATATCGCTTTTCCTCTTAACAACAAATTTTTCATGGTAAGCTACCATGTCGGGATAGTTTACACTTTCAACACAGTAGGTTTCTTAGTTGCTATTTCCACTGACTACTAGTTCATTTTCATTTCTCCAAGGTTTAAACAATTTTAAAAGATCTCCATAATAAGCATTTTTCTTCTCGTCAGTTTCAAATGGGTTTACCTTTCTGTGCTGTATGATATACGGTTTAAAAAGCCTTTTTCTGAGGTAGAAGAACCCGTCAGTTAACATCATATTATCATCAGTACCATTACGCTCCCGTTCATACCAAGACAATAACTGAAAGAGACTGATATTTTCCATATGTTCCGGTCTTTTAGGGTATATATCAATAACCCAGTGGGCAATGTGCAGATCACTACTCTGTGGATCGTTTTTAGCAAGCTTTTCAAGCTCCTCATAACTTCTCAGTGTCCTCTTTACCTCGCTCTTTTTTGCAAGGTCAATATATCTAAATTGCCTAGAAATACTATACAATTTAGTACCAAGAAGCCTATCAGCAGCTTCAACTGCTCCAACTTGACGGGTTTTTATGGACTTCAACAAGTAGGACATAGTTCGTTGACCAAGACTTTTGCATGCATTATTTACTTCCTCCCACATTGCTTCTATTTCGACACTCTCTGCTTTTGTCATGTAATCGGTAATGTAATACGGTAATTTAGAGTCCAAATGGCCAATATATTGAACATCAATGTTTGCTTGATTAGCAATAAGTAACGCAGGAGAATAGTCATTTATATAACGCTCGTCATCTCTTCGAAGCAGATGATATATTCTTTTTCTTGGCTTTTTACGGTTTGTACCATGAGCCAAGCAGTCAAGGATGTCATATAATTCTGTTCGTTCCTTTGTAGGACGAGGAAAGCCAAACTTACAATACGTAACCCATCTTCCTCTTTTTCTCTTATACTTTCTTTGACAGTATTTATTACAGCGGTGCACTTGATGGTCTTTGACCAGTTTGTGAAGAGTTGGACAGGTCAATCTATTTGGTATTTCACAAGTTATAATACTATTGATATACTGAATCACTTCAGACGCTGTTGATTTCCCAATAATAGGAGCATCTTCAATCCACAACACACAGTGTACATGAGGCGCACCTCGTTTCTGATACTCGATACGCCAGAAATGATCCTTAATTTTACCAAACAAAGGAATTGTCTTTGAACAAATTAGCTCATTAAATATAGGTGTCCATTTTTTGTCAAAGTGCATGGAAACTGCAATTGGATCTAGACACGTCAACTCTGCTGGGGACATTTTTGCCACACCAGGTAAGTTCTTATGGACAGTCCGTAAATATTCAATAAATTCAGGAGAGTACCACTCAGCACATGAAACTGTCAGAAACAAAGTCGGTGGACCCAATTGCTCAATCATTGACTTTACTTTATAGGAAAGAGATTGAAAATACTGCTGAGATCCTCAGATTTTTGATTGAACAGAAAACAAAGTCGCTTCCATCTCTCCATCACGGGCATGAAGCCAGTCTATAAATTGACGAGCATTTTGATTTGGTTTCATATTCCGCAACATATGACCGACGCTATTACACATGTAAGAGAATTCTTGCAATTGGAAGCTGTGAAAAAGAAACTGTTTGTCAAGACGAAACTTAGTATGTCTGCTAAGAAGCCTTGATTTAAAATATTCTGCATTCCTAATCCGAAATGGTCTTGCCTTGTCACGCAAGCCATATTTGCCTTTCGGGAAAAGATTTGGAAACACTTTTAGATCAAGTTCTTCCTGAAATAAGTCTTCGCTCTCACCTTTTAGTTTCTTGATTTGAAATTGGTCAGTACCAAGATCTTTCATCTGCTTAAAATCTTCAATGAAGTCTTTTGGTACCGCTGAATTGAGAGGCTAGACAGAAAAATGTTCAACCAATGTAGATTTTGCGCTTTCTGTCAGTTTCTGAAGGATTGCAGCTTCCGGTGTTTCAGGTAAATTATCAACACCAACCGCTTTTTCAGCAAGACGTGCTTCAAGTATTTTATTTAAATCTTCTAGGGTGTATGCATATATTGTTTTATAGAGACTGTTGTTCTCTCTTAACCACAACAGTGCTTCATGGACTTTTCTCAGATCTATTAGGGCAATTCAAGCATTCTCGCTATTTTTAGGAACACGATTGACAATGAATAAAAAACTATTATTACTAAGAATTTTTTCAGGTTCAATTTCTGCATTTTCTTGCACATCAATAGGTTGATATATTAGTCGTATTCTACCCTTAAGAACGGTAACAAGTCTTATTCCAGGTCCCTTCAACGCCGTTACTTGCCCCTATTCTGGCGATCGTAAGGCAAAGCATAACAAATCGAATCATTGCCATTTCAAAATTATTTAAACACTTTATACATCCCGGTGTACAGTCTATATGAAGGTTATTTAATACTGATCGGACATTCTCCTGACTTTTCAACATTTTCCCAGCACAGTAATCACAGACAAAGAATGAATCTATGACATCCTCTTTCCAACCTGTACATTGAATTAGTTGTTCTCTGTCATCTTTGGGTATGTCCTGTTGTAGGTGTTCTAAAATCGTGGCCATCATTACATCAAAACCGTTCCTATTTGAAAGGGATCTTAGACTCTTCAATTGGTATTTTGTCTTTATCTGCTCACAACTGTCACAATGCAGTGTGGGGTATACATCCCTGATGTTAGCTACCTTATCAAGGCTCTCACCAAATAATTTTATTATTGTATTTTCATCCACAGAAACTCTAATATTGCTATCACCGTAAATGAAGTCTTGACTATTATTACGACAGAGTCTACTTGACACTTCTTCTATGTAATGACTTAGTTCCTTGTACGAACCCTCGACTTTTAGTAGATTAATATGTTGTATAATCTTACATTTTGATACTGCCTTATATACGCTATTAATGAAACAGTTCAAGACAGGAAAATGTGGAGCTAGTGCCGTTAGAGAACGCAAATAGCTCTGACATCCCTCATTTGGGCTACAGTATAACGAATGCCCATGCTTTCTTGTGTCCCTGTAATTGATTTCACAATAATCCAAGCCGCCAAGGTAGAAATTAACCACTTTGTCAGTTGAAAATTTTAATGCTATATTATTTTCAAGGATATCAAAAAGAATTTGACATAATTCAATATCCATCGGATAGAGCTTGCAGATATCAGGGTGACATTGCCAAGTAACCTGCTGCCCAATTTTTGGTTTTGAATGTTTACTCGGATTGTTATAGGTGACTTCAGCCATCATAATTTCCTTGTCAGATCTAGTTCTAGAGCATTTTTCAATAGTTGTCTCGTACTTTTCAGGACAGTTTGTTCTACTACACAGAGAATTTTTTGCCAAATATTCAGTAGAACTAAACGAACTGTTTAAAACACAGTTAGAAATGCTTTTTTCTTGAGTCGGTGTTCCAGGAATTTGTTCTAAATCATTAGTCTTACAAACACATTTACTAATAACCCTAACAGGCTCGTTTTCGCCATAATTGAAAAACATTGCTTTTCCTTCGCTGTTGATAGGTATGCTTGTATATATATTTTTATTGCTGCTACATAAACTGCAATTGCTCCTTCCAAAATTAATATACGAATTTTCTAAGAAGTACGCCTCCGTATATTCACTGTGTTGTCGAACATTTTCCATTGCATCTATAAACTGTTCCACAGTTGCCAATCCATACCTTGGAAGCTTTTCGTTAAACTGGCAACATTTCTTTTGGATATTACTATGAAGCTTTGCCAAAGAATTTCTAGCCGACTTTTCAACAGCATCCGCTCTTTCAAAGAGAATTTTAATCTGTAATTTTGAATACTTTTCTTGATTCCGATAAAACATGCGTAAAATGTTTCTCAATTTACAAAGATCAGCCTGCATTTTTGCCATCTTCTTGTATTTCTGAATGTAATTTTTCCCTCTGTCCTTATGCGTTCTTCGGTACAACCTCGCAGAGAATTTAATTTTTTCATTATAGATTTTGTCACCCCAGTAACGCTCCTTGATCTTTTGTTTGGCTGTCTCAATTTTTGCTTCTCGATACACCTGGACGGTTGAATACCTTTGCTTTTGGTTTTTCTTATATTTGATGCGGTAATCTTCATCATTGTGATAACTCTCCTTGATCTTTTGTTTGGCTGTCTTAATTTTTGCATGTCTATAATCTTCATCATTGTGATAACACATCTTGCTGTTTTGTTTTGCTCTCTCAATTTTTACTTCTCGATGCGCCTGGTCGGTTGAATATTTTTGCTTTTCTCTTTTCAAGATACTATCTCTGTTGTTTGTGTAGTACTGTTTTTTCAACTTGCGTGCACCTTGCTTGATTGAAACCATTATGTAATTATGAATGAGAACATTTTCATCTTTGTAGTTCTTAAGTAGTAATTATGACGTCACAGCGTAATGATTTTGTTGACGTCATAGAGCAATGATATTATTTCATGACGTCTTCAGAAACAACAATATAATTTCATGTTTTTCTATTCACGTCATAGCTCTAATATAAAACTATGATGACATTCATTATTTATCTAGTAGGGTTTCAGACAAGGTAATTCTAATGATGTACTTTTGTTTTGATCTGACTCTATTTTTAGGAGTTTTGTTATATTTCTTAGCATTGGACTGATCATCTCTTACTAGGTTGCTAGCTACTGCTGCAACCCAAATTCACATATATATTTATTTATGAGAGGCAGCCTGGCCGAGTGGTCCAAGGCACTGGTGTTAGCCACCAGTCTCTTCGGAGGCGTGGGTTCAAATCTTACTGCTGGTATAATGTTTGAAAGACTGGAGTGTGAAAAGACATCGAAAATGCAGTTTTTGGTGGAAAAATTTATTCTCTTTTAGAAATAATTTATTTTAGTTACAAAAGGTTTTTAACCCAATTAATTTACTTTAAAATGAGCTATTGAACAACCCTCTACGATGTTCCAGTGCCAAGCTATCTCTGGAAAAGAAAGAAAAAAGAAAAAAATATCCCGTTTGGGGAGAATAACGTGGTAAAAGTCAATTTGCTTGATTTTCAAGCCAATATATTTCCCTTGCTGTTCAAGCCAAGGGACAGAAAGTTTCCTATACAGGGGGTTCGAACAAGGCGGTTCTAATGGTGTACTTTTTGTTTTGATCTGACTCCTCTGTTAGGAGCTATGGGTTTTTATATTTCTTAACATTGGACGTGATCGTCTCTTACTAGGTTGCTAGCTACCGCTGCAACCCGGATGTTAGCATTGGACGTGATCGTCTCTTATTGTGATATTCATGAATGAGACCATTTACAGTTTTGACGTTTCTTATATAGTAATTATGACGTCACTGCATCAAAAATACAGTTTTTATTGGAACAATTTATTCTCTTTTAGAAATAATTTATTTTAGTTACAAAAGGTTTTTAACCCAATTAATTTCCTTTAAAATGAGCTATTGAACAACCCTCTACGATGTTCCAGTGCCAAGCTATCTCTGGAAAAGAAAGAAAAAGAAAAAAAATATCCCGTTTGGGGAGAATAACGTGGTAAAAGTCAATTTGCTTGATTTTCAAGCCAATATATTTCCCTTGCTGTTCAAGCCAAGGGACAGAAAGTTTCCTATACAGGGGTTTCGGACAAGGCGGTTCTAATGGTGTACTTTTTGTTTTGATCTGACTCCTCTGTTAGGAACTATGGGTTTTTATATTTCTTAACATTGGACGTGATCGTCTCTTACTAGGTTGCTAGCTACCGCTGCAACCCGGATAATAACAAAATTTAATTAGAGTTCGTTCTTTATTGTTATGTTAGCATTGGACGTGATTGTCTCTTATTGTGATATTCATGAATGAGACCATTTACAGTTTTGACGTTTCTTATATAGTAATTATGACGTCACTGCATCAAAAATACAGTTTTTATTGGAAAAATTTATTCTCTTTTAGAAATAATTTATTTTAGTTACAAAAGGTTTTTAACCCAATTAATTTCCTTTAAAATCAGCTATTGAACAACCCTCTACGATGTTCCAGTGCCAAGCTATCTCTGGAAAAGAAAGAAAAAAGAAAAAAATATCCCGTTTGGGGAGAATAACGTGGTAAAAGTCAATTTGCTTGATTTTCAAGCCAATATATTTCCCTTGCTGTTCAAGCCAAGGGACAGAAAGTTTCCTATACAGGGGTTTCGGACAAGGCGATTCTAATGGTGTACTTTTTGTTTTGATCTGACTCCTTTGTTAGGAACTATGGGTTTTTATATTTCTTAACATTGGACGTGATCGTCTCTTACTAGGTTGCTAGCTACCGCTGCAACCCGGATTACAGTTTTGACGTTTCTTATATAGTAATTATGACGTCACTGCATCAAAAATACAGTTTTTATTGGAAAAATTTATTCTCTTTTAGAAATAATTTATTTTAGTTACTATAGATTTTTAACCCAATTAATTTCCTTTAAAATGAGCTATTGAACAACCCTCTACGATGTTCCAGTGACAAGCTATCTCTGGATACAAAAGAAAAAAAAAGAAAAAAAAAAGAAAAAAATATCCCGTTTGGGGAGAATAACGTGGTTAAAGTCAATTTTCTTGATTTTCAAGCCAATATATTTCCCTTGCTGTTCAAGCCAAGGGACAGAAAGTTTCCTATACAGGGGTTTCGGACAAGGCGGTTCTAATGGTGTACTTTTTGTTTTGATCTGACTCCTTTTTTAGGAGCTATGGGTTTTTATATTTCTTAACATTGGAGGTGATCGTCTCTTACTAGGTTGCTAGCTACCGCTGCAACCCGGATTATGTAACTACACCTGGAACCACCATAAATCAGTTAGTATGGGAGAGAGATCGTTCTTTACTGTAATTTTCGCATGTCTATAATCTTCATCATTGTGATAACACATCTTGCTGTTTTGTTTGATTACTTCTTGATACGCCTGGTCGGTTGAATGCCTTTGCTTTTTTCTTTTCAAGATACTATCTCTGTTTTTTTTTTGTAGTACCGTTTTTTTAACTTGCGTGTAGCTTTCTTTGATCTAACCTTTATGTATTCATGAATGAGACCATTTACAGATTCGACGTTTCTTATATAGTTTCTTATACGTTTCTTAAACAAAAAGTTAACCTTTAGAACCGCCTTGTCAGAAACCCTTGTATAGGAAACTTTCTGTTCCTTGTTTGAACAGCAATTACATTAAAGGACGAGCTATAGCCCATAGTAACTGGAATATGGTTTGCAATAGTAGCTTGCAACCTATCCTGATTGAGGCGGTAGCTAGCTACCTGGTAAGAGAGGCTCGCGCCCCATAGTAAAAAATGAAATAATTACATTGAAATACGATCATTGGAATAAAAAAGTATTGTATACATTGGAATAAGTAACAGTAAAGAATGAACTCTTACTCAGCATAGTCATATAAGAACCAAAATATTTAAAAACGATCTGAAGTTCAAATATTTTCCTGGTTGCATTATAATAAAGAACGATCTTTTGCCTATACTAAATTTTATGCGCCACTTAATTATAGTATAGGTTTGTAATTCAACAGATAGCTTGGCACTGGAACATCGTAGAGAAATGTTCAATGGCTCATTTTAATCCGGGTTGCAGCGGTAGCTAGCAACCTAGTAAGAGACGATCACGTCCAATGTTAAGAAATATAAAAACCCATAACTCCTAACAAAGGAGATAGATAAAAACAAAAAGTACACCATTAGAGCTGCATTTTCCGAAACCCCTGTATAGGAAACTTTCTGTCCCTTGGCTTGATCAGCCAGGGATATAAATTGGCTTGAAAATCAAGAAAATTGACTTTAACCACGTTATTCTCCCCAAACGGGATATTTTTTTTTTCTTTTTTTGTATCCAGAGATATCTTGGCACTGGAACATCGTAGAGGGTTGTTCAATAGCTCATTTTAAAGGAAATTAATTGGGTTAAAAATCTATAGTAACTAAAATAAATTATTTCTAAAAGAGAATAAATTTTTCCAATAAAAACTGTATTTTTGATGCAGTGACGTCATAATTACTATATAAGAAACGTCAAAACTGTAAATGGTCTCATTCATGAATACATAATGGCTAGATCAAAGCAAGCTACACGCAAGTTAAAAAATCAGTACTAAAAAATCAAGAAAAGTGGCAGCTACTACAACATTCTGCCTAAACTGGATATTTTTTTCTCTTTTCTTTGTTTCCAGTATAATAAAGATCAAACTCTTCCCTATACTAACTTGCATACGCAACTTTACTATAGTTAAGATTACAGTATTTATATTTTTTTTTTAAATGAAAAGATTATAATTAAGAACAACCTCTTGCCTATAATAAATTTTATACGCCACTTAATTATAGTATAAGTTAGTAATTCAACAGATAGCATGGCACTGGAACATCGTAGAGAGTTGTTCAATGGCTCATTTTAAAGGAAATTAATTGGGTTAAAAACCTTTTGTAATTAAAACAAATTATTTTTATTACATTAAGAAATTTTAATTATGTTCCTTAAGAAATCATCATAAGTAAAAATTTCCCGTACGGAAATTGAACTCAAGCCCGCTGGGTGACAGCTATCCCAACCTCTAGACCATATAGGATATATTAAAATATCCGATTAATGAAGTTTATGTTAAAGAACAAATTATAAACATAATTAGCTGCCTGATTATTTGAGGATCGTCTCTTACTATTCCAAAGAAGAAAAAGCCGTAGGCTTTTTCCTGTTTGTAATTTATTTTATAATAAAGGATGAACTTCAGGCTTTACTAACTGAAAAGTTTAGTATTTTTATATAGTAAAGAACGAGCTCTAAATGATAGTTGTAGCTATAGCTACAATCAAGTGAAAGACAAACCGAAGCATATAGTAACTAAAAGTTTTAAATATGTTTTGGAAAATCATAATTGCTATAGATGGCAAAACCTAGTGAAAGGCGAGCCAGAGCCCATAGTAACTAAAAATTGAAAAAACGCGCTTTGAAAACACGCTTTGAAAACATTAAAAGACGATCATTGGAATAACAAACCATTGCATACATTGCACCTAATTAGCTACTTGATTGTTTGACGTTCGTCTCTTTCAAAGAAAAAAGCCGTAGTCTTTTTCCTGTTTGTTTTACATTAAAGAAATTAGCTAATTTTGGTTTTTATAGTTTCGGTTACTATTGAGACGGATCGCTCTTACTATTTACATAAAGAATCGATAACGTTTATGATAATTACATAAAGGATCGATGTCAGTCAAGAGGATCTAATGCAGTACTAACTTATAGAAGTTCCATTTAGACTTTAAATAGGTCTGGGTTGCAGCGGTAGCTAGCAGCCTAGTAATCCGGGTTGCAGTGGTAGCTAGCAACCTAGTAAGTGACGATCACGTCCAATGTTAAGAAATATAAAAACCCCTAACTCCTAAAAAAGAGTCAGGTCAAAACAAAAAGTACACCATTAGAACTGCCTTATCCGAAACCCCTGTATAGTAAACTTTCTGTCCCTTGGCTTGAACAGCAAGGGAAATATATTGGCTTGAAAATCAAGAAAAGTGGCAGCTACTACAACATTCTTGCCTAAACGGGATATTTTTTTTTCTTTGTTTCCAGAGATAGCTTGGCACTGGAACATCGTAGATAGTTGTTCAATGGCTCATTTTAAAGGACATTAATTGGGTTACAAATCAATAGTAACCAAAATAAATAATTTCTAAGAGAGAATAAATTTTTCCACCAAAAATTGCATTTTTGATGTCTTTTCACACTGCAGTCTTTCAAACATAATACCAGCGGTAAGATTTGAACCCACGCCTCCGAAGAGACTGGTGGCTAACACCAGTGCCTTGGACCACTCGGCCAGGCTGCCTCTCATAATTTGGGTTGCAGCAGAAGCTAGCAACCTAGTTACAATAAAAAACGATCATTGAAATAACAAACAATTGCATACATTGGAATTAGCTAGCTACTTGATTGCTCGAGACTCGTCTCTTACTATTTCAAAGAAGAAAAAGTCGTAGGCTTTTTCCTGTGTGTAATCAGTTTATTATCATAGACAGCGCGCTAGCACTGCCTGAGTAAAGAAAGATGTTACAGTAAGGACCGAAGTCTATTCGTAGTCCGGGTTGCAGCGGTAGCTAGCAACCTAGTAAGAGATGATCACGTCCAATGTTAAGAAATATAAAAACCCATAGTTCCTAACAAAGGAGTCAGATCAAAACAAAAAGTACACCATTAGAACCGCCTTGTCCGAAACCCCTGTATAAAAAAATTTCTGTCATTTGGCATGAACAGCAAGGGAAATATATTGGCTTGAAAATCAAGTATATATTTAAAGACGATCATCCGAGGAACATACCATTGCATATATTGGACCAAGTTAGCTGCTCTATACCTTGAAAAAAAAAATCTTATTTGTCAATTGAAATTAGAATAATTCCTGAGAATTTTAAATAAAATAATTTTATTTAACTATAAAGTGCAAAAATAATTGTGATGTCTGATCAATAATTTCCGTTTTTAATTCAAACCAGAAAAAAACCTAAAAATGTTAAAATTAGTTTAGTTTTTATACATTTAAAGACGATAATTTGAAGAACATACCATTGCATATATTGGACTTAGTTAGTTGCTCGATTCCTTGAAAAGAAATCTTATTTGTCAACTGAAACTAGAATAATTGCCGAAAATTTTAAATAAAATAATTTTATTTAACTGCAAAGTGCAAAAATATTTATGGTCTTTGATCAATAATTTCCATTTTTGTAATTCAAACCAGAAAAAACTGAAAATTTTAAAATTAATTTTGTTTTCCTTTTGCTTCAATTAACTCGCTACGCCATTTTTTTTACGCCATGAATTTTATTTCATTGCAGCTTGTTAATTATAGCAAATACTTATTAGAAACGAAATTCGGTAATGATGTTTTTCTAACAACGATTTCCACTAAGCTTCAAACTTTTGGGTTTCTATTTTAATGATATCGTCTCTTACTATGTTGCTAGCTACCGCTGCAACCTGGAAAATGGTGTGTGAGCAATAATTTTAATATTTTAATTTAAACTAGAAAAAAACGAGAAGTTTAAAAATTAGTTTTATTTTTTGTTATGTTCTAACTACTTTACGGGTCATTTAATGTGTATTTCCAATTAAAAAATTCAATTTTTTGTTTTATTTGTCAGTTCAGGATCGCTAAAGTTATTATGTAAACGGCAAAAATTTTTATGATGTTTGTGTAACAATTTTATTTTTTTAATTAAAACTAGAAAAATACCTGAAAATTTAAAAATTAGTTTTGTGTTTTATTAGGTTCTTATCTACGGGATTTTGTCATTAATAAAAAAAATATTTTGCGACTTTTAACAAATTATCTGATTCATCAACTGCAATTAGAATGATTCCCATAAATTAAAAAAAAATATATTGTTTAACTGCAAAGTGCAAAAATATTTATGGCGTCTGAGCAATAATTTTAATTTTTAAATTCAAACCAGGAAAATACCTGAAAATTTAAAATTAGTTTTGTTTTCCTTTTGCTTTAAGTGACTCGATATGTTTGCAAACAGACAAATGAGAAGAGACGATTGTTTAAAATGGCAGATCCTAACAATGTAACAAACGATATGGAATATGGATATGGATTCGATTAGGTGTGAGGTTCGAGAGGTATGAGAAATTCAATAAAGTGCTAATTCCTGGAAGCCATGCCTAAATGGAAGAAATTTTTTACTGTTATGCTCCGTGAAGTGTTCCACTTTTAAGGAAATTACAAAAAAATCATTTTCATATACAAGATAATAAATGACGTCATAGCCGTAGGTTATAACTATAAAAAGTAAAACCTATACTGCAATTTTAATAACGTCAGCACCGTTAGTATAAATAACGTCAGGTAATATGTGTTAAATGAAAAGAAAGAAAAAGGAAATAGAAATAAGAAAGGAAAAAATTTAGACTAACGTTAGACGTATATAACTATTACTATAAAATGTAAGTTACTCTGTTATAGAATAATTAAACTAAAATAATGCAAAACAAAAATTAACCTTAGTTCAAAATCTCTACAATTATTATATGAAATGCAAAAATGCTAGCTACTAGGTAGCTAGCAATCTAGTAAGAGACGATCACGCCCAATGGTAAAAACTAAAGTAACCCATAACTCCTGAAAATAGATTCAGATCAAAACAAGAATTACACTATTAGAACCGCCTTATCCAAAATTTCTATATAACAAGCTTCGTCCCTTGGCTTGAATAACAAGGAAAATATATTGGCTTGATTACAATAAAGAACAACCTCTAGCCCATACGAACTGAAATACTGATTCATTAAATGACATATCATGGTTGCAGCGGTATCCGGGTTGCAGCGGTAGCTAGCAACCTAGTAAGAAACAATCACGTCCAATACTAAGAAATATAATCAAACAGTTCGTGATAACGAACTGTATAGTAAGAGCGACTCGTCTCAATAGTTTACAATAAGGAAGAAACTGTAACCCATAGTAACTGAAGTATCAAATCAAACAGTTTGTTCATAATAAAGAGCTGTTTAATGTTTAGCTCCTTTTTTAATAAAGGAGCTGTTTAGCTCCTCCGTATTTCAGAAGCTGTCATAAAATCTTTCGAAAAGGGCTCATTTGATTCGAAATTAGAGTGGCTAGTGCCCTTTTTAATAGTCAAAAGTGATTGAAGAGCAACTAGCCCACCAAGCCCATCATTCCCCCAAACATATCCAATCAAAATTTTGAAATAGCCATTTGGTTCAGCGTAGTTGATTTACAGAGAGAAAATATGTTTTTGAGGAGGACATTCCCCCACCGACCTCAGGGCAAGAGTTTTAAGTTATGCCCTGGGGGCATATCAGTTTTTTACAGAAGGCGTTGTCGTAGAAACTTCATAAGAGGCTTATTCGATTGGAATAAGCAATTTTCCATGGAAAATTGAAAAAAGCGGAGAGAAAAAAATATCCCGTTTGTGGTAAATAACGTGGTTAAAGTCAATTTTCTTGATTTTTCAAGCCAATATATTTTCTTTGTTATTCAAGCCCAAGGGCGGTAAGTTTCCTATATAGGCGTTTCAGACAAGGCGGCTCTAATGGTGTACTTTTGTTTTGATCTGACCTTTTTTTAGGAGTTAGGGGTTTTTATATTTCTTAACATTGGACGTGATCGTCTCTTACTATGTTGCTAGCTACCGCTGCAACCCGGATATCATTTAAGGATGACATAAACTTTTTAAAAATATTATCTTTGATACCTTCGGAATAAAATTCCAACACGCAATCCACTCCACTAGTCAGGCTATCAAAGATAGTATTTTTAAACAGTTTATGTTATCCTTAAATGATATCCGGGTTACAGCGGTAGCTATTTGGTCCAGTGCCAATCTATCTGTTGATTTACTAACCTATACTATAACTAAGTGGCATATAGAATTTAGTATAGTCAAGAGGTCGTTCTTTATTATAACAAGGAACAGTAAGTTTCCTGTACAGGGGTTTCGGAAAAGGCGGTTCTAATAGTGTACTTTTTGTTTTTTTAGGAATTATGGATTTTTACATTTCTTAACATTGGACGTGATTTTCTCTTACTAGGTTGCTAGATAACGCTGCAACCCTGACTGATTACAAACAGGCAAAAGCCTACGGCTTTTTCTTCGTTGAAATAGTAATAGACTAGCCTCAAACAATCAAGTAGATAACTAAATAAAATGTATGTAATGAGTTTTTTTTCCAATGATAATCTTTTAATGTAAAATTTTAATATATTGACCTTAAATATAACTGTACTACCCTATACTATAGTTAAGTGGCCTATAAAATTTAGTATAGGCAAGAGGTTGTTCTTTATTATAACTTCTAATGTAATATCTTTAGAGACATGGGTTCAAATCTTAACGCTGGTATACTATTATGATTTATGTACAAAAATCAAATATTTTTGAAAAGACTGCAGTATGAAAAGACATCAAAATTGCAGTTTTTAGTGGAAAAATTTATTCTCTCTTAGAAATAATTTATTTTAGTTACAAAAAATTTTAACCCAATTAATTTCTTTTAAAATGAGCCATTGAGCCACTCTGTACGATATTCCAGTGCCAAGCTCTCTGTGGAAAAGAAGAAAAAAGAAAGAAAAAAATATGCCGTTTGTGGAGAATAATGTGGTTAAAGTCAATTTTATTTATTTTCAAGTCAATATATTTCCCTTGGTGTTCAAACCAAATGACAGAAAGTTTCCTATACAGGGGTTTCGGACAAGGCGGCTCTAAGGGTGTACTTTTTGTTTTTATCTGACTCTTTTTTTAGGAGCTATGGGTTTTTATCTTTCTTAACATTCGAAGTAATCGTCTTTTACTAGGCTGCTAGCTACCGCTGCAACCCGGATCTCACAAGGCTGGTAGCTACTGCTGCAAACTGGATTCACATATATAGTTATGAGAGGCAGCGTGGCCAAGTGGTAAAAGGTGCTGGTGTTAGCCACCAGTCTCTTTGGAGGCTTGGGTTCAAATCTTACCGCTAGTATGCGATTATGATTTATGTACAATAATCAAATATCTTTGAAAAGACTGCAGTATGAAAATACATAAAAAATACATTTTTTAGAGTTAAAATTCATTCTCTTTTAGAAATAATTTATTTTAGTTACAAAATATTGTTAACCCAATTAATTTCCTTTAAAATGAGCCATTGGACAACTCCCTACGATGTTCCAGTGCCAAGCTAAAAAGAATTATAACAGTAGATGATCTAAATATTTGATATAACTTATCCCTGAGGCCAGAGAACTTCTACAAGAAATTAGTAGGAAACAGTTTTAATCAATCCGGGTTGCAGCGGTAGCTAGCAACCAAGTAAGAGATGATCCTATCCCTTACAAAGAAATACAAAAACCCACAACTCCTAAAACTGGAGTCAGATAGAAAATAATTCCTCGCGTCTTGAAAAAAGTTATGCTGATATTGGTTTGCAGTTTAATGTAGAAAAGTCTGCCGTTTTGTTTTTTAGTTGCCCTGAAAATAATGCTACAGTCAGGCTTGGTGGAATTACCGTAACACCGTCTAGTCATATTACGTACCTTGGCCTCCCAATTGGTCGTAATCTTTGAGAGACCCAGTCTATGCTTATTGAACACCTTTCTAAAAAAGTGCGCATTGCCTATGCGGGTGTTGTCACTAGCCGTCGCAATTTAACCCGTAAATATTTGGCTCGTCTTTATAATGCAGTAGCTTTGCCTCATGTCTTGTACCTGTCTCCCTTTTGGAAGCTCCTGAGTGGACGAAACAAGAAAGACATAACGTCGGTATTTTTCAAGTATGCTCGATATCTTCTTCAAGTGCCGCTTTTTGTTAGAAACCGCCATATTGTTGTGAAATATGGAATTGTTGAGCCTCTGAGTGCCATGGAGGAGGTAATTCAGAATTACGTGAAAAAACTAGAGCTTCTGGATCACGAGTGGGCCCACCTTCTCAAATAGTTATGTTATTATGTAGTTCTTTCTGTTTGTATTTTTTTTTTCTTGCCAGTTTTTTGCTTTTTCTTTGTTTTCTAGTTTGTGCTCTGTCTTTTTTTGTTGATTTGTAAGACAGGTTATTAATAAAATTCATTCATTCATTCATTCATTCAATATTCAACAAATTTTCCAATAACCGGAATATCTAAACTCCATTAATGATTAACAACTTCTTTCGCAACAAGCAATATTACGTGAGTGAAATATATCTCCGAAAAACGAATTAACAGGGGTTGAACGAGAAACTAAACCGAAAAACCACGCGAATATTCCACTAGTGAATTAGCTGGACAAAACTCAAACAGAGGAACTACTCTGTAAAAGAAATCGCGTATCTTCCCTGGATACTCGTATTCCAAATATAATCTCCTCCTGGGCAGGTTACACAAAAGGACAGGTGCCTCCCTCCTTCCTTGTTCAATGTGCGCACAAACTGACAAATTCTCCTAATTTGCAGTCTTCAAAAATCTTATAACCTTCGTCACTGAAGATTATATCTAAGTCCGCCAATTCACTCAAATAACAACCCAACTTCCAAAGTTTTCTTATCTATCCTTAAACCCTGTAATACTTTTCAATACGGAGATTCCCCCACTGTAAACTCGAACCCAATTAATTTCGCGTTATTCTTTTTTATATTTGTCTAACAAGCCACACAGCCTATTATAGACCTTCATAATTCTATTAATTGATTGCGTATTTTTGTCTTTTTATATGTAATCACAATAGCCTACTCTCTAGGCCAAATTAACCCGTCCCTTCGAAAGCATAAAATTCTTTTACTATCAGGGCTGTTGATAGCTCCTTTTCTTGCTGCCACAACTTATTAGGTGGTAAGGTACGGGGGTCACCCCATATTGGTGCAAAACTGGCGCAAAAATGTTGGTATGCCACTTACTAAATGGGGGCCCTTGTCGGCCCAAATATTAGTGGGATTCCCACTCTTACCCCAACGGTTCCGTATCTATCGGGTATGTCAGTTCCCGATTTACAGTATACCCTGCCTTAGGGTACGATAGCGTGATTGAATGGTTCCAAGGGCCACTTTGAGGCTAAGGGTTACCGGTAATATTTCTAACTATCTCCTCGGACTCTACCTAGGCTAAAAAGTCAAAGATTATATAATATAAAAATCATACTGTAATCAGTCACGCTACAAAAAAGCAACTAACTAAATCACACTTCCAATTTTTCCCTAGCTCGCTCAGCTGGCCACGTGCCTGCGATGGGTGGTGAGTGAATTTTTCATGCCATTCCAAAGGCTTACTAATTACTGGTCAATCATCCCCAACTGCGCACTTCATGCCTCGTGGTCTGTGTAACCAACTACGCAATTAAAGAAGGACAGAAAATGGCCCCGCCAAAATTAAAGGAAAATTAATAATTATTACTTGGAGGAAGAGAATAATTAAGGTACCAAAAGAAAAGAATCTGGGAAGGGCATTTATCTGAAACAAACCGGGACCAAGGGTTCCAACAGACTGCAGTATGAAAATACATCAAAAATGCAGTTTTTGACAAAATTGATTCTACTTTAAAAACTATTTTATTTTTAATTACAAAAAGCACTAGATGTAGCAATTTCTTTTAAAATGAGCTATTCTACAGCTCGCTATGATTTTCCAGTGCCCAGCTAACTGAGGAGGAAGAAAAAGCGGAAAGAATAAAAGATGCCGTTTGTGAAGAATATCATGGTTAACGTCAATTTTCTTGATTTTCAAGCCAATATATTTTCTTTGTTATTCAAGCCAAAGGACGGTAAGTTTGCTATATAGAAGTTTTGGACAAGGCGGTTCTAATAGTGCACTTCTTGTTTTGATCTGAATCTTTTTTCAGGAGTTATGGGTTACTTTAGTTTTTACTATAGGGACGTGATCGTCTCTTACTAGGTTGCTAGCTACCGCTGCAACCCAGAATACTGTAATTCTCCTGTGTATGACTTAATTTTCTCTCAGAGTCAAGCAAAATTCACTTCATATATGTTATTATAAAACCTGATTACAAACAGGAAAAACCTACGGCTTTTTCTTCTTTGAAATAGTAAAAGACAAACCTCAGACATTCAAGTTGCTAACTAAGTCATTGTATGCAATGGTTTTTATTCCAATGATCGTCTTTTAATGTAACGATTTACAAAAAGGAAAAGGCGTACGGCTTTACCTTCCTTGAAATAGTAAGAGACGAACCTCAAATATTCCAGTAGCTAACTTATTCCAATGTATGCAATGGCTGGCTATTCCAATGATCGTCTTTTAATGTAATCGTTCTTTATTATGTTGACAACTCAAATTATGTAAACCCTGATTACAAACAGGAAAAAGCCTCTGGCTTTTTCTTCTTTGGAATAGTAAGAGACGACTCTTAAAGAATCAGGTAGCTAACTAAGTCGAACGTATACAATGGTTTGTTCTTCTAATGATCGTCTTTTAATATAACTTTACCACAAACTGTTTGATTGCTTCAAAAATCGAATACATTTGAAAAGACTGCAGTATGAAAAGACATAAAAATGCAGCTTTTAGTGGAAAAATTGATTATGTTTTAAAAATAATTTGTTTTAGTTACAAAAGGTTTTTAACCCCATTAATTTCCTTTAAAATAAGCCATTGAACAACTCTCTACGATGTTCCAGTGCTAAGCTATCTGTGGAAAAGGAAGAAGAAAAAAAGAAAAAATGTTGTAAAAGCAGAATGCTGTAGTAGCTGCCACTTTCCTTGATTTTTAAGCCAATATATTTCCCTTGCTGTTCAAGCCAAAACAGGAATTTTCCTATACAGGAGTTTCAGACATGGCGGTTCTAATGGTGTACTTTTTGTTTTGATCAGAACTGATTTGATCAGACTTTTTTTTAGGAGTTATGGGTTTTTATATTTCTTAACATTGGACGTGATCGTCTCTTACTAGGTTGCTAGGTACCGCTGCAACCCGGATTTAAAAAATTGTTTTTTAACTACAAAATGTTTTCACCCCATCAATTTTTTTTTAAATGAGCCATTGAACAACTCTACGATGTTCCAGTGCCATACTATCTGTGGAAAAGAAAAGAGAAAAATAAAGATGCCGCTTCAGCAGAATGCTCAGGGACAGAAAGTGTCCTATATAAGGGTTTTGGACAAGGTGCTTTTAATAGTGCAGTTTTTGTTTTGACCTGACTCTATTGTTAGGAGTTATGGGTTATTATATTTCTTAACATTGGGCTTTATTGCCTCTTACTAGGTCGCCACCTACCGCTGCACCTTGGATCTTTCAGCAGGAGCCATTTAAACATTTCTCTATGGTCTTTTGATAGGCTGCTAGCCCTTGTGAAAGAAATGTAACCTCGTGTGACGTCATATATATCACAGACCTTTTTTCCTTTTCCCTGTTGCATCAGTTACTATGAGATAGACATATGTCCTTACTGTAATCGTTCCTTGATGTAACTATTAATAACTACTACATGAGATATTCTCTTGACTTAAACCATTTATGATGAACTATATCGATCTTTTATGTAATTTCAGTGATCGTCTTTTAATGTAACTACCGCTGCAACCCAGACTAGGTTGCTAGCTACCGCTGCAACCCGGATAATTGACAAACACCATTTATGATGAGCTATTTTCGTCCTTTATATAACTAGACCTGGAACCACCATATATCAGGTAGTATGGGAGAGAGTTCGTTCTTTACTGTAATGGGTAGTTAGAACCTAACCAAAAATAAAACTAATTTTAACATTTTAAGGTATTTTTCTAGCTTGAATTGAAATATTCAAACTATTGCTCGGATACCATGGATATTTTTTCAGTTTACACAAGCTGCAAAGAACGCACAGGCTGATCTTTGTAAACTGAGAAAAATTTTACGAATGTTTTACCGGGATTACGAAAAATATTCAAAATTAAAGATTAAAATTATCTCTGAAAGAATAGATTTTGTTGAAAAGTCAGCTAGAGATGCTTTCGGAAAACTTCCTAGTTATATCCAAAAGAAATTTTTCATGTTTAGTGAAAAGCTTCCAAGGGATGGACCGGCAACTGTGGAACAGTTTGCAGATGTAATGGGAAATCTTATACATCACTTTAAATATATGGAGGCATAATTGTCCTTTACTTAGTTTCAGCTTAACTTCGATGATCGAGCCTTTATGTACTACATCCAACGACTATGACGTCATTGATCAATATTGTATATACAAAATTAAGTTTTTCGTGAAAAATAATTAATAAAAAAAATTAAGTGCAAAAGGCGCTAGATCTAGAGATTTCCTTTAAAATGAGCCATTGAACAACTCTCTACGATGTTCCAGTGCCAAGCTATCTCTGGAAACAAAAGAAAGAAAAAAATATCCCATTTGTGCAGAATAACGTGGTTAAAGTCAATTTTCTTGATTTTCAAGCCAATATATTTTCTTTGTTTTTCAAGCCAAAGGGTGGTTTAGTTTCCTATATAGGGGTTTCGGGCAAGGCGGTTCTAATGATGTACTTTTTGTTTTGATCTGACTCTTTTTCTAGGAGTTAGGGGTTTTTATATTTCTTAACATTGGACGTGATCGTCTCTTACTAGATTGCTAGCTACCGCTGCAACCCGGATCACTGTGAATATATGGAGGCATAATTGTCCTTTACTTAGTTTCAGCTTAAATTCGATGATCGAGCCTTTGTGTAATACTAACTACATCCAGCGACTATGACGTCATTGATTAATATTGTATATAAAAAATTAAGTTTTTCGTAAAAAATAATTAATTAAAAAAAAATTAAGTACAAATGGCACTAGATCTAAAGATTTCCTTTAAAATGAGCCATTGAACAACTCTCTACGATGTTCCAGTGCCAAGCTATCTCTGGAAACAAAAGAAAGAAAGAAAAAATATCTCGTTTGTGTAGAATAACGTGGTTGAAGTCAATTTTCTTGATTTTCAAGCCAATATATTTTCTTTGTTATTCAAGCCAAAGGGCGGTAAGTTTCCTTTATACGGATTTCGGATAAGGCGGTTCTAATGGTGTACTTTTTGATCTGACTCCTTTTTAGGAGCTATGGGTTTTTATATTTCTTAACATTGGACGTGATCGTCTCTTACTAGGTTGCTAGCTACCGCTGCAACCCGGAAAACTTGTTTGAGTCATAAACTAGGAAAGATACTCCGGGTTACAGCTACTGCCGTAACCCGGTTACCGCTGCAATCTGGATAGCTTGCAGATACCCCTGGAACCACCATATATCAGTTACTATGGGCGAAAGATCGTTTTGCTGTATTATATTACTGTAATTTATGTACCAAAAATCAAGTAGCTAACTAAGTCCAATGTATGCAATGGTTTGTTATTCCAATAATTGTCTTTAATGTAATCTCTTTGGAGGCGTGGGTTCAAATATTACTGCTGGTATACGATTATGATTTATGTACAAAAATCAAATATCTTTGAAAAGACTGCAGTATGAAAAGAAATCAAAAATGCAGTTTTAATGGAAAAATTTATTCTCTCTTAGAAATAATTTATTTTAGTTACAAAAGATTTTTAACCCATTAAATTTCTTTTAAAATGAGCCATCGAACAACTCTCGAGGATGTTCCAGTGCCAAGCTATCTGTGGAGAAGAAAAAAGAAAGAAAACAAATATGCCGTTTGTGGAGAATAACGTAGTTAAAGTCAATTTTCTTGTTTTTCAAGCAAATATATTTCCCTTGCTGTTCAAGCCAAATGACAGTAAGTTTCCTATACAAGGGTTTCGGACAAGATGGTTTAAATGGTGTACTTTTGTTTTGATCTGACTCCTTTTTTAGGAGCTATGGGTTTTTATATTTCTTAACATTGGACGTGATCGTCTCTTACTAGGTTTCTAGCTACCGCTGCAACCCCGAAACAAAAATCAAATATCTTTGAAACCATTATGTAATGCTTCATTGAATTGAAACCATTATGTAACCATTGCTTGATTGAAACCATTAGGTAACCATTAGTTGAATGTTTAAGTCAAGTATCAAGTACCAAGAACCTAACTAAAATTTAAACTAATTTTAAAATTTTCAGCTATTTTTCTAGTCTAAATTAGAAGATTAAAACTATTGCTCAGATACCATAAATATTTTTGCAGTTTATAACTTTAGCGATTCTGAACTGAAAACGAAAATAAAAATTGATTTTTTCAATTTTTACGTCATGTCACTCATTACGTCATATATGGTTATTAGTACACAATAGGTTTTATATATTACGTCATGTCACTTATTAAGTCATATATGGTTATTAGTAGAAAATTGGTAGAATATTCGTTCTTTATTATAAAAACTTCAAAAACGCATAAAGGCTTGTTCATATTCATTTTTGTACATTTTGTTTATATTCAATTTTGTTATATTCATTTTATATTCGTTATTATGATTTAGGCAAACTTTTTTAAGGAGGGGGGTTCAAACCCACTAAACCCTCTGGATACTTCCTTGAATGTTATTAATTTCCTTTAAAATGAGCCATTGAACAACTCTCTACGATGTTCCAGTGCCAAGCTATCTATGGAAAAGAAAAAAAAAGAAAAAAAGATGTCGATATAAAGTTTAAAAACAACTTTACCACAAACTGTTTGATTGCTTCAAAAATCAAATATCTTTGAAAAGACAGCAGTATGAAAAGACATCAAAAATACAGTTTTTAGTGGGAAAATTTATCCTGTTTTAAAAATAATTTGTTTTAGTTACAAAAAGTTTTTAACCCAATTAATTTCCTTTAAAATGAGCCATTGAACAACTCTCTATGATGTTCCAGTCCCAAGCTATCTGTGGAAAAGAAGAAAGAAATAAAAATGCCATTTGTGGAGAATAACGTGGTTGAAGTCAATTTTCTTGATTTTCAAGCCAATATATTTTCTTTGTTATTCAAGCCAAAGGATGGTACGTTTGCTATATAGAAGTTTTGAACAAGGCGGTTCTAATAGTGTACCTCTTGTTTTGATCTGAATCATTTTTAGGAGTTATGGGTTTTTATATTTCTTAACATTGGACGTGATCGTCTCTTACTAGGTTGCTAGCTACCGCTGCAACCCGGATACAACCTACGATTATAATATCATTGATCACTCTTTAATATTAATGATTTTTAAGCCAATATATTTCCCTTGCTGTTCAAGCCAAATGACAGAAAGTTTCCTATACAGGGGTTTCGGACAAGGCGGTTCTATTGGTGTACTTTTTGTTTTGATCTGACTGTTTTTTTAGGAGCTATGGGTTTTTTTTATTTCTTAACATTGGACGAGATCGTCTCTTACTAGGTTGCTAGCTACCGCTGCAACCTGGATTTAATCCAATTAATTTCCTTTGAAATGAGCCATTGAACAACTCTCTACGATGTTCCAGTGCCAAGCTATCTGTGGAAAAGAAAGAAAGAAAAAAAAATATGCCGTTTAGGCAGAATGTTGTAGTAGCTGCCACTTTTCTTGATTTTCAAGCCAATATATTTCTCTTGCCGTTCAAGCCAAAAGACAGAGAGTTTCCTATACAGGGGTTTCGGACAAGGCAGTTCTAATGGTGTACTTTTTGTTTTGATCTGACTCCTTTTTTAGGAACTATGGGTTTTTATATTTCTTAACATTGGACGTGATCGTCTCTTACTAGGTTGCTAACTACCGCTGCAACCCGGATTAATATTTCAGTTATTATTTAATGTAATTATGAGAGGCAGCGTGGCCGAGTGGTCTAAGGCGCTAGTGTTAGCCACCAGTCTCTTCGGAGGCGTGGGTTCAAATCTTACCACTGGTGTACGATTATAATTTATGTACAAAAATCAAATATTTTTGAGAAGACTGCAGTATCAAAAGACATACAAAATGCAGTTTTTAGTGGAGAAATTTATTCTCTTTTAGAAATAATTTATTTTAGTTACAAAAGATTTTTAACCCAATTAATTTCCTTTAAAATGAGCCACTGAAAAACTCTCTACGATGTTCCAGTGCCAAGCTATCTGTGGAAAAGAAAGAAGAAAAAATATGCCGTTTAGGCAGAATATTGTAGTAGCCGCCACTTTTCTTAATTTTCATGCCAATATATTTCCCTTGCTGTTCAAACCAAAAGACAGAAAGTTTCCTATACAGGGGTTTCGGACAAGGCGGTTCTAATGGTGTACTTTTTGGTTGGATCTAACTTTTCTTAGGAGTTATGGGTTTTTATATTTCTTAACATTATACGTGATCGTCTCTTACTAGGTCGCTAGCTACCGCTGCAACCCAGAATTTGATTCGGCGACCTCTGAAGCTACTCTTGATAAAAACAAGGGACAGAAGGCTTCCTATATAAGGGCTTCGGACAAGGCAATTCTATTGGGTACTTTATATTTTGATCTGACCCTATTTTTCGGACTTATGGGCTATTATATTTCTTAACATTGGAAGTTATCGTCTCTTACTAGGTTGCTAGATGCCGCTGCAACCCGGATTCCTTTTAATACTTCAGTTACTAAGGCCTCAGGTCATTCTTTAATGTAATTTAGATTTTACTTTGGGGCTTGATCGTCTCTTACTATTTTGCTAGCTATCGCTGCAACCCAGATTTCAATTAACATGGGCTAGATGTCGTTCTTTACTATACAATATGAAAAGACATCAAAATAATTTTTCAGTGCCAAGCTCTCTGTGGAAAGGAAAGAAAGAAAAAAAAAGATACCGTTTAGGCAGAATGCTGTAGTAGCTGCCACTTTTCTTGATTTTCAAGCCAATATATTTCCCTTGCTGTTCAAGCCAAATGACAGAAAGTTTCCTATACAGGGGCTTCGGACACGGTGGTTCTAATGGTGTACTCTTTGTTTTGATCTGGCTTTTTTTTTTAGGATTATGGGTTTTTATATTTCTTAACATTGGACGTGATCGTCTCTTACTAGGCTGCTAGCCACCGCTGCAACTCGGATAATTGACAAACACCATTTTTGATGAGCTATATCGGTCCTTTATGTAATGAGCCATTGAACAACTCTCTACAATGTTGCAGTGCCATGCTATCTGTTGAATTACTAACCTATACTATAAACATCAAAAATGCAGTTTTCGGTAGAAAAATTTATTCTCTTTTAGAAATAATTTATTTTAGTTACTATAGATTTGTAACCCAATTAATTTCTTTTAAAATAAGCTATTGAACAACTCTCTACGATGTTCCAGTGCCAAGCTATCTCTAGAAACAAAAGAAAATTAAAAAAAAATATCCCGTTAAGGCAGAATGTTGTAGTAGCTGCCACTTTTCTTGATTTGCAAGCCAATATATTTCCCTTGCTGTTCAAGCTAAGGGACAGAGAGTTTACTATACAGGGGTTTCGGATAAGGCGGTTCTAATGGTGTACTTTTTGTTTTGATATGACTCCTTTTTTAGGAGCTATAGGTTTTTATATTTCTTAACATTGGATGTGATCGTCTCTTACTAGGTTGCTAGCCACCGCTGCAACCTGGATAATGTTAAACAAAGAGACTCCGGGTTACAGCTGCCGCTGCAACCCAGATACCGTTACAATCTGGTTAGCTTGTAAGCTACCCCTGGAACCACCGTATATCAGTTACTATGGGCGAGAGATCATTCTTTACTGTAAAAATTTTTAACTCTATAATCTTCGAACATTCTTCGAATATAAATACTGTAATCTTCACTATAGTGAAGTTGCCTATGCAAGTTAGTATAGGGAAGAGTTCGATCTTTATTATATTATTTTCAAGCCAATATATTTCCCTTGCTGTTCAAACCAAGGGACAGAAAGTTTTCTATACAGGGGTTTCGGACAAGGCGGTTCTAATGGTGTACTTTTTATTTTGATCTTAACTTTTTTTTAAGGAGTTATGGGTTTTTATATTTCTTAACATTGGATGCGATCGTCTCTTACTAGGTTGCTAGCTACCGCTGCAACCCGGATCTTAAGGAACATAATTAAATAATCATCTATATAATGATTCCTTTTTTTACTTCATATACTATGGGCTACAGTTCGTTTCTTAATGTAATAAAAATAAATTGTTTAATTACAAAAGGTTTTTAACCCAATTAATTTCCTTTAAAATGGGCCATTAAACAACTCGCTACGATGTTCCAGTGCCAAGCTATCTGTGGAATTACTAACCTATACTATTATTAAGTGGCGTTTAAAATTTAGTATAGGCAAGAGGTCGTTCTTTATTATATTATATTTCTTAACATTGGACGTGATCGTCTCTTACTAGGTTGCTAGCTACTGCTGCAACCCGGATTGCTTCTCTATAAAGTTTATCATTGTAATAACGCTCCTTGATCTTTTGTTTAGCCTGCTCAATTCTTGCTTCTCTGTAATGTTCATCATTACCATACCGTTCCTTGATCTTTTGTTTGGCTGTCTCAATTTTTGCATGTCTATAATCTTCATCATTGTGATAACACATCTTGCTGTTTTCTTTTGCTCTCTCAATTATTACTTCTCGATACGCCTGGTCGGTTGAATACCTTTGTTTTGCTCTCTCAATTTTTACTTCTCGATACGCCTGGTCGGTTTAATACCTTTGCTTTTTTCTTTTCAAGATACTAGCTCTGTTGTTTGTGTAGTACTCTTTCTTCAAATTGCGTATAGCTTGCTTCGATCTAACCATTATTCTAATCAAGAATGAGAGAATTTTCAGTTTTGACTTTCCTTATATACTAATTATGACGTCACTCTATTCACGTCATAGCTCTAATATAAAACTATGATGACGTTCATTATTTATCTAGTAGGGTTTCAGACAAGGTATTTCTAATGATGTACTTTTGTTTTGATCTGACTCTATTTTTAGGAGTTTTGGGTTTTTATATTTCTTAGCATTGGACTGATCGTCTATTACTAGGTTGCTAGCTACTGCTGCAACCCAAATTCACATATATATTTATTTATGAGAGGCAGCGTGGCCGAGTGGTCCAAAGCACTGGTGTTAGCCACCAGTCTCTTCAGAGGCGTGGGTTCAATTCTTACCGCTGGTATACGATTATGTTTGAAAGACTGCAGTGTGAAAAGACATCAAAAATGCAGTTTTTGGTGGAAAAATTTATTCTCTTTTAGAAATAATTTATTTTAGTTACTATAGATTTTTAACCCAATTAATTTCCTTTAAAATGCGATATTGAACAACCCTTTACGATGTTCCAGTGCCAAGCTATCTGTTGAAAATAAAAAAGAAAAAAAAAAGAAAAAAAAAGAAAAAAATATCCCGTTTAGGCAGAATGTTGTAGTAGCTGCCACTTTTCTTGATTTTCAAGCCAATATATTTCCCTTGCTGTTCAAGCCAAGGGACAGAAATTTTACTATGCAGGGGTTTCGGACAAGGCGGTTCTAATGGTGTACTTTTTGTTTTGATCTGACTCTTTTTTTAAGAACTATGGGTTTTTATATTTCTTAACATTGGACTTAACATTGGAATTGCAGCTTTACTAGATGTAAAGCTGCACTAGTGGTCACACGGGAAAGAGCAACGTACATCATACCTAGACCAAAGCAACGATTACCTACGTCAACAATTGCACACTGTAAACTTAGTCCTTCAATTTTTACTTCTCGATACGCCTGGTCGGTTGAATACCTTTGCTTTTCTCTTATCAAGATACTATCTCTGTTATCTGTGTAGTACTTTTTTTTAACTTGCATGCAGCTTGCTTTGCTCTAACCATTATGTAATTCACGAATGAGACCATTTACATCTTTTTCGTTCTTAAGTACTAACACTTTTCTTGATTTTCAAGCCAATATATTTCCCTTGCTGTTCAAGCCAAATGACCAAAAATTTCCTATATAGGGGTTTTGGACAAGGCAGTTCTAACGGCATACTTTTTGTTTTGATCTGACTTTTTTTTTGAAGTTGTGGGTTTTTATATTTCTTAGCATTGGACGCGATCGTTTCTTATATTTAAAACTTCATTAATCGGATATTTTAATATATCCTATATGGTCTAGAGGTTGGGATAGCTGTCACCCAGCAGGCTTGAGTTCAATTTCCGTACGGGAAATTTTTACTTATGATGATTTCCTAAGAAACATAATTAAAATTTCTTAATGTAATAAAAATAATTTGTTTTAATTACAAAAGGTTTTTAACCCAATTAATTTCCTTTAAAATGAGCCATTGAACAACTCTCTACGATGTTCCAGTGCCATGCTATCTGTTGAATTACTAACCTATACTATAATTAAGTGGCGTATAAAATTTAGTATAGGCAAGAGGTCGGTCTTTATTATAATTTTTAACTATAAATACAAACAGGAAAAAGCCTACGGCTTTTTCTTCTTTTAAATAGTAAGAGACGAAACTCAAACAATCAAGTAGCTAACTAAGTCCAATGTATGGAATGGTTTGTTATTTCAGTGATCGTCTTTTAATGTAAAAATGTTCAAGGCAAGGGACAGAAAGTTTCCTATACAGGGGTTTCGGACAAGGCAGTTCTAATGGTGTACTTTTTGTTTTGATCTGACTCCTTTTTTAGGAACTATGGGTTTTTATATTTCTTAACATTGGACGTGATCGTCTCTTACTAGGTTGCTAGCTACCGCTGCAACCCGGATCAAACTAAACCCAATATGTGCCACGATTTATTCTTTACTAGGTTTTGGCCATCTCTAAAGCCATGCTATCGATGAAACTTACATAATCCCCATTTATAATTAACCAGACCGATTCCTTATTTAATTTTCTTAGTAAGTTAACCATTTTTATCATGTCTTATATGTAACATATTCATCATGAGTATCCAATAGTACAATGGTAAACATAACCGCTTGTCACGAGGGCCATCAGGGTTCGATTCCCAGTTGTAGAGAATTTTTAATTTGTTGACTTTAAATATAACTTTACAATCCTACACTATAGTTAAGCGACCCATACCAGTTAGTATAGGCAAGAGTTGGATCTTTATTATAGTCAAAATTCAAATATCTTTGAAAAGACTGCAGTATGAAAATACATCAAAAATAAATTTTTTTTGACAAAATTGATTCTACTTTAAAAAGTATTTTATTTTTAAATAAAAAAGTGAATAGATGTTGCAATTTCCTTTAAAATGAGCTATTATACAGCTCTCTATGATTTTCCAGTGCCCAGCTAGCTGAGCAGGAAAAAATAGCGGAAAGAAAAAAATATCCTGTTTGTGGAGAATAACGTGGTAAAAGTCAATTTTCTTGATTTTCAAGCCAATATATTTTCTTTGTTATTCAAGCCAAAGGGCGGTAAATTTCCTTTATAGAGGATTCGGACAAGGTGGTTCTAATGGTGTATTGTTTGTTTTGATCTGACTCTTTTCTTAGGAGTTAGGGAGTTTTATATTTCTTTACAATGGAGGTGATCGTCTCTTACTAGGTTGCTAGCTACCGCTGCAACCCGGATTAGGAACTATGGGTTTTTATATTTCTTAACATTGGACGTGATCGTCTCTTACTAGGTTGCTAGCTACCACTGCAACCCGGATTATAATTGGTATGGTGAAATAATAATATACATATGGCTCTTAAATCATACTTATTTATGGTTCCATATGGTCTAGTGGCTAGGATAGTTAACTTTCACTTAACAGGCTCGGGTTCGATTCCCGGTGTGGGAAAATTTTTAACTCTATAATCTTCGAACATTTGAACCTTTTATAATTTAAAATGATGTATAATATAAATACTGTAATCTTAAGTATAGTGAAGTTGCGTATGCAAGTTAGTATAGGGAAGAGTTCGTTCTTTATTATAATTATGACGTCACTCTATTCACGTCATAGCTCTAATATAAAACTATGATGACGTTCATTATTTATCTAGTAGGGTTTCAGACAAGGTATTTCTAATGATGTACTTTTGTTTTGATCTGACTCTATTTTTAGGAGTTTTGGGTTTTTATATTTCTTAGCATTGGACTGATCGTCTCTTACTAGGTTGCTAGCTACTGCTGCAACCCAAATTCACATATATATTTATTTATGAGAGGCAGCCTGGCCGAGTGGTCCAAGGCACTGGTGTTAGCCACCAGTCTCTTCAGAGGCGTGGGTTCAATTCTTACCGCTGGTATACGATTATGTTTGAAAGACTGCAGTGTGAAAAGACATCAAAATGCAGTTTTTGGTGGAAAAATTTATTCTGTTTTAGAAATAATTTATTTTAGTTACTATAGATTTTTAACCCAATTAATTTCCTTTAAAATGAGCTATTGAACAACCCTCTATGATGTTCCAGTGCCAAGCTATCTCTGGATACAAAAAAAGAAAAAAAAAGAAAAAAAAAGAAAAAAATATCCCGTTTAGGCAGAATGTTGTAGTAGCTGCCACTTTTCTTGATTTTCAAGCCAGTATATTTCCCTTGCTGTTCAAGCCAAGGGACAGAAATTTTACTATGCAGGGGTTTCGGACAAGGCGGTTCTAATGGTGTACTTTTTGTTTTGATCTGACTCTTTTTTTAAGAACTATGGGTTTTTATATTTCTTAACATTGGACGTGATCGTCTCTTACTAGGTTGCTACCTACCGCTGCAACCCGGATAATATTTTAATGTAACTAGGTTTCAGCCATCTCTACAGCCATGATACTGATGGAAATCACATAATCCCTATTTATATTTTAGTCTACATGGGATAGGTGTCGTTCTTTATTGTAATAAATTGTAATTAATGTTCAATTTTTAAATTATAACTAGAAAAATTCCTGAAAACTTCAAAATTAGTTTTGGTTTTGTTAGGTTCCAGCAATTCGACACGTGATTTTATGAGTAGCGTAGACCAAATACAACTGAATTCATCGATATATACTAGCAAAACGTTTTTTAAGTCTAATGAAGATTTAACTGATGTGTCAAAAGTAAGGTTGCAAGTCGACGACTTTTTTGACCTTATTATAATTGGTATGATGAAATAATAATATGCATATGGTTCTTAAATCATGCTATTTTATAGTCCCATATGGTGTAGCGGATAGGATAGCTGGCTTTCATCTAGCAGGCCCGGGTTCGATTCCCGGTATTGTAAAATTTTTAACTCTATAATCTTCGAACATTAGAAGCTCTAAGGCTTTTATAATTTATAATGAACCACATCGATCCTTTATGTAATTGTTTGAATTACAAAATTAGTATTATTGGTTAGACACCATAAATATTTTTGCAGTTTACATAATAAGTTTAGCGATTCTGGACAGAAAACTAAAATAATTGCAATTATAAGACAATAATATGGAGATGCGTACTTTACGGGTTACAAACCAAAAAAAGTTTGGTTCCAGGATACAATAATAACTTTGAACTGAAATGAAAAAAATTTCTTCCAGGAGACAAAAAGTAAAACTAATTATAAAATTTTCATGTATTTTTGTTGTTTAAATTAAGAAATTACTATTACTGATCAGGCATCATAGATATTTTTGCAGTTTACATAATAATTTTAGCGATTAAGCCAAAAAAGAAAATTTTTGTTCCAGAAGTTTCGGTTACTATTGAGACAAGTAGCTATTATTACTATAGAGTTCATTACCATGAACTGTTTGATTGCTTCAAAATTCAAATATCTTTGAAAAGACTGCAGCATGAAAATACATCAAAAATGCAATTTTTTTGACAAAATTGATTCTACTTTAAAAAGTATTTTATTTTTGATTACAAATGGCACTAGATGTTGCAATTTCCTTTAAAATGAGCTATTATACAGCTCTCTATGATTTTTCAGTGCCCAGCTAGCTGAGAAGGAAAATCAAGCGGAAAGAAAAAAATATTCCGTTTGTGGAGAATAACGTGGTAAAAGTCAATTTGCTTGATTTTCAAGCCAATATATTTTCTTTGTTATTCAAGCCAAAGGGCGGTAAGTTTCCTTTATAGAGGTTTCGGACAAGGCGGTTCTAAGAGTGTACTTTTTGTTTTGATCTGACTCTTTTTAGGAGTTGGGGGGTTTTATATTTCTTTACATTGGAGGTGATCGTCTCTTACTAGGTTGCTAGCTACCGCTGCAACCCGGATAATGATGTACTTTTGTTTTGATCTGACTCTATTTTTAGGAGTTTTGGGTTTTTATATTTCTTAGCATGGGACTGATCGTCTCTTACTAAGTTACTAGCTACTACGGCAACCCAAATTATAAGAGGCAGCCTGGCCGAGTGGTCCAAGGCACTGGTATTAGCCACCAGTCTCTTCGGAGGCGTGGGTTCAAATCTTACCACTGGTATACGATTATGTTTGAAAGACTGCAGGGTGAAAAGACATCAAAAATGCAGTTTTTGGTGGAAAAATTTATTCTCTTTTAGAAATAATTTATTTTTGTTACTATAGATTTTTAACCCAATTAATTTCCTTTAAAATGAGCTATTGAACAACCCTCTACGATGTTCCAGTGTCAAACTATCTGTGGAAAAGAAAGAAAAGAGAAAAAAGAAAAAAATATCCCGTTTAGGCAGAATGTTGTAGTAGCTGCCACTATTCTTGATTTTCAAGCCAATATATTTCCCTTGCTGTTCAAGCCAAGGGACAGAAAGTTTCCTATACAGGGATTTCGGACAAGGCGGTTCTAATGGTGTACTTTTTGTTTTGATCTGACTCCTCTGTTAGGAAATATGGGCTTTTATATTTCTTAACATTGGACGTGATCGTCTCTTACTAGGTTGCTAGCTACCGCTGCAACCCGGATCTTTACTAGAACCATGATCCTGATAAAACTTACATAAAAACTTACCTTATCGTCTTTTTGTAATGATATTATTTCATGAAGTCATGACGTCTTTTGTTTTGATTTATTATAAAAAAGAAAAAAATATCCCGTTTAGGAAGAATGTTGTAGTAGCTGCCACTTTTCTTGATTTTCAAGCCAATATATTTCCCTTTCTGTTCATGCCAAGGGACAGAAAATTTCCTATACAGGGGTTTTGGACAAGGCGGTTCTAATGGTGTACTTTTTGTTTTGATCTGACTCCTTTTTTAGGAACTATGGGTTTTTATATTTCTTAACATTGGACGTGATCGTCTCTTACTAGGTTGCTAGCTACCGCTGCAACCCAGATGCAACCCGGATTGGACTGATCGTCTCTTACAAGGTTGCTAGCTACTGCTGCAACCCAAATTCATCGATAGTCTAATGGTAAGTATGCCCACTTTTTACTTGGGAGAAGGGGGTTCGATTCCCCGTCGGGAAGAACTTTTAATATGTTGAATTAAAAGCACTATCTTTTCAATTTAAAATTTAAAAAAGAAACTTGTTTACTTACACTCTAGCTAAAATAATGAAGATAATATGAATGAACCACAGTGTTCAGTTTCTTTGGACTTTAGTTCGTTTTTTAACTATAAATACAAACAGGAAAAAGCCTTCTCTTATCTCTTACTAAGTTGCTAGCTACCGCTGCAACCCGGAAAAACTTTAGCGATTCTAAACTGAAAAACTAACTCAGTCCAATATATGCAATGTTGTGCTTTTCTAATGATCGTCCTTTAATATAAACTATGGACTAAAGTTCGTTCTTTAATGTGAAAATTCGATGATCGAGCCTTTATGTAACCCGGATTAAAAAATTATTATCATATCTTATATGTAACTTTTAATTTATAAGTCATCGATAGTCTAATGGTAAGTATGCCCACTTTTTACTTGGGAGAAGGGGGTTCGATTCCCCGTCGGGAAGAACTTTTAATATGTTGAATTAAAAGCACTATCTTTTCAATTTAAAATTTAAAAAAGAAACTTGTTTATTTACATTCTAGCTAAAATAATGAAGATAATATGAATGAACCACAGTGTTAAGTTTCTTTGGACTTTAGTTCGTTTTTTAACTATAAATACAAACAGTAAAAAGCCTACGGCTTTTTCTTCTTTTAAATAGTAAGAGACGAAACTCAAACAATCAAGTAGCTAACTAAGTCCAATGTATGGAATGGTTTGTTATTTCAGTGATCGTCTTTTAATGTAAAAAAATATAAATACTGTAATCTTAACTATAGTGAAGTTGCGTATGCAAGTTAGTATAGGGAAGAGTTTGATCTTTATTATAAAAAAGCCTAAAGCTTTTTCTTCTTTGAAATAGTATGAGACGAACCTCAAACAATCAAGTAGCTCACTAATTCCAATGCAAGCAACTGTTTGTTATTCCAATGATCGTCTTTTAATGTAAAACCCGGAAAATGCTGCAACCCGGAGTTCATCTTTTCAAAACTAAATTAGTTCGTTCTTTACCATAATTGGAAATAATTTATTTTAGTTACAAAAGATTTTTAACCCAATTAATTTCCTTTAAAATGAGCCATTGAACAACTCTCTACGATGTTCTAGTACCAAGCTATCTGTGGGAAAGAAAAAAAGACTAAAGAAAAAAATATGCCGTTTAGGCAGAATGTTGTAGTAGCTGCCACTTTTCTTGATTTTCAAGCCAATATATTTCCCTTGCTGTTCAAGCCAAGGGACAGAAAGTTTTTTATACAGGGGTTTCGGGTAAGGCGGTTCTAATGGTGTACTTTTTGTTTTGATCTGACTCCTTTTTAGGAGCTATGGGTTTTTATATTTCTTAACATTGGACGTGATCGTCTCTTACTAGGTTGGTAGCTACTGCTGCATTCCGAATAATTACAAACAGGAAAAAGTCTACGGCTTATTCTTCTTTGAAATAGTAAGAGACGAACCTCAAACAACCAAGTAGCTAACTAAGTCCAATGTATGCAATGGTTTGTTATTGTAATTATCTTCTTTTGTAATTTTGTAAGGAAAATGATTCTATTTTAAAAAAATTTGTTTTATAATAACAAAATATTTTTAAACCCAATAATTTCCTTTAAAATGAGCAATTAAACAACTCTCTACGATGTTGCAGCGCCAAGCTATCTATGAAATTACAAAACTATTCTTTAATTAAGTGGCGTATAAGATTTAGTATAGGTAAGAGGTCGTTCTTTATTATAACTTTTCAAAACGTGTTTTTTAACTTTTGGTTACTATGGGTTGTGGTTTGCCTCTTAGTAGGTTGCGCAGCTGCTACAACCATGATCTTTAAAAAAATATTCTATTATCTTTTCAAAAGATAAGTGTTTGCCGCATCATCATGTATGTAATCATTTATTAAAATTTTCAGTTACTATGGGATATAGCTCGTCCTTTAATATAAAAACAGGAAAAAGCCCACGGCTTTTTCTTCTTTGGAATAGTAAGAGACGAACCTCAAAGAATCAGGCAGCTAACTAAGTCCAATATAAGCAATTGTTTGTTCTTCTAATGATCATCTTTTAATTTGGCGTTTCTTACTAGGTTGCTAGCTACCACTTAAACCCGGATTATGTAATTAATAAGTTGCTAGCTACCGCTGCAACCTAGATATTCTTATTTCTGCTACTATGGGCTAATGTTCGTTCTTTCATGTAAAACTAGCAAAACATTTTTTAAGTCTGATGAAGATTTAACTAATGTGTCAAAAGTAAGGTTGCAAGTCGACGATTTTGTTTTAGCCTTATTATAATTGGTATGGTGAAATAATAATATGCATATGGTTCTTAAATCATACTTGTTTATGGTCCCATATGGTCTAGTGGCTAGGATAGTTAACTTTCACTTAACAGGCCCGTGTTCGATTCCCGGTGTGGAAAATTTTTAACTCTTTAATCTTCGAACAATTTGAAACTTTTATAATTTATAATGATGTATAATATAAATACTGTAATCTTAACTATAGTGAAGTTGCCTATGCAAGTTAGTATAGGGAAGAGTTCGATCTTTATTATAAAACTGTTCCGCAGTTGCCAATCCATACCTTGGAAGCTTTTCGTTAAACTGACAACATTTCTTTTGGATATTACTATGAAGCTTTGCCAAAGAATTTCTAGCCGACTTTTCAACAGCATCCGCTCTTTCAAAGAGAATTTTAATCTGTAATTTTGAAGAATACTTTTCATGATCCCGATAAAACATGCGTAAAATGTTTCTCAATTTACAAAGATCAGCCTTCATTTTTGCCATCTTCTTGTATTTCTGAATGTAATTTTTCCCTTTGTCCTTATGCGTTCTTCGGTACAACCTCGCAGAGAATTTAATTTTTTCATTATAGCTTTTGTCACCCCAGTATCTACCCATTATTCTGGTAGCAACTTTTTTCTTATGTTTGTTTCGGTAATCTTCATCATTATCATACCGTTCCTTGCTCTTTTGTCTAGCCTGATCAATTGTTGCTTCTCTATAAAGTATATCATTGTGATAACGCTCCTTGATCTTTTGTCTAGCCTGCTCAATTCTTGCTTCTCTGTAATCTTCATCATTACCATACCGTTCCTTGCTCTTTTGTCTAGCCTGCTCAATTGTTGCTTCTCTATAAAGTTTATCATTGTGATAACGCTCCTTGATCTTTTGCTTGGCTCTCTCAATTTTTGCTTCTCGATACGCCTGGTCGGTTGAATACCTTTGCTTTTCTCTTTTCAAGATACTATCTCTGTTGTTTGTGTAGTACTGTTTTCTCAACTTGCGTGCGACTTGCTTGATTGAAACCATTATGTAATTATGAATGAGAACATTTGCATCTTTGTAGTTCTTAAGTATTAATTATGACGTCACAGCGTAATGATTTTGTTGACGTCATAGAGCAATGATATTATTTCATGACGTCTTCAGAAACAACAATATAATTCCGTGTTTTTCTATTCACGTCATAGCTCTAATATAAAACTATGATGACATTCATTATTTATCTAGTAGGGTTTCAGACAAGGTAATTCTATTGATGTACTTTTGTTTTGATCTGACTCTATATTTAGGAGTTTTGTTATATTTCTTAGCATTGGACTGATCGTCTCTCACTAGGTTGCTAGCTACTGCTGCAACCCAAATTCACACATATATTTATTTATGAGAGGCAGCCTGGCCGAGTGGTCCAAGGCACTGGTGTTAGCCACCAGTCTCTTCGGAGGCTTGGGTTCAAATCTTACCGCTGGTATACGATTATGTTTGAAAGACTGCAGTGTGAAAAGACATCGAAAATGCAGTTTTTGGTGGAAAAATTTATTCTCTTTTAGAAATAATTTATTTTAGTTACAAAAGGTTTTAAACCCAAATAATTTCCTTTAAAATGAGCTATTGAACAACCCTCTACGATGTTCCAGTGCCAAGCTATCTGTGGAAAAGAAAAAAAGAAAAAAAGAAAAAAATATCTCGTTTAGGCAGAATGTTGTAGTAGCTGCCACTGTTCTTGATTTTCAAGCCATTATATTTCACTTTCTGTTCAAGCCCAGGGACAGAAAGTTTTCTTTACAGGGGTTTCGGACAAGGCGGTTCTAATTGTGTACTTTTTGTTTTGATCTGACTCCTCTGTTAGGAACTATGGGTTTTTATATTTCTTAACATTGGACGTGATCGTCTCTTACTAGGTTGCTAGCTACCGCTGCAACCCGGATTTTTTTCAAGTTACTATCTCTGTTGTTTGTGTAGTACTGTTTTTTCAACTTGCGTGCAGCTTGCTTGATTGAAACCATTATGTAATTATGAATGAGAACATTTACAGTTCTGACGCTTCTTATATACTAATTATGACGTCACGGCATAATGATTTTATTTCATGATGACGTCATGGCACAATGATATTATTTCATGACGTCTTCAGAAACCACAACATAATATCGTGTTTTTCTATTCACGACATAGCTCTAATATAAAGCTATGACGACATTCATTATTTATCTAGTAGGGTTTCCGACAAGGTAATTCTAATGATGTACTTTTGTTTTGATCTGACTCTATTTTTAGGAGTTTTGTTATATTTATTAGCATTGGACTGATCGTCTCTTACTAGGTTGCTAGCTACCGCTGCAACCCGGACTGACTCTATTTTTAGGAGTTCTGGGTTTTTATATTTCTTAAAATTGGACTGATTGTCTCTTACTAGGTTGCTAGCTACTGCTGCAACCCAGATTCTATGCTGTGATTACAAACAGGAAAAAGCTTGCGGCTTTTTCTTCTTTGAAATAGTAAGAGACGAACCTCAAACAATCAAGTAGCTAACTAAGTCCAAATTATGCAATGGTTTGTCATTCCAATGATCGTCCAATGTTTGTTTTGATAATCCTTATTATTATCATACCGTTTCTTGCTCTTTTGTTTGGCTGTCTCAATTTTCCCTGCTCGATACCCCTGATCCATAACATGTGTACAAATGTGTACACACATGTGTACACATTTGTACACATTGGTGTACACATGTACACATGTGTGTATACACACATGTGTGTACATATGTACACACATGTGTGTACACATGTATACACACATGTACACATGTGTACACACATGTACACATGTGTACATGTGTACATGTGTACACACATGTGTACATGTGTACACATGTATGTACAAATGTGTGTATACACATGTGTACATGTGTACACACATGTGTATACACATGTGTGTATACATTTGTACACATGTGTACACACATGTGTGTATACACATGTGTGTATACATGTGTACATGGATGTGTACACATGTGTACACATGTGTGTACACATGTGTGTACACATGTGTGTACACATGTGTACACATACATGTACACATGTGTGTATACACACATGTGTATACACACATGTGTACACATGTACACACATGTGTACACATGTGTGTACATGTGTACACACATGTGTGTACACATGTGTGTACACATGTGTACATGTATGTGTACACATGTTTACACACATGTGTACACACATGTGTGTACACACATGTATACACATGTGTACACACATGTGTGTACACACATGTGTACACACATGTGTACACATGTGTACACATACATGTGCACAAACATGTGTACAAACATGTGTACAAACATGTGTGTACACATGTACACATGTGCACACATGTGTGTACACATGTGTACACATGTGTGTATACACATGTGTGTATACACACATGTGTACATGTATGTGTACAAATGTGTACACATGTGTGTACACATGTGTGTACACACATGTGTGTACACATGTGTATACATGTGTGTACACACATGTGTGTACACATGTGTGTACACATGTGCGTACACATCTGTGTACAAACATGTGTATACACATGTATGTACACACATGTGTGTATACACACATGTGTATACACATGTGTACACATGTGTACACATGTGTACACACATGTGTATGTACACATGTGTGTGTACACATGTGTGTACAAACACACATGTTTATACATGTGTACACACATGTGTATACACACATGTGTACACATGTACACACATGTGTACACATGTGTGTACTTGTGTACACACATGTGTGTACACATGTGTGTACACACATGTGTACACATGTGTACACATGTGTGTACACATGTGTACACACATGTGTACACACATGTGTGTACACATGTACACACATGTGTACACACATTTGTACACACATGTGTACAAATTGTACAATGTGTACATGTGCACACATGTGCACACATGTGTACACATGTGTACACATGTGTGTACACATTTGTACACATGTGTGTACACATTTGTACACACATGTGTACACACATGTGTATGTGTATGTACACATGTGTGTACACACATGTGTACACATGTGTGCACACATGTGTGTACACATGTGTACACATGTGTACATGTGTGTACACATGTACACATTTGTACACATGTGTGTACACATTTGTACACACATGTGTACACATGTGTGTACACACATGTGTACATACACATACACATGTGTGTACACATGTGTGTACAAATGTGTACACACATGTGTACAAATGTGTACACACATGTGTACACATGTGTACACATGTGTGCACATGTACAATTGCACATTGTACAATTTGTACACATGTGTGTACAAATGTGTGTACACATGTGTGTACATGTGTACACACATGTGTGTACACATGTGTGTACACATATGTGTACACATGTGTGTACACATGTATACACATGTTTGTACACAGATGTGTACACACATGTGTACACACATGTGTGTACACATGTGTGTACACATGTTTGTACACATGTGTACACACATGTGTGTACACACATGTGTACATGTGTACACACATGTGTGTACACATGTGTGTACACACATGTGTGTACCCATGTGTACACACATGTGTACACATATGTGTACACACATGTGTACACACATGTGTGTACACATGTACACACATGTGTACACACATTTGTACACACATGTGTACAAATTGTACAATGTGCAATTGTACATGTGCACACATGTGTACACATGTGTGTACACATGTGTACACATGTGTGTACACATTTGTACACACATGTGTACACACATGTGTATGTGTATGTACACATGTGTGTACACACATGTGTACACATGTGTGTACAAATGTGTACACACATGTGTACAAATGTGTACATGTGTACACACATGTACACACATGTACACATGTGTACACATGTGTACACACATGTGTGCACACATGTGTACACATGTGTGTACACACATGTGTACATACACATACACATGTGTGTACACATGTGTGTACAAATGTGTACACACATGTGTACAAATGTGTACACACATGTGTACACATGTGTACACATGTGTGCACATGTGTGCACATGTACACATTGTACAATTTGTACACATGTGTGTACAAATGTGTGTACACATGTGTGTACATGTGTACACACATGTGTGTACACATGTGTGTACACATGTGTACACACATGTGTACACATGTGTGTATACACACATGTGTGTACACACACATGTGTGTACACATGTATACACATGTGTGTACAAACACACATGTGTATACATGTGATCCAGAATTTAAGAAAATGAAATATGACAGAGCAAAAGAGAGGTATCCATAACATACCTCTCTTTTGCTCTGTCATATTTCATTTTCTTAAATTCTGGATCACAAGACATCTTAGTAGCAATCCTTACGCGTGCTCGAGCTTTATTGCGTTCGGTGGCCTTTTTATCTCTTTTAAATAAGGTTTTCATATATTTCAGGATGTGAGCTTTATTTTTTGTGCAGTAAAATTTTTTATTAGTAGAAATTTGGATTGCTCTATTTTGATATTTTGTTTGGTTATTCTTTATTTTTTTCCACTCGCGTGAGACCATATTTTTTCAATGTTTAAAATTATTAAGAACACAATACCCCGTGTCGAGTAGCTAAAACCTAGCATAAAACAAAACTAATTCTAAAATTTTCAGGTATTTCTCTTGTTTGAATTAAAAAATTAGTATTATCGGTTAGACACCAGAAATATTTTTGCATTTTATATAATAAGTTTCGCGATTCTGCACTGAAAACTGAAATAATTGCAAATATAAGACAATACTATGGAGAAACGTACTTTACGGGTTACAAACCAAAAACAGTTTGGTTCCAGGATACAATAATAACTTTTAACTTAGATGAAAAAAATTTTGGTTCCAGGAGACAAAAAGTAAAATTAATTTTAAAATGTTCATGTATTTTTGTAGTTTAAATTAAGAAATTACTATTACTGTTTAGACTTCATAAATGTTTTTGCAGTTTACATAATAACTTTAGCGATTAAGTCAAAAAAGAAAATTTTGGTTCCAGGAGACAAAAAACAAAACTAATTCAAAAATTGTCAGGTATTGCTCTAGTTTGAATTAAAAAATTAGTATTACTGGTTAGACATAATAAATATTTTTGCAGTTTAAATAATAACATAAGAAATTCTGAACTCAAAACTAAAACAAAAAAAAATTTGAATACTTTTCATTGGAAATATAGGACAACAATATAGACACGTAATTAAAGGGTTAATCTAAAAAATTTGAACTAAGATGATATAAAATTAATGGCGTATAAAATGGTATAGCGAGTCAATTGAAGCAAAAGGAAAACCAAACTATTTTTTAAATTTTCAGGTTTTTTTCTGGTTTGAATTAAAAAATGAAATTATTGTTCAGACACCGTAAATATTTTTGCGACTTTGTAGCTAAATAAAATTATTTTTTTTTAATTTTCAGGAATTATTCTAGTTTCAGTTGACAAATAAGATTTTTTTTTCAAGGAATCGAGCAGCTAACTAAGTCCAATATATGCATTGGTATGTTCTTCGAATGATCTCTTTTAATTAGGTTCCTAGCTACCGCTGCAAACCGGAACTATTAAAAAAATATTTTATCTTTAATTACCGAAGGAACTAGATGTAGCAAAATTTACTATTGAGACGAGTTTCTCTTACTATACAACATACAGCTCGTTATCACGAACTGTCTGCTTTGATGTATCTATTGGTACCAAAATTTCGTTCTTTAGAGTTTCGGTTACTATTGAGACAAGTGTATCTATTGGTATAAAAATTTTGTTCTTTAGATTTCGGTTACTATTGAGACAAGTAGCTATTATTACTATAAATTTCATTACCATGAACTGTTTCATTGCTTCAAAATTCAAATATCTTTGAAAAGACTGCAGTGTGAAAATACATCAAAAATGCATTTTTTTGACAAAATTGATTCTACTTTAAAAAGTATTTTATTTTTAATTAAAAAAGTGACTAGATAATGCAATTTCCTTTAAAATGATCTATTATACAGCACTCCATGATTTTCCAGTGCCCAGCTAGTTGAGGAGGAAAAAAAGCGGAAAGGAAAAAATATCCCGTTTGTGGAGAATAACGTGGTTAAAGTCAAATTTCTTGATTTTCAAGCCATTATATTTTCTTTTTTATTCAACCAAAGAGTGATAAGTTTCCTTTTTAAGGGTTTTGGACAAGGCGGTTCTAATGGTGTAATTTTTGTTTTGATCTGACTCTTTTCTTAGGAGTTAGGGGCTTTTATATTTCTTAACATTGGACGTGATCGTCTCTTACTAGGTTGCTAGCTACCGCTGCAACCCGGATTTAAAATGATCCATTGAACAACTCTCTACGATGTTCCAGTGCTAAGCTATCTATGGAATATAAAGTTTAAAATACAACCTTACCTACCACGAACTGTTTGATTGCTTCAAAAACAAAAATCAAATGTCTTTGAAAAGACAGCAGTATGGAAAGACATCAAAATACAGTTTTTAGTGGAAAAATTTATCCTTTTTAAATTTGTTTTAGTTACAAAAGGTGTTTAACCCAATTAGTTTCCTTTAAAATGAGCCATTGAACAACTTTCTACGATGTTCCAGTGCCAAGCTATCTCTGGAAACAAAGAAAAAAAGAAAAAAAGAAAAAAAAAATATCCCGTTTAGGCAGAATGTTGTAGTAGGCAGATAGTATAATAGTAGTAGTAGTAGTAGGCAGAATAGTAGAATAGTACGCAGAATAGTAGTAGGCAGTATCCCGTTTAGGCAGAATGTATTTGATCTGATTCCTTTTTTAGGGACTATGGGTTTTTATATTTCTTAACATTGGACGTGATCGTCTCTTACTAGGTTGCTAGCTACCGCTGCAACCCGGATCGTCTCTTACTAGGTTGTTAGCTACCGCTGCAACCCGGATTACATTTTAAACAACTATATCTACTAGCAAACAAGTCAAATACATGCGATGGTTTGATCTTCTAATGATCGTCTTTTAATATAAAAAAAATATCCCTTTTGTGGAGAATAACGTGGTTAAAGTCAATTTTCTTGATTTTCAAGCCAATATATTTCCCTTGCTGTTCAAGCCAAATGACATAAAGCTTCCTATACAGGTGTTTTGGACAAGGCGGTTCTAAAGGTGTACTTTTTGTTTTGATCTGACTGCTTTTTTAGGAGCAATGAGTTTTTTTATTTCTTAACATTGTACGTGATCGTCTCTTACTAGGTGGCTAGCTACCACTGCAACCCGGATTGCTAGCTACCACTGCAACCCGGATCATATATATTATCGAACCTGATTACAAACAGAAAAAAGCCTACGACTTTTTCTTCTTTGAAATAGTAATAGACGAACCTCAAACAATCAAGTAGCTAGTTAAGTCCAATGTATGCAATTGTTTGTTATTTCAATGATCGTTCTTTAATGTAACAGCAACCCGGATCAATTAACATGGGTTGCGGTTAGTTCTTTACTATAAATTTAATTTTTAGGAATTATAGTTTCAGGAATCTAGTTTCAGTTGATAAATAAGATTTTTTTTCATGGAATCGAGCAGCTAACTAAGTCCAATATATACAATGGTATGTTCTTCAAATGATCTTATTTAATTAGGTTCCTAGCAACCGCTGTAAACCGGAGCTATTAAAAAAATATTTTACCTTTAATTACAAAAGGAACTAAATGTAGCAAGTTTTACTATTGAGACGAGTCTTTCTTACTATACAACATACAGCTCGTTATCACGAACTGTCTGCTTTGATGTATCTATTGGTACCAAAATTTCGTTCTTTAGAGTTTCGGTTACTATTGAGACAAGTGTATCTATTGGTATAAAAATTTTGTTCTTTAGAGTTTCGGTTACTATTAAGACAAGTAGCTATTATTACTATTAGATTTCATTACCATGAACTGTTTCATTGCTTCAAAATTCAAATATCTTTGAAAAGACTGCAGTATGAAAATACATCAAAAATGCAATTTTTTGACAAAATTGATTCTACTTTAAAAAGTATTTTATTTTTAATTACAAAAGTGACTAGATAATGCAATTTCCTTTAAAATGATCTATTATACAGCACTCTTTGATTTTCCAGTGCCTAGCTAGTTGAGGAGAAAAAAAGCGGAAAGAAAAAAATATCCCGTTTGTGGAGAATAACGTGGTTAAAGTCAAATTTCTTGATTTTCAAACCAATATATTTTCTTTGTTATTCAAGCCAAAGAGTGATAAGTTTCCTTTATAGGGGTTTTGGACAATGCGGTTCTAATGGTGTAATTTTTGTTTTGATCTAACTCTTTTCTTAGGAGTTAGGGGCTTTTATATTTCTTAACATTGGACGTGATCGTCTCTTGCTAGGTTGCTAGCTACCGCTGCAACCCGGATGTTCCGCAGTTGCCAGTCCATACCTTGGAAGCTTTTCATTAAACTGACAACATTTCTTTTGGATATTACTATGAAGCTTTGCCAAAGCATTTCTAGCCGACTTTTCAACAGTATCCGCTCTTTCAAAGAGAATTTTAATCTGTAATTTTGAATAATTTTCATGATCCCGATAAAACATGCGTAAAATGTTTCTCAATTTACAAAGATCAGTCTGCATTTTCGCCATCTTCTTGTATTTCTGAATGTAATTTAATCCCTTTGTCCTTATGCGTTCTTCGGTACAACCTCGCAGAGAATTTAATTTTTTCATTATAGCTTTTGTCACCCTAGTATCTACCCATTAATCTGGTAGCAACTTTTTTCTTATGTTTGTTTCGGTAATTTATATCGTTATTATACCGTTCCTTACTCTTTTGTTTGGCTGTCTCAATTTTCGCATGTCTATAAACTACATCATTATAATAACGCTGTTTGTCACTATCAATTATTACTTCTCGATACACCTGGTCGGACTGGACTCCTTTTTAAGGAACTATGGGTTTTTACATTTCTTAACATTGGACGGGATCGTCTCTAACTAGGTTGCTAGCTACCGCTGCAACCCAGAAAACCTAGCTAAATGTAATAACTTTAATAAAATTAATATAGGCAAGAAGTCATTCTTTATTATAAATTATTACGACAGAGTCTGCTTGACACTTCTTCTATATAATGACTTAGTTCCTTGTACGAGCCCTCGACTTTTAGTAGATTAATATGTTGTATAATCTTAGATTTTGATACTGCCTTTTATACGCTATTAATGAAACAGGTCAAGACAGGAAAATGTGGATCTAGTGCCCTTAGAGAACGCAAATAGCTCTGACATCCCTCATTTGGCTACAGTATAACGAATGCCCATGCTTTCTTGTGTCCCTGTAATTGATTTCACAATAATCCAAGCCACCAAGGTAGAAATTAACCACTTTGTCAGTTAAAATTTTAATGCTATATTATTTACAAGGATATCAAAAAGAATTTGACATAATTCAATATCCGTCGGATATAGCTTGCAGATATCAGGGTGACATTGCCAAGTAAACTGCTGCCCAATTTTTGGTTTTGAATGTTTACTCAGATTGTTATAGGTGACTCCAGCCATCATAATTTCCTTGTCAGATCTAGATTCAGAGCATTTTTCGATAGTTGTCTCGTACTTTTCAGGACAGTTTGTTCTACTACACAGAGCATTTTTTGCCAAATATTCAGTAGAACTAAAACAACTGTTTAAAACACAGTTAGAAATACTTTTTTCTAGAGTCGGTGTTCCAGGAATTTTGTTCTAAATCATTAGTCTTACAAACACATATACTAATAACCCTAACAGGCTCGTTTTCGCCATAATTGAAAAACATTGCTTTTCCTTCGCTGTTGATAGGTATGCTTGTATATATATTTTTATTGCTGCTACATAAACTGCAATTGCTCCTTCCAAAATTAATATACGAACTTTCTAAGAAGTACGCCTCTGTATATTCACTGTGTTGTCGAACATTTTCCATTGTATCTATAAACTGTTCCACAGCTGCCAGTCCATACCTTGGAAGCTTTTCATTAAACTGACAACATTTTTTTTTGGATATTGCTATCAAGCTTTGCCAAAGCATTTCTAGCCGACTTTTCAACAGCATCCATTCTTTCAAAGAGAATTTTAATCTGTAATTTTGAATACTTTTCGTGATCCCGATAAAACATGCGTAAAATGTTTCTCAATTTACAAAGATCAGCCTGCATTTTTGCCATCTTCTTGTATTTCTGAATGTAATTTTACATTCAGAATGAAAAATTCATATTTTCTGAATGAAAATAAAAAGATAGAAAAAAATATGCCGTTTAGGCAGAATGTTGTAGTAGCTGCCACTTTTCTTGATTTTCAAGCCAATATATTTCCCTTGCTGTTCATGCCAAGGAACAGGAAGTTTCCTATACAGGATTTCGGACAGGGTGGTTCTAAGTGTGTACTTTTTGTTTTGATCTTACTCCGTTTTTAGGAGCTATGGGTTTTTATATTTCTTAACATTGGACGTGATCGTCTCTTACTAGGTTGCTAGCTACCGCTGCAACCTCAATCGCCAGCTACCGCTGCAACCCGGATTATATTTCTTAACATTGGACGTGATCGTCTCTTACTATGTTGCTAGCTACCGCTGCAACCCGGAACAATTCTGAACTAAAACTAAAATAACAAATCGTCTTTTAATGTATACCGCTGTAAATCATCCGACCCGGATGATTACAAACAGGAAAAAGCCTACGGCTTTTTCTTCTTTGAAAGAGTAAGAGACGAACCTTCAACAACCAAGTAGGTAACTAAGTCCAAAGTATAAGCAATGGTTTAACGTGTAAAAATATTGACGTGCATAAACGTGTATAAATATTTTATTCACTTATTACGTCATGTATTGATATACAAAAAAATAGTCCCTTTGTATATTTTCAACACGATGTAAACAGTAACCTTATCAATGTGATTATAATAATTTTATTTTTTTCTTTATTATAATTCTTTCTTATATGATTTTTTACGTCAAATCACTCATTACGTCATATATGGTAATTCTTGACGAAAGATAAACATATATAAATATTACATTCACTTTTTACGTTATATATTATAAAATAATACGAGAAAATTTAATCCCTTTGTATCTTTACAACTTTGTATTCTTTCTTTATTATAATACCGCTACAACCCGGATAGTATAGGCAACAGGTCGTTCTTTATTATAATAAGTCCAATGTATGGAATGGTTTGTTATTTCAGTGATCGTCTTTTAATGTAAAAATATAAATACTGTAATCTTAACTATAGTGAAGTTGCGTATGCAAGTTAGTATAGGGAAGAGTTTGATCTTTATTATATTTTTCTTATATTTGATGCGGTAATCTTCATCATTGTGATAACTCTCCTTGAACTTTTGTTTGGCTGTCTCAATTTTTGCATGTCTATAATCTTCATCATTGTGATAACACATCTTGCTGTTTTGTTTTGCTCTCTCAATTATTACTTCTCGATATGCCTGGTCGGTTGAATACCTTTGTTTTTCTCTCTCAATTATTACTTCTCGATACGCCTGGTCGGTTGAATACCTTTGCTTTTTTCTTTTCAAGATACTATCTCTGTTGTTTGTGTAGTACTGTTTTTTCAACTTGCGTGCAGCTTGCTTGATTGAAACCATTATGTAATTATGAATGAGAACATTTACAGTTCTGACGCTTCTTATGTAGTAATTATGACGTCACGGTGTAATGATTTTATTGACGTCATAGCGCAATGATTTTATTTCATGACGTCATCAGAAACAACAATATAATTTCGTGTTTTTCTATTCACTTCATAGCTCTAATATAAAACTATGATGACATTCATTATTTATCTAGTAGGGTTTCAGACGAGGTAATTCTAATGATGTACTTTTGTTTTGATCTGACTCTATTTTTAGGAGTTTTGTTATATTTCTTAGCATTGGACTGATCGTCTCTTACTAGGTTGCTAGCTACTGCTGCAACCCAAATTCACATATATATTTATTTATGAGAGGCAGCCTGGCCGAGTGGTCCAAGGCACTGGTGTTCGCCACCAGTCTCTTCGGAGGCGTGGGTTCAAATCTTACCGCTGGTATACGATTATGTTTGAAAGACTGCAGTGTGAAAAGACATCGAAAATGCAGTTTTTGGTGGAAAAATTTATTCTCTTCTAGAAATAATTTATTTTAGTTACAAAAAGGTTTTTAACCTAATTAATTTCCTTTAAAATGAGCTATTGAACAACCCTCTACGATGTTCCAGTGCCAAGCTATCTCTGGATACAAAAAAAGAAAAGAGAAAAAAATATCTCGTTTGGGGAGAATAACGTGGTTAAAGTCAATTTTCTTAATTTTCAAACCAATTTATTTCCCTTGCTGTTTAAGCCAACGGACAGAAAGTTTCCTATACAGGGGTTTCGGACAAGGCGGTTCCAATGTTGTACTTTTTGTTTTGATCCGACTTCTCTGTTAGGAACCATGGGTTTTTATATTTCTTAACATTGGACGTGATCGTCTCTTACTAGGTTGCTAGCTACCGCTGCAACCCGGAAAAAAATATCCCTTTTAGGCAGAATCATGTAGTAGCTGCCACTTTTCTTGATTTTCAAGCCAATACATTTCCCTTGCTGTTCAAGCCAAATGTTAGAAAGTTTCCTATACAGGGGTTTCGGACAAGGCGGTTCTAATGGTGTACTTTTTGTTTTGATGTGCTTTTTTTAGTAACTATGGGTTTTTACATTTCTTAACATTGGACGTGATCGTCTCTTACTAGGTTGCTAGCTACCGCTGAAACCCGTATGATGTTCCAGTGCCAAGCTATCTGTAGAATTACTAACCTATACTATAATTAAGTGGCGTATAAAATTTAGTATAGGCAATAGGTCGTTCTTTATTATATTTTAGAAATAATTTATTTTAGTTACTATACATTTTTAACCCAATTAATTTCCTTTAAAATGAGCTATTGAACAACCCTCTACGATGTTCCAGTGCCAAGCTATCTGTGGAAAAGAAAAAAAGAAAAAAAGAAAAAAAAATATGCCGTTTAGGCAGAATGTAGTAGTAGCTGCCAATTTTCTTGATTTTCAAGCCAATATATTTCCCTTCCTGTTCAAGCCAAGGAACAGAAAGTTTCCTATACCGGGATTTTGGACAAGGCGGTTCTAATGGTGTACATTTTGTTTTGATCTGACTTCTTTGTTAGGAACTATGGGTTTTTATATTTCTTAACATTGGACGTGATCGTCTCTTACTAGGTTGCTAGCTACCGCTGCAACCCGGATTACATAATCCCTATTTATGTTTCAGTTAACATGGGCTAGGTGTCGTTCTTTATTGTAATACCAGCCTTTACTATAGTTAAGTGGCCTATAAAATTTAGTATAGGCAAGATGTCGTTCTTTATTATAAACCATTGAACAACTCTCCACGATTTTGCAGTGCCAAGCTATCTGTGGAATTACTAACCTATACTATAATTAAGTGGCGTATAAAATTTAGTATAAGCAAGAGGTCGTTCTTTATTATAATTAGGAATGTGTAACTTTATAAATAAGTTTTTGCTTTTTTTGTCCGAAATAAAGTAAATATAGTGACGTTTCTGATATATATATAACCTAGTTACAAACAGGAAAAAGCCTACGGCTTTTTCTTCTTTGAAATAGTAAGAGACAAACATCAAACAATCAAGTAGCTAACTAAGTCCAATGTTTCCAATGGTTTGTTATTCCAAAGATCGTATTTTATTGTAATAATTGACAAATAATATTTATGATGAACTATATCGGTCCTTTATATAACTTTAAAATGAGCCATTAAACAACTCTCTATGATGTACCAGTGCCAAGCTATCTGTGGAATTACTAACCTATACTATAATTAAGTGGCGTATAAAATTTAGTATAGGCAAGAGGTTGTACTTTATTAAAATCTGTGGAAAAGAAAGAAAAAAAGATAGTGTTTAGGCCGATTGCTGTGGTAGCTGCATCTTTACTATACTATAATGCCTTATGTATGATATCCTAATGATCGTCTTTTAATATAATTTCAGTTACTAATGACTAAAGTTCGTTCTTTAATGTAATATAGGCAAGAGTTCATTCTTTATTGTAAAACTAAGTCCAATGTATGCAGTGGTATGTTTTTCCAATGATCGTCTTTTAATGTAACTTTCACTTAACAGGCTCGGGTTCGATTCTAGGTGTGGGAAAATTTTTAACTCTATAATCTTCAATTTGAACCTTTTATAATCTATAATGATGTATAATATAAATACTGTAATCTTAACTACAGTGAAGTTGCGTATGCAAGTTAGTATAGGGAAGAGTTCGATCTTTATTATAATTTTGCTCTCTCAATTATTACTTCTCGATACGCCTGGTCGGTTGAATACCTTTGTTTTGCTCTCTCAATTTTTACTTCTCGATACGCCTGGTCGGTTGAATACCTTTGCTTTTCTCTTTTCAAGATACTAGCTCTGTTGTTTGTGTAGTACTCTTTCTTCAAATTGCGTATAGCTTGCTTCGATCTAACCATTATTCTAATCAAGAATGAGAGAATTTTCAGTTTTGACTTTCCTTATATACTAATTATGACGTCACTCTATTCATGTCATAGCTCTAATATAAAACTATGATGACGTTCATTATTTATCTAGTAGGGTTTCAGACAAAGTATTTCTAATGATGTACTTTTGTTTTGATCTGACTCTATTTTTAGGAGTTTTGGGTTTTTATATTTCTTAGCATTGGACTGATCGTCTATTACTAGGTTGCTAGCTACTGCTGCAACCCAAATTCACATATATATTTATTTATGAGAGGCAGCCTGGCCGAGTGGTCCAAGGCACTGGTGTTAGCCACCAGTCTCTTCAGAGGCGTGGGTTCAATTCTTACCGCTGGTATACGATTATGTTTGAAAGACTGCAGTGTGAAAAGACATCAAAAATGCAGTTTTTGGTGGAAAAATTTATTCTCTTTTATAAATAATTTATTTTAGTTACTATAGATTTTTAACCCAATTAATTTCCTTTAAAATGCGATATTGAACAACCCTTTACGATGTTCCAGGGCCAAGCTATCTGTGGAAAAGAAAAAATAAAAAAAAAAGAAAAAAAAAAAGAAAAAAATATCCCGTTTAGGCAGAATGTTGTAGTAGCTGCCACTTTTCTTGATTTTCAAGCCAATATATTTCCCTTGCTGTTCAAGCCAAGGGACAGAAATTTTACTATGCAGGGGTTTCGGACAAGGCGGTTCTAATGGTGTACTTTTTGTTTTGATCTGACTCTTTTTTTAAGAACTATGGGTTTTTATATTTCTTAACATTGGACGTGATCGTCTCTTACTAGGTTGCTAGCTACCGCTGCAACCCGGATAGCTACCGCTGCAACCCGGAAAATATAAATACTGTAATCTTAACTATAGTGAAGTTGCGTATGCAAGTTAGTATAGGGAAGAGTTTGATCTTTATTATATTACTATGGGAGAGAGATCGTTCTTTATTGTACTTTAAAATGAGCCATTGAACAACTCTCTACGATGTTCCAGTGCCAAGCTATCTGTGGAATTACTAACCTATACTATAATTCAGTGGCGTATAAAATTTAGTATAGGCATGAGGTCGTTCTTTATTATACTACAGCCATGATACTGAGGGAAATTACATAATCCCTATTTATGTTTCAGTTAATATGGGCTAGGTGTCGTTCTTTATTGTAACAGTTGGCTTGAGTTCAAATTCTGTATGGGAAATTCTTACTTATGATGATTTCTTAAGGAATATAGTTAAAATTTCTTAATGTAATAAAAATGATTTGTTTTAATTACAAAAGGTTTTTAACCCCACTAATTTCCTTTAAAATGAGCCATTTAACAACTCTTTACGATGTTCCAGTGCCTATTTATCTGTTGAATTACTAACCTATACTATAATTAAGTGGCGTATATAATTTAGTATAGGCAAGAGGTCGTTCTATATTATAAACTATCCTTGAAATTTTGTTTGGCTGTCTCAATTTTTGCATGTCTATAATCTTCATCATTGAGATAACACATCTTGCTGTTTTGTTTTGCTCTCTCAATTATTACTTTTCGATACGCCTGGTCAGTTGAATACCTTTGCTTTTTTCTTTTCAAGTTACTATCTCTGTTGTTTGTGTAGTACTGTTTTTTCAACTTGCGTATAGCTTGCTTGATTGAAACCATTATGTAATTATGAATGAGAACATTTACAGTTCTGACGCTTCTTATATAGTAATTATGACGTCACGGCGTGATGATTTTATTGACGTCATAGCGCAAAGATATTATTTCATGACGTCTTCAGAAACAACAATATATTTTCGTGTTTTTTTATTCACGTCATAGCTCTAATATAAAACTATGACGAAATTCAATATTTATCTAGTAGGGTTTCAGACAAGGTAATTCTAATGATGTACTTTTGTTTTGATTTGACTCTATTTTTAGGAGTTATGTTATATTTCTTAGCATTGGACTGATCGTCTCTTACTAGATTGCTAGCTACTGCCGCAACCCAGATTCACATATATATTTATTTATGAAAGACAACCTGACCGAGTGGTCCAAGGCACTGGTGTTAGCCACCAGTCTCTTCGGAGGCGTGGGTTCAAATCTTACCGCTGGTATACGATTATGTTTGAAAGACTGCAGTGTGAAAAGACATCGAAAATGCAGTTTTTGGTGGAAAAATTTATTCTCTTTTAGAAATAATTTATTTTAGTTACAAAAGGTTTTTAACCCAATTAATTTCCTTTAAAATGAGCTATTGAACAACCCTCTACGATGTTCCAGTGCCAAGCTATCTCTGGATATAAAAGAAAAGAGAAAAAAATATCCTGTTTGTGGAGAATAACTTGGTAAAAGTCAATTTGCTTGATTTTCAAGCCAATATATTTTCTTTTTTATTCAAGCCAAAGGGCAGTAAGTTTCCTTTATAGAGGTTTCGGACAAGGTGGTTCTAATGGTGTACTTTTTGTTTTGATCTGACTCCTCTGTTAGGAACTATGGGTTTTTATATTTCTTAACATTGGACGTGATCGTCTCTTACTAGGTTGCTAGCTACCGCTGCAACCCGGATAACTGTACTAGCCTATACTATAGTTAAGCGGCCTATAAAATTTACTATAGGAAAGAGGTCGTTCTTTATTATAATACCGCTGCAACCCGGATACCGCTGTAACCCTGATAACAAACAGGAAAATATTACAAACAAGAAAAAGCCTACGGCTTTTTCTTCTTTGAAATAGTAAGAGACGAACCTCAAACGATCAATTAGCTAACTAAGTCCAATGCATGCAATAACTTTTTATTCCAATGATCGTCTTTTAATGTAACATATCAGTTACTATGGGAGAGAGATCGTTCTTTACTGTAATTCTGTATACAAATATTTCCTTTAAAATTAGCCATTAAACAACTCTTTATTATGACCAAGAACTGTTTGATTTAATAATTCAGTTACTATGGGTTACAATTCGTTCCTTATTGTAACTTTTTTAGGAGCTAAGGGTTTTTATATTTCTTAACATTGGACGTGATCGTCTCTTAAACTTATTATAAAAATCAATTGAAATACGGTTCCTGCTCAACTTATATCTATTTTTGTAATACATTTATCGAAATATGCTGTGTATTTAATGTTTCGGATACCATGGGCTAATGTTTGTTCTTTGCTATAATTATATGTCTTAACATTGGACGTTATCGTCTCTTACTAGGTTGCTAGCTACCGCTGCAACTCGGATGATAATGTTAGTTGCAACAGGGGTTCATTCTATGCTATATGATTACAAACAGGAAAAAGCCTTTGGCTTTTTCTCCTTTGAAGTAGTAAGAGACGAACCTCAAACAATCAAGTAGGTAACTAAGTCCAATGTATGCGATGGTTTTTTATTATTCTAATGATCGTCTTTTAATGTAACCTGCTTTGATCTAACCATTATTCTAATCAAGAATGAAAGAATTTTCAGTTTTGACTTTCCTTATATACTAATTATGACGTCACTCTATTCACGTCATAACTCTAATATTAAACTATGATGACGTTCATTATTTATCTAGTAGGGTTTCAGACAAGGTATTTCTAATGATGTACTTTTGTTTTGATCTGACTCTATTTTTAGGAGTTTTGGGTTTTTATATTTCTTAGCATTGGACTGATCGTCTATTACTAGGTTGCTAGCTACTGCTGCAACCCAAATTCACATATATATTTATTTATGAGAGGCAGCCTGGCCGAGTGGTCCAAGGCACTGGTGTTAGCCACCAGTCTCTTCAGAGGCGTGGGTTCAATTCTTACCGCTGGTATACGATTATGTTTGAAAGACTGCAGTGTGAAAAGACATCAAAATGCAGTTTTTGGTGGAAAAATTTATTCTCTTTTAGAAATAATTTATTTTAGTTACTATAGATTTTCAACCCAATTAATTTCCTTTAAAATGAGCTATTGAACAACCCTCCACGATGTTCCAGTGCCAAGCTATCTCTGGATACAAAAAAAGAAAAAAAAAAAGAAAAAAAAAAGAAAAAAATATCCCGTTTAGGCAGAATGTTGTAGTAGCTGCCACTTTTCTTGATTTTCAAGCCAATATATTTCCCTTGCTGTTCAAGCCAAGGGACAGAAATTTTACTATGCAGGGGTTTCGGACAAGGCGGTTCTAATGGTGTACTTTGTGTTTTGATCTGACTCTGTTTTTAAGAACTATGGGTTTTTATATTTCTGAACATTGGACGTGATCGTCTCTTACTAGGTTGCTAGCTACCGCTGCAACCCGGATGTAATTCTTTACTGCAAAACTAGCAAAACAGTTTTTAAGTCTGATGAAGATTTAACTGATGTGTCAAAAGTAAGGTTGCAATTCGACGATTTTGTATTGGCCTTATTATAATTGGTATGGTGAAATAATAATATGCATATGGTTCTTAAATCATACTTGTTTATGGTCCCATTTGGTCTAGTGGCTAGGATAGTTAACTTTCACTTAGGAGAACCGGGTTCGATTCCCGGTGTGGGAAAGTTTTTAACTCTATAATCTTCGAACATTCGAACCTTTTATAATTTATAATGATGTATAATATAAATACTGTAATCTTCACTATAGTGAAGTTGCCTATGCAAGTTAGTATAGGGAAGAGTTCGATCTTTATTATAATTTTGCATGTCTATAATCTTCATCATTGTGATAACACATCTTGCTGTTTTGTTTTGCTCTCTCAATTATTACTTCTCGATACGCCTGGTCGGTTGAATACCTTTGTTTTGCTCTCTCAATTATTACTCCTCGATACACCTGGTCGGTTGAATACCTTTGCTTTTTTCTTTTCAAGTTACTATCTCTGTTGTTTGTGTAGTACTCTTTCTTCAACTTGCGTATAGCCTGCTTTGATCTAACCATTATTCTAATCAAGAATGAAAGAATTTTCAGTTTTGACTTTCCTTATATACTAATTATGACGTCACTCTATTCACGTCATAACTCTAATATAAAACTATGATGACGTTCATTATTTATCTAGTAGGGTTTCAGACAAGGTATTTCTAATGATGTACTTTTGTTTTGATCTGACTCTATTTTTAGGAGTTTTGGGTTTTTATATTTCTTAGCATTGGACTGATCGTCTATTACTAGGTTGCTAGCTACTGCTGCAACCCAAATTCACATATATATTTATTTATGAGAGGCAGCCTGGCCGAGTGGTCCAAGGCACTGGTGTTAGCCACCAGTCTCTTCAGAGGCGTGGGTTCAATTCTTACCGCTGGTATACGATTATGTTTGAAAGACTGCAGTGTGAAAAGACATCAAAATGCAGTTTTTGGTGGAAAAATTTATTCTCTTTTAGAAATAATTTATTTTAGTTACTATAGATTTTTAACCCAATTAATTTCCTTTAAAATGAGCTATTGAACAACCCTCCACGATGTTCCAGTGCCAAGCTATCTCTGGATACAAAAAAAGAAAAAAAAAGAAAAAAAAAGAAAAAAATATCCCGTTTAGGCAGAATGTTGTAGTAGCTGCCACTTTTCTTGATTTTCAAGCCAATATATTTCCCTTGCTGTTCAAGCCAAGGGACAGAAATTTTACTATGCAGGGGTTTCGGACAAGGCGGTTCTAATGGTGTACTTTTTGTTTTGATCTGACTCTTTTTTTAAGAACTATGGGTTTTTATATTTCTTAACATTGGACGTGATCGTCTCTTACTAGGTTGCTAGCTACCGCTGCAACCCGGATTTCCCTTATAGGAATTTCGGACAAGGTGATTCTAATGGTGTACTTTTTGTTTTGATCTGACTCTTTTCTTAGGAGTTATGGGTTTTTATATTTCTTAACATTGGACGTGATCGTCTCTTACTAGGTTGCTAGCTACCGCTGCAACCCGGATCATCTAATTAACACTTCTTATGACTCGTATCGAGTATCCATAACCTAACAAAAAGTAAAACTAATTTTTATATTTTAAGGTATTTTTTTAGTTTGAATGAAAAGATTAAAATTATTGCTCAGATATCATAAATATTTTTGCAGTTTACATAATAACTTTAGCGATTCTAAACTGAAAAACTAACTCAGTCCAATATATGCAAGGGTGTGCTTTTCTAATGATCGTCCTTTAATATAAACTATGGACTAAAGTTCGTTCTTTAATGTATACTTCTCGATGCGCCTGGTCGGTTGAATATTTTTGCTTTTCTCTTTTCAAGATACTATCTCTGTTGTTTGTGTAGTACTATTTTTTCAAATTGCGTATAGCTTGCTTCGATCTAACCATTATTCTAATCAAGACTGAGAAAATTTACATCTTTGTTGTTCTTAAGTAGTAATTATGACGTCACAGCGTAATGATTTTATTGACGTCATAGCGCAATGATATTATTTCATGACGTCTTCAGAAACAACAATATAATTTCGTGTTTTTCTATTCACGTCATAGCTCTAATCTAATATAAAGCTATGACGACATTCATTATTTATCTAGTAGGGTTTCAGACAAGGTAGTTTCAATGATGTACTTTCGTTTTGATCTTACTCTATTTTTAGGAGTTTTGTTATATTTCTTAGCATGGGACTGATTGTCTCTTACTAGGTTGCTAGCTACTGCTGCAACCCAAATTCACATATATATTTATTTATGAGAGGCAGCCTGGCCGAGTGGTCCAAGACACTGGTGTTAGCCACCAGTCTCTTCAGAGGCGTGGGTTCAAATCTTACCGCTGGTATACGATTATGTTTGAAAGTCTGCAGTGTGAAAAGACATCAAAAATAGAGTTTTTAGTGGAAAAATTTATTCTCTTTTAGAAATAACCTATTTTATCTACTATAGATATTTAACCCAATTAATTTCATTTAGAATGAGCTATTGAACAACCCTCTACGATGTTCCAGTGCCAAGCTATCTGTGGAAAAGAAAAAAAAAAAAGAAAAAAATATCCCGTTTGGGGAGAATAACGTGGTTAAAGTCAATTTTCTTGATTTTCAAGCCAATATATTTCCCTTGCTGTTCAAGCCAAGGGACAGAAAGTTTCCTATACAGGGGTTTCGGACAAGGCGGTTCCAATGGTGTACTTTTTGTTTTGATCTGACTCCTTTGTTAGGAACTATGGGTTTTTATATTTCTTAACATTGGACGTGATCGTCTCTTACTAGGTTGCTAGCTACCGCTGCAACCCGGATCTGTGGAATTACTAACCTATACTATAGTTAAGTGGCCTATACAAGTTAGTATAGGCAAGAGTTCGTTCTTTATTATAAATTTGAACTGAGATGAAAAAAAAATTTCTTCCAGGAGACAAAAAGCAAAACTAATTTTAGAATTTTCATGTATTTTTGTTGTTTAAATTAAAAAATTACTATTACTGATTAGGCATCATAAATATTTTTGCAGTTTACATAATAATTTTAGCGATTAAGCCAAAAAAGAAAATTTTGGTTCCAGGAGTTTCGGTTACTATTGAGACAAGTAGCTATTATTACTATAGAGTTCATTACATGGACTGTTTTATTGCTTCAAAATTCAAATATCTTTGAAAAGACTGCAGTATGAAAATACATCAAAAATGCAATTTTTTTGACAAAATTGATTCTACTTTAAAAAGTATTTTATTTTTAAATACAAAAGTGACTAGATGTTGCAATTTCCTTTAAAATGAGCTATTATACAGCTCTCTATGATTTTCCAGTGCCCAGCTAGCTGAGCAGAAAGAAAAAGCGGAAAGAAAAAAATATCCCGTTTGTGGAGAATAACGTGGTAAAAGTCAATTTTCTTGATTTTCAAGCCAATATATTTTCTTTGTTATTCAAGCCAAAGGGCGGTAAGTTTCCTTTATAGAGGATTCGGACAAGGCGGTTCTAATGGTGTACTTTTTGTTTTGATCTGACTCTGTTTTTAGGAGTTGGGGGGTTTTATATTTCTTGACATTGGAGGTGATCGTCTCTTACTAGGTTGCTAGCTACCGCTGCAACCCGGAAAAGTTTTTAACCCCATTGATTTGCTTTAAAATGAGCCATTAAACAACTCTCTACGATGTTCCAGTGCCAAGCTATCTGTGGAATTACTAACCTATACTATAATTAAGTGGCGTATAAAATTTAGTATAGGCAAGAGGTCGTTCTTTATTATATTTTATTGCTGCTACATAAACTGCAATTGCTCCTTCCAAAATTAATATACGAATTTTCTAAGAAGTACGCCTCCGTATATTCACTGTGTTGTCCAACATTTTCCATTGCATCCATAAACTGTTCCGCAGTTGCCAATCCCTACCTTGGAAGCTTTTCGTTAAACTGACAACATTTCTTTTGGATATTGCTATGAAGCTTTGCCAAAGCATTTCTAGCCGACTTTTCAACAGCATCCGCTCTTTCAAAGAGAATTTTAATCTGTAATTTTGAATACTTTTCGTGATCCCGATAAAACATGCGTAAAATGTTTCTCAATTTACAAAGATCAGCCTGCATTTTTGCCATCTTCTTGTATTTCTGAATGTAATTTTTCCCTTTGTCATTATGCGTTCTTCGATACAACCTCGCAGAGAATTTAATTTTTTCATTATAGCTTTTGTCACCCCAGTATCTACCCATTATTCTGGTAGCAACTTTTTTCTTATGTTTGTTTCGGTAATCTATATCGTTATCATACCGTTCCTTGCTCTTTTGTTTGGCTGTCTCAATTTTCCGTTCTCGATACCCCTGATCCGTAACATACCTCTGTTTTGCTCTGTCATATTTCATTTTCTTAAATCCTGGATCACAAGACATCTTAGTAGCAATCCTTACGCGTGCTCGAGCTTTAGTGCGTTCGGTGGCATTTTTATCTCTTTTAAATAAACTTTTCCTATATTTCAGGATGTTAGCTTTATTTTTTGTGTAGTAAAGTTTTTTATTAGTAGAAATTTGGATTGCTCTATTTTGATATTGTTTTTGGTTATTCTTTCTTTTTTCCACTCGCGTGAGACCATATTTTTTCAAGGTTTAAAATTATTAAGTACACAATACCCCGTGTCGAGTATCTAAAACCTAGCATAAAAAAAAAACTAATTTTTAAATTTTCAGGTATTTATCTTGTTTGAATTACAAAATTAGTATTATTGGTTAGACACCATAAATATTTTGCAGTTTAAATAATAAGTTTAGCGATTCTGGACTGAAAACTAAAATAATTGCAATTATAAGACAATAATATGGCTTACGGGTTACAAACCAAAAAAAGTTTGGTTCCAGGATACAATAATAACTTTGAACTGAGATGAAAAAAATTTTTCTTCCAGGAGACAAAAATAAAACTAATTATAAAATTTTCATGTATTTTTGTTGTTTAAATTAAAAACTTACTATTACTGATTAGGCATCATAAATATTTTTGCAGTTTACATAATAATTTTAGCGATTAAACCAAAAAAGAAAATTTTGGTTCCAGGAGTTTCGGTTACTATTAAGACAAGTAGCTATTATTACTATAGAGTTCATTACCATGAACTGTTTGATTGCTTAAAAATTCAAATATCTTTGAAAAGACTGCAGTATGAAAATACATCAAAAATGCAATTTTTTTGACAAAATTGATTCTACTTTAAAAAGTGTTTTATTTTTAATTACAAAAGTGACTAGATGTTGCAATTTCCTTTAAAATGAGCTATTATACAGCTCTCTATGATTTTCCAGTGCCCAGCTAGCTGAGCAGGAAAACAAAGCGGAAAGAAAAAAATATCCCGTTTGTGGAGAATAACGTGGTAAAAGTCAATTTTCTTGATTTTCAAGCCAATATATTTTCTTTGTTATTCAAGCCAAAGGGCGGTAAGTTTCCTTTATAGAGGATTCGGACAAGGCGGTTCTAATGGTGTACTTTTTGTTTTGATCTGACTCTTTTTTAGGAGTTGGGGGGTTTTATATTTCTTAACACTGGAGGTGATCGTCTCTTACTAGGTTGCTAGCTACCGCTGCAACCCGGATATTTCATGACGTCTTCAGAAACAACAATATAATTTCGTGTATTTCTATTCACGTCATAGCTCTAATTTATCTAGTAGGGTTTCAGACAAGGTAGTTCTAATGATGTACTTTTGTTTTGATCTGACTGTATTTTTAGGAGTTTTGGGTTTTTATATTTCTTAGCATTGTACTGATCGTCTCTTGGTAGGTTGCTAGCTACTGCTGCAACCCAAATTATGAGAGGCAGCCTGGCCGATTGGTCTAAGGCACTGGTGTTAGCCACCAGTCTCTTCGGAGGCGTGGGTTCAAATCTTACCTCTGGTATAGGATTATGTTTGAAAGACTGCAGTGTGAAAAGACATCAAAAATGCAGTTTTTGGTGGAAAAATTTATTCTCTTTTAGAAATAATTTATTTTAGTTACTACAGATTTTTAACCCAATTAATTTCCTTTAAAATGAGCCATTGAACAACTCTCTACGATGTTCCAGTGCCAAGCTATCTCTGGATACAAAAGAAAAAAGAAAAAAAAAAAGAAAAAAATATCCCGTTTAGGCAGAATGTTGTAGTAGCTGCCACTTTTCTTGATTTTCAAGCCAATATATTTCCCTTGCTGTTCAAGCCAAGGGACAGAAAGTTTCCTATACAGGGGTTTCGGAAAAGGCGGTTCTAATGGTGTACTTTTTGTTTTGATCTGACTCCTCTGTTAGGAACTATGGGTTTTTATATTTCTTAACATTGGACGTGATCGTCTCTTACTAGGTTGCTAGCTACCGCTGCAACCCGGACATTCTATTCACGTCATAACTCTAATATAAAGCTATGACGACATTCATTATTTATCTAGTAGGGTTTCAAACAAGGTAATTCTAATGATGTACTTTTGTTTTGATCTGACTCTATTTTTAGGAGTTTTGGGTTTTTATATTTCTTAGCATTGGACTGATCGTCTCTTACTAGGTTGCTAGTTACTGCTGCAACCCAGATTCACATATATATTATTTATGAGAGGCAGCCTGGCCGAGTGTTCCAAGACACTGGTGTTAGCCACCATTCTCTTCGGAGGCGTGGGTTCAAATCTTACCGCTGGTATAATGTTTGAAATACTGCAGTGTGAAAAGACATCAAAAATGCAGTTTTTGGTGGAAAAATTTATTCTCTTTTAGAAATAATTTATTTTAGTTACTATATATTTTTAACCCAATTAATTTCCTTTAAAATGAGCCATTGAACAACTCTCTACGATGTTCCAGTGCCAAGCTATCTGTGGAAAAGAAAGAAAAAAAGAAAAAAAGAAAGAAAAAAATATCCCGTTTAGGCAGAATGTTGTAGTAGCTGCCACTTTTCTTGATTTTCAAGCCAATATATTCCCCTTGCTGTTCAAGCCAAGGGACAGAAAGTTTCCTATACAGGGGTTTCGGAGAATTCGGTTCTAATGGTGTACTTTTTGTTTTGATCTGACTCCTCTGTTAGGAACTATGGGTTTTTATATTTCTTAACAGTGGACGTAATCGTCTCTTACTAGGTTGCTAGCTACCGCTGCAACCCGGATCATAGTAATATCCAAAAGAAATGGTGCATGTTCAGTGAAAAGCTTCCAAGGTACGGACTGGCAACTGTGGAACAGTTTACAGATGTAATGGGAAATCTTATATATCACTGTGAATATATGGTGGCATAATTGTCCTTTTACTTAGTTTCAGCTTAAATTCAATGAAATAGCCTTTATGTAATTTTTGCTTATGATGATTTCTTAAGGAATTATAAATAAATATTTCTTAATGTAATAGAAATAATTTTTTTTAATTACAAAAGGTTTTTAACCCCATTAATTTCCTTTAAAATGAGCCATTGAACAACTCTCTACGGTGTTCCAGTTGCTGGCTACCACTGCAACCCGGATTGCTAGCTACCGCTGCAACCCGGATAAAAAAATTATTATCATATCTTACATGTATTTTTTATTTTATAAGTCTTTGATAGTCTAATGGTAAGTATGCCCACTTGTTATATGGGAGAAGGGGGTTCGATTCCCCGTCGGGGAGAACTTTTAATATGTTGAATTAAAAGCACTATCTTTTCAATTTAAATTTTAAAAAAGAAACTTGTTTACTTACATTCTAGATAAAATAATGAAGATAATATGAATGAACCACAGGGTTCAGTTTCTTTGGACTTGAGTTTGTTTCTTAACTATAAATACAAACAGGAAAAAGCCTACGGCTTTTTCTTCTTTTAAATAGTAAGAGACGAAACTCAAACAATCAAGTAGCTAACTAAGTCCAATGTATGGAATGGTTTGTTATTTCAGTGATCGTCTTTTAATGTAAAACATCGAAAATGCAGTTTTTGGTGGAAAAATTTATTCTCTTTTAGAAATAATTTATTTTAGTTACTAAAGATTTTTAACCCAATTAATTTCCTTTAAAATGAGCTATTGAACAATCTTCTACGATGTTCCAGTGCCAAGCTATCTCTGGATACAAACGAAAAGAGAAAAAAAATATCCCGTTTAGGCAGAATGTTGTAATAGCTGCCACTTTTCTTGATTTTCAAGCCAATATTTTTCCCTTGCTGTTCAAGCTAAGGGACAGAAAGTTTCCAATACAGGGGTTTCAGACAAGGCGGCTCTAATGGTGTACTTTTCGTTTTGATCTGACGCCTTTTTTAGGAACTATGGGTTTTTATATTTCTTAACATTGGACGTGATCGTCTCTTACTAGGTTGCTAGCTACCGCTGCAACCCGGATATTGGTGAGAGATCGTTCCTTACTGTAATTTTTATATTTATTAACATTGGACGTGATCGTCTCTTACTAGGTTGCTAGCTACCGCTGCAACCCGGATCTAATATAAAACTATGACGACATTCATTATTTATCTAGTAGGGTTTCAGACAAGGTAATTCTAATTATGTACTTTTGTTTTGATTTGACTGTATTTTTAGGAGTTTTGTTATATTTCTTATCATTGGGCTGATCGTCTCTTACTAGATTGCTAGCTACTGCTGCAACCCAGATTCACATATATAGTTATTTATGAGAGGCAGCCTGCCCGAATGGTCCAAGGCACTGGTGTTAGCCACCAGTCTCTTCGGAGGCGTGGGTTCAAATCTTACCGCTGGTATACGATTATGTTTGAAAGACTGCAGTGTGAAAAGACATCAAAAACGAAGTTTTTGGTGGAAAAATTTATTCTCTTTTAGAAATAATTTATTTTAGTTACAAAAGGTTTTTAACCCAATTAATTTCCTTTAAAATGTGCTATTGAACAACCCTCTACGATGTTCCAGTGCCAAGCTATCTGTGGAAAAGAAAAAAAGAAAGAAAAAAATATCACGTTTAGGCAGAATGTTGTAGTAGCTGCCACTTTTCTTGATTTTCAAGCCAATATATTTCCCTTGCTGTTCAAGCCAAGGGACAGAAAGTTTCCTATACAGGGGTTTCGGACAAGGCGGTTCTAATCGTGTACTTTTTGTATTGATCTGACTCCTTTGTTAGGAAATATGGGTTTTTATATTTCTTAACATTGGACGTGATCGTCTCTTACTAGGTTGCTAGCTACCGCTGCAACCCGGATCAGGGGTTTCAGGCAAGGTGGTTCTAATGGTGTACTTTTTGTTTTGATCTGACTCCTCTTTTAGGAACTATGGGTTTTTATATTTCTTAACAGTGGACGTGATCGTCTCTTACTAGGTTGCTAGCTACCGCTGCAACCCGGATCATAGTAATATCCAAAAGAAATGTTGCATGTTTAGTGAAAAGCTTCCAAGGTACGGACTGGTAAATGTGGAACAGTTTACAGATGTAATGGGAAATCTTATATATTACTGTGAATATATGGTGGCATAATTGTCCTCTTACTTAGTTTCAGCTTAAATTCGATGAACTAGCCTTTATGTAATTTTTGCTTATGATGATTTCTTAAGGAATTATAAATAAATATTTCTTAATGTAATAGAAATATTTTTTTTTAATTACAAAAGGTTTTTAACCCCATTAATTTCCTTTAAAATGAGCCATTGAACAACTCTCTACGATGTTCCAGTTGCTGGCTACCGCTGCAACCCGGATTGCTAGCTACCGCTGCAACCCGGATAAAAAAATTATTATCATATCTTACATGTATTTTTTATTTTATAAGTCCTCGATAGTCTAATGGTAAGTAAGCCCACTTGTTATCTGGGAGAAGGGGGTTCGATTCCCCGTCGGTGAGAACTTTTAATACGTTGAATTAAAAGCCCTATCATTTCAATTTAAATTTTAAAAAAGAAACTTGTTTATTTACATTCTAGGTAAAATAATGAAGATAATATGAATGAACCACAGGGTTCAGTTTCTTTGGACTTGAGTTTGTTTCTTAACTATAAATACAAACAGGAAAAAGCCTACGGCTTTTTCTTCTTTTAAATAGTAAGAGACGAAACTCAAACAATCAAGTAGCTAACTAAGTCCAATGTATGGAATGGTTTGTTATTTCAGTGATCGTCTTTTAATTTAAAACATCGAAAATGTAGTTTTTGGTGGAAAAATTTATTCTCTTTTAGAAATAATTTATTTTAGTTACTATAGATTTTTAACCCAATTAATTTCCTTTAAAATGAGCTATTGAACAATCTTCTACGATGTTCCAGTGCCAAGCTATCTCTGGATACAAACGAAAAGAGAAAAAAAATATCCCGTTTAGGCAGAATGTTGTAATAGCTGCCACTTTTCTTGATTTTCAAGCCAATATTTTTCCCTTGCTGTTCAAGCTAAGGGACAGAAAGTTTCCAATACAGGGGTTTCAGACAAGGCGGCTCTAATGGTGTACTTTTCGTTTTGATCTGACGCCTTTTTTAGGAACTATGGGTTTTTATATTTCTTAACATTGCACGTGATCGTCTCTTACTAGGTTGCTAGCTACCGCTGCAACCCGGATATTGGTGAGAGATCGTTCCTTACTGTAATTTTTATATTTCTTAACATTGGACGTGATCGTCTCTTACTAGGTTGCTAGCTACCGCTGCAACCCGGATCTAATATAAAACTATGACGACATTCATTATTTATCTAGTAGGGTTTCAGACAAGGTAATTCTAATTATGTACTTTTGTTTTGATTTGACTGTATTTTTAGGAGTTTTGTTATATTTCTTATCATTGGGCTGATCGTCTCTTACTAGATTGCTAGCTACTGCTGCAACCCAGATTCACATATATAGTTATTTATGAGAGGCAGCCTGGCCGAGTGGTCCAAGGCACTGGTGTTAGCCACCAGTCTCTTCGGAGGCGTAGGTTCAAATCTTACCGCTGGTATACGATTATTTTTGAAAGACTGCAGTGTGAAAAGACATCAAAAACGCAGTTTTTGGTGGAAAAATTTATTCTCTTTTAGAAATAATTTATTTTAGTTACAAAAGGTTTTTAACCCAATTAATTTCCTTTAAAATGTGCTATTGAACAACCCTCTACGATGTTCCAGTGCCAAGCTATCTGTGGAAAAGAAAAAAAGAAAGAAAAAAATATCACGTTTAGGCAGAATGTTGTAGTAGCTGCCACTTTTCTTGATTTTCAAGCCAATATATTTGCCTTGCTGTTCAAGCCAAGGGACAGAAAGTTTCCTATACAGGGGTTTCGGACAAGGCGGTTCTAATCGTGTACTTTTTGTTTTGATCTGACTCCTTTATTAGGAACTATGGGTTTTTATATTTCTTAACATTGCACGTGATCGTCTCTTACTAGGTTGCTAGCTACCGCTGCAACCCGGATCAGGGGTTTCAGGCAAGGTGGTTCTAATGGTGTACTTTTTGTTTGATCTGACTCCTCTTTTAGGAACTATGGGTTTTTATATTTCTTAACATTGGACGTGATCGTCTCTTACTAGGTTGCTAGCTACCACTGCAACCCAGAGTGCTAGCTACCGCTGCAACCCGGATAACATTGGAGGTGATCGTCTCTTACTAGGTTGCTAGCTACCGCTGCAACCCGGATGTTTGAAAGACTGCAGTGTGAAAAGACATCAAAAATGCAGTTTTTGGTGGAAAAATTTATTCTCTTTTAGAAATAATTTATTTTAGATACTATAGATTTTTAACCCAATTAATTTCCTTTAAAATGAGCTATTGAACAACCTTCTACGATGTTCCAGTGCCAAGCTATCTCTGGATACAAAAAAAAAGAACAAAAGAAAAAAATATCCCGTTTGTGGAGAATAACGTGGTTAAAGTCAATTTTCTTGATTTTCAAGCCAATATATTTTCTTTGTTATTCAAGCCGAAGGGCGGTAAGTTTCCTTTGTAGGGGTTTCGTACAATGCGGTTCTAATGGTGTACTTTTTGTTTTGATCTGACTCTTTTTTTAGGAGTTAGGGGTTTTTATATTTCTTAACGTTGGACGTGATCGTCTCTTACTAGGTTGCTAGCTACCGCTGGAACCCGGATGTAAAACTAGCAAAACATTTTTTAAGTCTGATGAAGATTTAACTAATGTGTCAAAAGTAAGGTTGCAAGTCGAAGATTTTGTTTTGGCCTTATTATAATTGGTATGGTGAAATAATAATCATTTATTTTTAATTACAAAAGGCACTAGATGTAGCAATTTCCTTTAAAATGAGCTAATATACAGCTCTCTATGATTTTCCAGTGCCCAGCTAGCTGAGAAGGAAAAAAAGCGGAAAGAAAAAAAAATCCCGTTTGTGGAGAATAACGTGGTAAAAGTCAATTTTCTTGATTTTCAAGCCAATATATTTTCTTTGTTATTCAAGCCAAAGGGCGGTAAGTTTACTTTATAGGGGTTTCGGACAAGGCGATTCTAATGGTGTACTTTTTGTTTTGATCTGCCTCTTTTTGTAGGAGTTGGGGGGTTTTATATTTCTTAACATTGGAGGTGATCGTCTCTTACTAGGTTGCTAGCTACCTCTGCAACCCGGATTCATTATTTATCTAGTAAGGTTTCAGACAAGGTAGTTCTATTGATGTACTTTTGTTTTGATCTGACTCTGTTTTTAGGAGTTTTGGGTTTTTATATTTCTTAGCATTGGACTGATCGTCTCTTGCTAGGTTGCTAGCTACTGCTGCAACCCAGATTCAATATATTCAGCCTATATTGATTCAGCCAGATTCAAGCCTATATTAAATGAAGCAAACTCTATCAAATTAAATTTGCAATTCCTTGGTAAAATCCATATTTTGCCTTATTTTTTAATATAAATCCATGGCATTTCCAGTATCAATGGCACAGATAAAAAAAAATCAATGTGAATATGGATAAATCCATGGCAGTAGCAACCCTTCTCAACAGCCATATGAAGACTAACTCGCCTATTGATTTTAAACTAGCCTACAACAAAATACAATGGGTCAATATCTACCACATCATATTATTGAGTTAGGACTAAAGTGAATACACCATTTGATGCCTTTTTTAATGCTGATTACGAAAATAATAAGCATTTCTTTTGGAAATTAATTTCAGCCCCCTCCCCCCGATATATGCCAATTCAGGGTTAGGTTAGGGGTCAATATCTACCAAATCATATTATTGAGTTAGGACAAAAGTGAATACACCATTCGATGCCTTTTTTTATGCTGATTACAAATATAATAAGCATTTCTATTGGAAATGAGTTTCAGCCCCCCCCCCTCTATAGGCCAAATCAGGGTATGTTTAGTAATCGCCTTTGTAGGGGGGGGGGGGTTGAAATTCATTTCCAATATAAATGCTTATTATATTCATAATCAGCATAAAAAAAGGCATCGAATGGTGTATTAACTTTAGTCCTAACTCAATAATATGATTTTATCTGTGCCATGGATACTGGAAAGGCCATGGGTTTACATTAAAAAATAAGGCAAAACATGGATTTTACCAAGGAATTGCAAATTTAATTTCACAGAGATTGCTTCATTTAATATAGGCTTTAACATACTTTAATTTATGACATGTGAATAGGTTTGTTTGTGTGTTGCCAAAGGTTCCTTTGGTGAAGGTCTCTATTAGTCACAATTTGAAACATGCTGGAACAAAAAGAGAAAAACTGGTCAATATCTACGAAATCATATTACTGAGTTAGGAATAAAGTGAATACACCACTCGATGCCTTTTTTTATGCTTATTAAACATATAATATGCATTTCTATTGTACATTTATTTCAGCCCCCCCCCCCCCCTATATTTGGGATACCTAACCTAAACCTGAATTGGCCTATATATATAAATAATAGGAGCATCTTCAATCCACAACACACAGTGTACATGAGGCGCACCTCGTTTCTGATACTTGATACGCCAGAAATGATCCTTAATTTTACCAAACAAAGGATTTGTCTTTGAACAAATCAGCTCATTAAATATAGGTGTCCATATTTTGTCAAAGTGCATGGAAACTGCAATTGGATCTAGACACGTCAACTCTGCTGGGGTCATTTTTGCCACACCAGGTAAGTTCTTATGGACAGTCCGTAAATAGTCAATAAATTAAGGAGAGTACCACTCAGCACATGAAACTGTCAGAAACAAAGTCGTTGGACCCAATTGCTCAATCATTGACTTTACTTTATAGGAAAGAGATTGAAAATACTGCTGAGATCCTCTGATTTTTGATTGAACAGAAAACAAAGTCACTTCCATCCCTCCATCACGGGATTGAAGCCTGTCTATAAATTGACGAGCATTTTGATTTGGTTTCCCAGTCCGCAACATATGACCGACGCTATTACACATGTAAGAGAATTCTTGCAATTGGAAGCTGTGAAAAAGAAACTGTTTGTTAAGACGAAATTTAGTATGTATGCTAAGTCGAGATATCAAAAGGAATTTGACATAATTCAATATCCGTCGGATAGAGCTTGCAGATATCAGGGTGACATTGCCAAGTAACCTGCTGCCCAATTTTTGGTTTTGAATGTTTACTCAGATTGTTACAGGTGACTTCAGCCATCATAATTTCCTTGTCAGATCTAGTTTTAGAGCATTTTTCAATAGTTGTCTCGTACTTTTCAGGACAGTTTGTTCTACTACACAGAGAATTTTTTGCCAAATATTCAGTAGAACTAAAAGAACTGTTTAAAACACAGTTAGAAATGCTTTTTTCTTGAGTCGGTGTTCCAGGAATTTGTTCTAAATCATTAGTCTTACAAACACATTTACTAATAACCCTAACAGGCTCGTTTACGCCATAATTGAAAAATATTGCTTTTCCTTTGCTGTTCATGGGTATGCTTGTATATGTATTTTTATTACTGCTACATAAACTGCAATTGCTCCTTCCAAAATTAATATACGAATTTTCTAAGAAGTACGCCTCCGTATATTCACTGTGTTGTCGAACATTTTCCATTGCATCTATAAACTGTTCCGCAGTTGCCAATCCATACCTTGGAAGCTTTTCGTTAAACTGACAACATTTCTTTTGGATATTACTATGAAGCTTTGCCAAAGAATTTCTAGCCGACTTTTCAACAGCATCCGCTCTTTCAAAGAGAATTTTAATCTGTAATTTTGAATACTTTTCGTGATCCCGATAAAACATGCGTAAAATGTTTCTCAATTTACAAAGATCAGCCTGCATTTTTGCCATCTTCTTGTATTTCTGAATGTAATTTTTCCCTTTGTCCTTATGCGTTCTTCGGTACAACCTCGCAGAGAATTTAATTTTTTCATTATAGATTTTGTCACCCCAGTAACGCTCCTTGATCTTTTGTTTGGCTGTCTCAATTTTTACTTCTCGATACACCTGGACGGATGAATACCTTTGCTTCTGGTTTTTCTTATATTTGATGCGGTAATCTTCATCATTGTGATAACTCTCCTTGAACTTTTGTTTGGCTGTCTCAATTTTTGCATGTCTATAATCTTCATCATTGTGATAACACATCTTGCTCTTTTGTCTAGCCTGCTCAATTCTTGCTTCTCTGTAATCTTTATCATTGTGATAACGCTCCTTAATCTTTTGTCTAGCCTGCTCAATTTTTACTTCTCGATACGCCTGGTCGGTTGAATACCTTTGCTTTTCTCATTTCAAGATACTATCTCTGTTGTTTGTGTAGTACTGTTTTTTTAACTTGCGTGCAGCTTGCTTGATTGAAACCATTATGTAATTATGAATGAGAACATTTACAGTTCTGACGCTTCTTATATAGTAATTATGACGTCACGGCGTAATGATTTAATTTCATGATGACGTCATAGAGCAATGATATTATTTCATGACGTCTTCAGAAACAACAATATAATTTCGTGTTTTTCTATTCACGTCATAGCTCTAATACAAAACTATGATGACGTTCATTATTTATCTAGTAGGGTTTCAGACAAGGTAATTCTAATGATGTACTTTTGTTTTGATCTGACTCTATTTTTAGGAGTTTTGTTATATTTCTTAGCATTGGACTGATCGTCTCTTACTAGGTTGCTAGCTACTGCTGCAACCCAAATTCATATATATATTTATTTATGAGAGGCAGCCTGGCCAAGTGGTCCAAAGCACTGGTGTTAGCCACCAGTCTCTTCGGAGGCGTGGTTTCAAATCTTACCGCTGATATACGATTATGTTTGAAAGACTGCAGTGTGAAAAGACATCGAAAATGCAGTTTTTGGTGGAAAAATTTATTCTCTTTTAGAAATAATTTATTTTAGTTACAAAAGGTTTTTAACCCAATTAATTTCCTTTAAAATGAGCTATTGAACAACCCTCTACGATGTTCCAGTGCCAAGCTATCTGTGGAAAAGAAAAAAAGAAAAGAGAAAAAAATATCCCGTTTGGGGAGAATAACGTGGTTAAAGTCAATTTTCTTGATTTTCAAGCCAATATATTTCCCTTGCTGTTCAAGCCAAGGGACAGAAAGTTTCCTATACAGGGGTTTCGGACAAGGCGGTTCTAATGGTGTACTTTTTGTTTTGATCTGACTCCTTTGTTAGGAACTATGGGTTTTTATATTTCTTAACATTGGACGTGATCGTCTCTTACTAGGTTGCTAGCTACCGCTGCAACCCGGATGCAACCCAGACTAGGTTTCATATACTTAATTTTTACTTCTCGATACGCCTGGTCGGTTGAATACCTTTGCATTTCTCTTTTCAAGATACTATCTCTGTTGTCTGTTTAGTACTGTTTTTTTAACTTGCGTGCAGCTTGCTTTGATCTAACCATTATGTAATTCACGAATGAGACCATTTTCATCTTTGTAGTTCTTAAGTAGTTATTATGATGTCACGGCGTAATGATTTAATTTCATGATGACGTCATGGCGCAATGGCATTATTTCATGACGTCTTCAGAAACCACAACATAATTTCGTGTTTTTCTATTCACGTCATAGCTCTAATATAAAGCTATGACGACATTCATTATTTATCTAGTAGGGTTTCAGACAAGGTAGTTCTAATGATCTACTTTTGTTTTGATCTTACTCTATTTTTAGGAGTTTTGGGTTTTTATATTTCTTAGCATGGGACTGATCGTCTCTTACTAGGTTGCTAGCTACTGCTGCAACCCAAATTATAAGAGGCAGCCTGGCCGAGTGGTCCAAGACACTGGTGTTAGCCACCAGTCTCTTCGGAAGCGTGGGTTCAAATCTTACCGCTGGTATACGATTATGTTTGAAAGACTGCAGTTTGAAAAGACATCAAAATGCAGTTTTTGGTGGAAAAATTTATTCTCTTTTAGAAATAATTTATTTTAGTTACTATAGATTTTTAACCCAATTAATTTCCTTTAAAATGAGCCATTGAACAACTCTCTACGATGTTCCAGTGCCAAGCTATCTCTGGAAAAGAAGAAAAAAGAAAAAAAGAAAAAAAAATATCCCGTTTAGGCAGAATGTTGTAATAGCTGCCACTTTTCTTGATTTTCAAGCCAATATATTTCCCTTGCTGTTTCAAGCCAAGGGACAGAAAGTTTCCTATACAAGGGTTTCGGACAAGGTGGTTCTAATGGTGTACTTTTGAATTTGATCTGACTCCTTTGTTAGGAACTATGGGTTTTTATATTTCTTAACATTGGACGTGATCGTCTCTTACTAGGTTGCTAGCTACCGCTGAAACCCGGAACCATTGAATAACTCTCTACGATGTTCCAGTGCCAAGCTATCTGTGGAAGAGAAGAAGAAGAAGAAAGAAAAAAATATCCCGTTTGTGGAGAATAACGTGGTTAAAGTCAATTTTCTTGATTTTCAAGCCAATATATTTTCTTTGTTATTCAAGCCAAAGGGCGGTAAGTTTTCTTTATAGGGGTTTCGGACAATGCAGTTCTAATGGTGTACTTTTTGTTTTGATCTGACTCTTTTTTTCAGGAGTTATGGGTTACTTTAGTATTTACTATTGGGCGTGATCGTCTCTTACTAGGTTGCTAGCTACCGCTGCAACCCGGATTGCTAGCTACTGCTACAACCCGGATCCTTGAAAGCCTACGCGGCGCAGTGGATAATGTGTTGGAATTCTGCTCCCAACGTCACAGGTTCAATTCCTGCCGAAGGCAATTTTTAAACATTTGTCTTTTAAAAGTCTAAACAAAATTTCTATTAATAACTACTACATGAGGATCCTCTTGACTGACACATTTTATGATGATCTGTGTCGATCCTTTATTAACATTGATCAATCTTGATCATGAAATTATATCTGATGAAACTTACATATTCTGTATTTACGAGGAACCCTATTGATCCTTTTATGTACTTGTAGTTACCCCTGGAGCCACCGTATATCAGTTACTAGTGGTGAGAGATCGTTCTTTACTGTCGAAACAAACAAAGGATGGTTATTAATATAACAAGTTTTATTTACTTAAATTTTTGCTCCAAAGCTTTAGTTTGTCCTTTAATATAAATATTGTAAATACATTAGATCCTCTTGACTGACATCGATCTTTTATGTATAGTTTTTTAATAGGTTTCAGCAATCTCTACAGCCATGATACTGATGGAAATTATATAATCCCTATTTATGTTTTTGTTAACATGGGCTAGGTGTCGTTCTTTATTGTAATCTTTACTATTGTAAAATTACTCAACCATTCTAAATATTTTTGCAGTTTACAGAGTTTTGCACTTTTTTCTCATACCTTTTGCATTGTCATAATATAAATACTGTAATCTTAATATAATGAAGTTGCCTACGCAAAATAGTATAGGGAAGAGTTCGATCTTTATTATAATGGACTGAAAACTAAAATAATTGCAATTATAAGACAATAATATGGAGATACGTACTTTACGGGTTACAAACCAAAAAAAGTTTGGTTCCAGGATACAATAATAACTTTGAACTGAGATGAAAACAAATTTTCTTCCAGGAGACAAAAAGTAAAACTAATTATAAAATTTTCATGTATTTTTGTTGTTTAAATTAAGAAATTACTATTACTGATTAGGCATCATAGATATTTTTGCAGTTTACATAATATTTTTAGCGATTAAACCAAAAAAGAAAATTTTGGTTCCAGGAGACTATTGGTTACTATTTTTTTCGGTTACTATTGAGACAAGTAGCTATTATTACTATAGAGTTCATTACCATGAACTGTTTGATTGCTTCAAAATTCAAATATCTTTGAAAAGACTGCAGCATGTAAATACATCAAAAATGCAATTTTTTTGACAAAATTGATTCTACTTTAAAAAGTATTTTATTTTTAATTACAAAAGGCACTAGATGTTGCAATTTCCTTTAAAATGAGCTATTATACAGCTCTCTATGATTTTCCAGTGTCCAGCTAGCTGAGAAGGAAAATCAAGCGGAAAGAAAAAAATATCCTGTTTGTGGAGAATAACGTGGTAAAAGTCAATTTGCTTGATTTTCAAGCCAATATATTTTCTTTGTTATTAAAGCCAAAGGGCGGTAAGTTTTCTTTATAGAGGTTTCGGACAAGGCAGTTCTAATGCTGTATTTTTTGTTTTGATCTGACTCTTTTTGTAGGAGTTGGGGGGTTTTATATTTCTTTACATTGGAGGTAATCGTCTCTGACTAGGTTGCTAGCTACCGCTGCAACCCGGATAGTAAGAGATCGTCTTTTAATGTTAAACTAGGTTTATAATTTGTTCTTTAGCAAAAACTTCATTCATCGGATGTTTTAATATAACCTATATGGTCTAGAGGTTGGGATAACTCTCACCCAGTTGGCTTGAGTTCAATTTCCGTATGGGAAATTTTTACTTATGATGATTTCTTAATGAATATAATTAAAATAATCATCTATATAATGATTCCTTTTATTACTTCATATACTATGGGCTACAATTCGTTTCTTAATGTAATAAAAATATTTTTTTTAATTACAAAAGATTTTTAACCCCATTAATTTCCATTAAAATGAGCCATTGAACAACGTACTACGATGTTCCAGTGCCAAGCTATCTGTTGAATTACTAACCTATACTATAATTAAGTGGCATTTAAAATTTAGTATAGGCAAGAGGTCGTTCTTTATTAAAAAAAATTAAATATCTTTGAAAAGACTGCAGTATGAAAAGACATCAAAAATGCAGTTTTTAGTGGAAAAATGTGTTCTGTTTTAAAAATAATTTGTTTAAGTTACAAAAGGTGTTTAACCCCATTAATTTCCTTTAAAATGAGCCATTGTACAACTCTCTGCGATGTTCAAGGGCCAAGCTATCTGCAGAATTACTAACCTATACTATAATTAAGTGGCGTATAAAATTTAGTATAGGCAAGAGATCGTTCTTTATTATAACGCTGCAACCCGGAAATGAACCACAGTGTTCAGTTTCTTTGGACTTGAGTTCGTTTTTTAACTATAAATACAAACAGGAAAAAGCCTACGGCTTTTTCTTCTTTTAAATAGTAAGAGACGAAACTCAAACAATCAAGTAGCTAACTAAGTCCACTGTATGGAATGGTTTGTTATTTCAGTGATCGTCTTTTAATGTAAAAATGTTCAAGCCAAGGGACAGAAAGTTTCCTATACAGGGGTTTCGGACAGGGCAGTTCTAATGGTGTACTTTTTGTTTTGATCTGACTCCTTTTTTAGGAACTATGGGTTTTTATATTTCTTAACATTGGACGTGATCGTCTCTTACTAGGTTGCTAGCTACCGCTGCAACCCGGATCAAACTAAACCCAATATGTTCCACGATTTATTCTTTACTAGGTTTTGACCATCTCTACAGCCATGCTATCGATGAAACTTACATAATCCCCATTTATAATTAACCAGACCGATTCCTTATTTAATTTTCTTAGTAAGTTAACCATTTTTATCATGTCTTATATGTAACATATTCATCATGAGTATCCAATAGTACAATGGTAAACATAACCGCTTGTCACGAGGGCCATCAGGGTTCGATTCCCAGTTGTAGAGAATTTTTAATTTGTTGACTTTAAATATAACTTTACAATCCTACACTATAGTTAAGCGACCCATACCAGTTAGTATAGGCAAGAGTTGGATCTTTATTATAGTCAAAATTCAAATATCTTTGAAAAGACTGCAGTATGAAAATACATCAAAAATAAAATTTTTTTGACAAAATTGATTCTAATTTAAAAAGTATTTTATTTTTAAATACAAAAGTGACTAGATGTTGCAATTTCCTTTAAAATGAGCTATTATACAGCTCTCTATGATTTTCCAGTGCCCAGCTAGCTGAGCAGGAACAAATAGCGGAAAGAAAAAAATATCCTGTTTGTGGAGAATAACGTGGTAAAAGTCAATTTTCTTGATTTTCAAGCCAATATATTTTCTTTGTTATTCAAGCCAAAGGGCGGTAAGTTTCCTTTATAGAGGATTCGGACAAGGCGGCTCTAATGGTGTACTTTTTGTTTTGATCTGACTCTTTTTTTAGGAGTTGGGGGGTTTTATATTTCTTAACATTGGAGGTGATCGTCTCTTACTAGGTTGCTAGCTACCGCTGCAACCCGGATTAGGAACTATGGGTTTTTATATTTCTTAACATTGGACGTGATCGTCTCTTACTAGGTTGCTAGCTACCACTGCAACCCGGATTATAATTGGTATGGTGAAATAATAATATACATATGGCTCTTAAATCATACTTCTTTATGGTTCCATATGGTCTAGTGGCTAGGATAGTTAACTTTCACTTAACAGGATCGGGTTCGATTCCCGGTGTGGGAAAATTTTTAACTCTATAATCTTCGAACATTTGAACCTTTTATAATTTATAATGATGTATAATATAAATACTGTAATCTTAAGTATAGTGAAGTTGCGTATGCAAGTTAGTATAGGGAAGAGTTCGTTCTTTATTATAATTATATACTAATTATGACGTCACTCTATTCACGTCATAGCTCTAATATAAAACTATGATGACGTTCATTATTTATCTAGTAGGGTTTCAGACAAGGTATTTCTAATGATGTACTTTTGTTTTGATCTGACTCTATTTTTAGGAGTTTTGGGTTTTTATATTTCTTAGCATTGGACTGATCGTCTCTTACTAGGTTGCTAGCTACTGCTGCAACCCAAATTCACATATATATTTATTTATGAGAGGCAGCCTGGCCGAGTGGTCCAAGGCACTGGTGTTAGCCACCAGTCTCTTCAGAGGCGTGGGTTCAATTCTTACCGCTGGTATACGATTATGTTTGAAAGACTGCAGTGTGAAAAGACATCAAAATGCAGTTTTTGGTGGAAAAATTTATTCTCTTTTAGAAATAATTTATTTTAGTTACTATAGATTTTTAACCCAATTAATTTCCTTTAAAATGAGCTATTGAACAACCCTCTACGATGTTCCAGTGCCAAGCTATCTCTGGATACAAAAAAAGAAAAAAAAAGAAAAAAAAGAAAAAAATATCCCGTTTAGGCAGAATGTTGTAGTAGCTGCCACTTTTCTTGATTTTCAAGACAAGATATTTCCCTTGCTGTTCAAGCCAAGGGAAAGAAATTTTACTATTCAGGGGTTTCTGACAAGGCAGTTCTAATGGTGTACTTTTTGTTTTGATCTGACTCTTTTTTTAAGAAATATGGGTTTTTATATTTCTTAACATTGGACGTGATCGTCTCTTACTAGGTTGCTAGCTACCGCTGCAACCCGGATCAATTCCTTTAAAATGAGCTATTATACAGCTCTCTATGATTTTCCAGTGCCCAGCTAGCTGAGGAGAAAAATCAAGCGGAAAGAGTGTTTTGATCTGACTTTTTTTTTAGGAGTTGGGGGGTTTTATATTTTTTAACATTGGACGTGATCGTCTCTTACTAGGTTGCTAGCTACCGCTGCAACCCGGATTGCCTATGCAAGTTAGTATAGGGAAGAGTTCGATCTTTATTATAACTATTACTGATTAGGCATCATAAAAATTTTTGCAGTTTACGTAATAATTTTAGCAATTAAGCCAAAAAAGAAAAATTTGGTTCCAGGAGTTTCGGTTACTATTGAGACAAGTAGCTATTATTACTATAGAGTTCATTACCATGAACTGTTTGACTACTTCAAAATTCAAATATCTTTGAAAAGACTGCAGTATGAAAATACATCAAAAATGCAATTTTTTTGACAAAATTGATTCTATTTTAAAAAGTATTTTTATTTTAATTACAAAAGGCACTAGACGTAGCAATTTCCTTTAAAATGAGCTATTATACAGCTCTCTATGATTTTCCAGTGCCCAGCTAGCTGAGGAGGAAGATCATGCGGAAAGAAAAAAATATCCCGTTTGTGGAGAATAACGTGGTTAAAGTAAATTTTCTTGATTTTCAAGCCAATATATTTTCTTTGTTATTCAAGCCAAAGGGCGGTAAGTTTCCGTTATAAAGATTTCGGACAAGGCGGTTCTAATGGTGTACTTTTTGTTTTGATCTGACTCTTTTTTTAGGAGTTGAGGGGTTTTATATTTCTTAACATTGGAGGTGATCGTCTCTTACTAAGTTGCTAGCTACCGCTGCAACCCGGAAAACATTCAAACCTTTTATAATTTATAATGATGTATAATATAAATACTGTAATCTTCACTATAGTGAAGTTGCCTATGCATGTTAGTATAGGGAAGAGTTCGATCTTTATTATAGGCGTATAAAATTTAGTATATGCAAGAGGTAATACCGCTGGTATACGATTATGTTTGAAAGACTGCAGTGTGAAAAGACATCGAAAATGCAGTTTTTGGTGGAAAAATTTATTCTCTTTTAGAAATAATTTATTTTAGTTACAAAAGGTTTTTAACCCAATTAATTTTCTTTAAAATGAGCTATTGAACAACCCTCTACGATGTTCCAGTGCCAAGCTATCTGTGGAAAAGAAAAAAAGAAAAGAGAAAAAAATATCCCGTTTGGGGAGAATAACGTGGTTAAAGTCAATTTTCTTGATTTTCAAGCCAATATATTTCCCTTGCTGTTCAAGCCAAGGGACAGAAAGTTTCCTATACAGGGGTTTCGGACAAGGTGGTTCTAATGGTGTACTTTTTGTTTTGATCTGACTCCTTTATTAGGAACTATGGGTTTTTATATTTCTTAACATTGGACGTGATCGTCTCTTACTAGGTTGCTAGCTACCGCTTCAACCCGGATTCTTTACTCTAATAATAATTGACAAACACCATTTTTGATAAGTTATATCGGTCCTTTATGTAATTTTTTAAGCCTGATGAAGATTTAACTAATAAAATATATAAAAAAAATAATATCCCGGGAAAAAAATATCCCGTTTGGGGAGAATAACGTGGTTAAAGTCAATTTTCTTGATTTTCAAGCCAATATATAATTTGCACTGGAACATCGTAGAGAGTTGTTCAATGGCTCATTTTAAAGGAAATTAATTTGGTTAAAAATCTTTAGTAACTAAAATAAATCCGGGTTGCAGAGGTAGCTAGCTTACTATAAAGAGAAGATGACGTCCAATGTTAAGAAATATGAAAACCAGTAACTCCTAAAAAAAACAGTCAGATCGAAACAAAAAGTACACCATTAGAACCGCCTTGTCTGAAACCCCTATAAAGGAAACTTATCGTCGTTTGGTTTAAATAAAAAAGAAAATCTCTTGGCTTGAAAATAAAGAAAATTGACTTTAAACAAGTTATTATACACAAACGGTATATTTTTTTCTTTCTTCTTTCTCTTCTACAGATAGCTTGGCACTGGAACATCGTAGAGAGTTGTTCAATAGCTCATTTTAAAGGAAAACTCTAGATCTAGTGCCATTTGTACTTAATTTAAAAAATAATCATTTTTTACGAGAAACTTAATTTTATATATGCAATATTGATCAATGACGTCATAGTCGTTGGGTGAGATTTAAATTGGCTCGAAAATCAAGAAAACTGGCAGCTACTACAGCATTCTGCCTTAACGGAATTTTTTCTCTTTTATATTAAGAAACGAATTGTAGCCCTTGTGGTAACGAACTGTGTACCAAGAGTGACTGGTCTCAATAGTAACCGCGACTCCAAAAAACGGAATTTTAATATCAATAGAAAAATCAAAAAATTGGATTTGTATGCTGATTTTAAATATTTAAGTTTCATCAATTACAGTAAAGAACAACATGGCCATGTTAACTGAAATAATCTATTAACAATATAACTTCAAACAAACATCTTTTAAAAGTTGCTTCTCTAAGGTATGTTATATAAAAGATCAGTCCTGTTAATCATTTTGTTTTGATCTGACTCCTTTGTTAGGAACTATGGGTTTTTATATTTCTTAACATTGGACGTGATCGTCTCTTACTAGGTTGCTAGCTATCGCTGCAACCCGGAAAAAAAACACATTGTGCCCACATCGTTCTTTACTCAGGCAGTGCTAGCGCGCTGCCTATGATAATAAACTGATTACACACAGGAAAAAGCCTACGGCTTTTTCTTCTTTTAAATAGTAAGAGACGAGTCTCAAATAATCAAGTAGCTAGCTAATTCCAAAGGTATGCAATTTTTGTTATTCCAATGATCGTTTTTTATTGTAACTAGGTTTCAGCCATCTCTACAGCCATGATACTATTGGAAATTACATAATCCCTATTTATGTTTTAGTTAACATGGGCAAGGTGTCGTTCTTTATTGTATGTTGTCGAACATTTTCCATTGCATCTATAAACTGTTCCACAGTTGCCAGTCCATACCTTGGAAGCTTTTCATTAAACTGACAACATTTCTTTTGGATATTGCTATGAAGCTTTGCCAAAGCATTTCTAGCCGACTTTTCAACAGCATCCGCTCTTTCAAAGAGAATTTTAATCTGTAATTTTGAATACTTTTCGTGATCCCGATAAAACATGCGTAAAATGTTTCTCAATTTACAAAGATCAGCCTGCATTTTTGCCATGTATTTCTGAATGTAATTTTTCCCTTTGTCCTTATGCGTTCTTCGGTACAACCTCGCAGAGAATTTAATTTTTTCATTATAGCTTTTGTCACCCCAGTATCTACCCATTATTCTGGTAGCAACTTTTTTCCTATGTTTGTTTCGGTAATCTATATCGTTATCATACCTGTTCCTTGCTCTTTTGTTTGGCTGTCTCAATTTTCCTTTCTCGATACACCTGATCCGTAACATACCTCTGTTTTGCTCTGTCATATTTCATTTTCTTAAATTCTGGATCACAAGACATCTTAGTAGCAATCATTACGCGTTCTCGATCTTTATTGCGTTCGGTGGCATTTTTATCTCTTTTAAATAAACTTTTCCTATATTTCAGGATGTTAGCTTTATTTTTTGTGTAGTAAAGTTTTCTGTTAGTAGAAATTTGGATTGCTCTATTTTGATAGTTTTTTTGGTTATTCTTTCTTTTTTTCCACTCGCGTGAGATCATATTTTTTCAAGGTTTAAAATTATTAAGTACACAATACCCCGTGTCGAGTATCTAAAACCTAGCATAAAAAAAACTAATTTTTAAATTTTCAGGTATTTATCTTGTTTGAATTACAAAATTATTATTATTGGTTAGACACCATAAATATTTTTGCAGTTTACATAATAAGTTTAGCGATTCTGGACTGAAAACTAAAATAATTGCAATTATAAGACAATAATATGGAGATACGTACTTTACGGGTTACAAACCAAAAAAAGTTTTGTTCCAGGATACAATAATAACTTTGAACTGAGATGAAAAATAAATTTTCTTCCAAGAGACAAAAAGTAAAACTAATTATAAAATTTTCATGTATTTTTGTTGTTTAAATTAAGAAATTACTGTTACTGATTAGGCATCATAGATATTTTTGCAGTTTACATAATAATTTTAGCGATTAAGCCAAAAAAGAAAATTTTGGTTCCAGGAGTTTCGGTTACTATTGAGACAAGTAGCTATTATTAATATAGAGTTCATTACCATGAACTGTTTGATTGCTTCAAAATTGAAATATCTTTGAAGAGACTGCAGCATGAAAATACATCAAAAATGCAATTTTTTTGACAAAATTGATTCTACTTTAAAAAGTATTTTATTTTTAATTACAAAAGTGACTAGATGTTGCAATTTCCTTTAAAATGAGCTATTATACAGCTCTCCATGATTTTCCAGTGCCCAGCTAGCTGAGAAGAAAAATCAAGCGGAAAGAAAAAAATATCCCGTTTGTGGAGAATAACGTGGTAAAAGTCAATTTTCTTGATTTTCAAGCCAATATATTTTCTTTGTTATTCAAGCCAAAGGGCGGTAAGTTTCCTTAATAGGGGTTTCGGACAAGGTGGTTCTAATGGTATATTTTTTGTTTTGATCTGACTCTTTTTTTAGAAAAATTTATTCTCTTTTAGAAATAATTTATTTTAGTTACAAAAGGGAGTTAGGGGTTTTATATTTCTTTACATTGGAGGTGATCGTCTCTTACTAGGTTGCTAGCTACCGCTGCAACCCGGACTTTGAAAAAATTGATTGTACTTTAAAAACTATTTTATTTTTAATTACTAAAGGCACTAGATGTAGCGATTTCCTTTAAAATGAGCTATTATACAGCTCTCTATGATTTTCAAGTGCCCAGCTAGTTGAGGAGAAAGAAAAAGCGGAAATAAATAAAGATGCCGTTTGTGGAGAATATCGTGGTTAAAGTCAATTTTCTTGATTTTCAAGCCAATATATTTTCTTTGTTATTCAAGCCAAAGGCCGGTAAGTTTGCGAGTAAAGTCTTTGCTGACAAATTCATCTATTGTCTTTCTAATTTAGCCTTGGGTTAGATTTCTAAATAGTTCAGCATTCCGTTGACGAAAAATAGAGAAACCCAAACTTTTTGGGGTTTTTGCTATTTCTATTTAGATAGGTCAGAACTTTGAGAAAATTCGTTTAGAGCCTTTATTTCAAGATGAAAATATTAATGTGAGTTACATCATTTTTATATAACTGAGTATTGTAATGACGTTGTCAAACTTGTCACACTAATGAGGAAAAATTGAAAATTTTCAAATATGGAGAAGTACATTAAATTGCTTAAAGAGCAAAAAATTGGTAATTTCAGAAATATTTTTATATATTTTGAAAACGGATTACAACAATTTCAATACCATTAAATTGAAAACCAAAAGTATGAAGCTTAGTAGCAATCGTTGTTAGAAATCATAGACACCATAAACTGAATGGTATATTTATATTAGAAGTTACCACGGTCATGTGGAAACGGACTCGTCTTTCAGCCAACAAGGATTTGAGTTCAAATTACGCTGTGGTAACGATTGATCTTGAACGATACCAGTATTTGAGTCTGTTGTTCAAGTGGACTTATCAAACAGCTTAATTCATCAGTTAATATCCATTGCGACATTGATATTGACTTTCGATTTTATTGACGTCAAGGCGCAATGATATTATTTCATGACGTCATCAGAAACAACAATATAATTTCGTGTTTTTCTATTCACTTCATAGCTCTAATATAAAGCTACGACATTCATTATTTATCTAGTAGGGTTTCAGACAAAGTAGTTCTAATGATGTACTTTTGTTTTGATCTTACTCTATTTTTAGGACTTTTGTTATATTTCTTAGCATTGGACTGATCGTCTCTTACTAGATTGCTAGCTACTGCTGCAACCCAAATTCACATATATATTTATTTATGAGAGGCAGCCTGGCCGAGTGGTCCAAGGCACTGGTGTTAGCCACCAATCTCTTCGGAGGCGTGGGTTCAAATCTTACCGCTGGTATACGAATATGTTTGAAAGACTGCAGTGTGAAAAGACATCGAAAATGCAGTTTTTGGTGGAAAAATTTATTCTCTTTTAGAAATAATTTATTTTAGTTACAAAAGGGAGTTAGGGGTTTTATATTTCTTTACATTGGAGGTGATCGTCTCTTACTAGGTTGCTAGCTACCGCTGCAACCCGGACTTTGAAAAAATTGATTGTACTTTAAAAACTACTTTCTTTTTAATTACTAAAGGCACTAGATGTAGCGATTTCCTTTAAAATGAGCTATTATACAGCTCTCTATGATTTTCAAGTGCCCAGCTAGTTGAGGAGAAAGAAAAAGCGGAAAGAAATAAAGATGCCGTTTGTGGAGAATATCGTGGTTAAAGTCAATTTTCTTGATTTTCAAGCCAATATATTTTCTTTGTTATTCAAGCCAAAGGCCGGTAAGTTTGCGAGTAAAGTCTTTGCTGACAAATTCATCTATTGTCTTTCTAATTTAGCCTTGGGTTAGATTTCTAAATAGTTCAGCATTCCGTTGACGAAAAATAGAGAAACCCAAACTTTTTGGGGTTTTTGCTATTTCTATTTAGATAGGTCAGAACTTTGAGAAAATTCGTTTAGAGCCTTTATTTCAAGATGAAAATATTAATGTGAGTTACATCATTTTTATATAACTCAGTATTGTAATGACGTTGTCAAACTTGTCACACTAATGAGGAAAAATTGAAAATTTTCAAATATGGAGAAGTACATTAAATTGCTTAAAGAGCAAAAAATTGGTAATTTCAGAAATATTTTTATATATTTTGAAAACGGATTACAACAATTTCAATACCATTAAATTGAAAACCAAAAGTATGAAGCTTAGTAGCAATCGTTGTTAGAAATCATAGACACCATAAACTGAATGGTATATTTATATTAGAAGTTACCACGGTCATGTGGAAACGGACTCGTCTTTCAGCCAACAAGGATTTGAGTTCAAATTACGCTGTGGTAACGATTGATCTTGAACGATACCAGTATTTGAGTCTGTTGTTCAAGTGGACTTATCAAACAGTTTAATTCATCAGTTAATATTCATTGCGACATTGATGTACAAAATCTTTCTGCTACCTTTTGTTCCATGACAAGAAGTTTTCTAAATGTGAAATGCAATGACTCTTCAGAGTTACTATGGGCTATTATTCGTCCTTTAATGTAAATAACCTTAACGAATTTCTTTTAAATATTACAGGTTAAATCTCTTTCCATAACTCTGATATAATCACATGAATATTTTTGCTCTTTTTTTAAACACTCGGAAACTAGATTTCTAAAAACTAAGACTATGCGGAATTAACAAACTGAAATAGAAACCGTGGTCGCAGCCTTACCTTCTGCTTAGAAAAGGACATGCCCCGGGCCATAGTAACTAAAAATTTAAGAATAATTAAAAAAAAACAACTGCCAAGTGAGAAAAGATTGTCACTTGTTAATTTTATTATTTGTTAGGTTCTGGTTTAATAACAAGCTGACATGATTTCTTTGTTGTTAAGCAAAGAGATTCTGGGTGACAGCTGCTACTGCAACTCGGATACTGCTAGATTCTGGAAAGCTTGTATCTACCCCTTGAACATCTGTATCTCAGTTACTAAGGGCGAGAGATCGTTCTATACTGTAATTTTTGCATGTCTATAATCTTCATCATTGTGATAACACATCTTGCTGTTTTGTTTTGCGCTCTCAATTATTACTTCTCGATACGCCTGGTCGGTTGAATACCTTTGTTTTGCTCTCTCAATTATTACTTCTCGATACGCCTGGTCGGTTGAATACCTTTGTTTTGCTCTCTCAATTTTTACTTCTCGATGCTCCTGGTCGGTTGAATACCTTTGTTTTGCTCTCTCAATTATTACTTCTCGATACACCTGGTCGGTTGAATACCTTTATTTTGCTCTCTCAATTTTTACTTCTCGATGCGCCTGGTCGGTTGAATACCTTTGCTTTTCTCTTTTCAAGATACTATCTCTGTTGTTTGTGTAGTACTGTTTTTTCAATTTGCGTACAGCTTGCTTGACTGAAACCATTATGTAATTATGAATGTGAACATTTACAGTTCTGACGCTTCCTATATAGTAATTATGACGTCACAGCGTAATGATTTTATTGACGTCAAGGCGCAATGATATTATTTCATGACGTCATCAGAAACAACAATATAATTTCGTGTTTTTCTATTCACTTCATAGCTCTAATATAAAGCTACGACATTCATTATTTATCTAGTAGGGTTTCAGACAAGGTAGTTCTAATGATGTACTTTTGTTTTGATCTTACTCTATTTTTAGGACTTTTGTTATATTTCTTAGCATTGGACTGATCGTCTCTTACTAGATTGCTAGCTACTGCTGCAACCCAAATTCACATATATATTTATTTATGAGAGGCAGCCTGGCCGAGTGGTCCAAGGCACTGGTGTTAGCCACCAATCTCTTCGGAGGCGTGGGTTCAAATCTTACCGCTGGTATACGAATATGTTTGAAAGACTGCAGTGTGAAAAGACATCGAAAATGCAGTTTTTGGTGGAAAAATTTATTCTCTTTTAGAAATAATTTATTTTAGTTACAAAAGGTTTTTAACCCAATTAATTTCCTTTAAAATGAGCTATTGAACAACTATCTATGATGTTCCAGTGCCAAGCTATCTGTGGAAAAGAAAAAGAAAAAAAAAGAAAAAAATATCCCGTTTGGGGAGAATAACGTAGTAAAAGTCAATTTTCTTGATTTTCAAGCCAATATATTTCCCTTGCTGTTAAAGCCAAGGGACAGAAAGTTTTCTATACAGGGGTTTCGGACAAGGCGGTTCTAATGGTGTACTTTTTGTTTTGATCTGATTTCTTTGTTAGGAACTATGGGTTTTTATATTTCTTAACATTGGACGTGATCGTCTCTTACTAGGTTGCTAGCTACCGCTGCAACCCGGAAAAGGGCGGTAAGTTTCCTTTATAGGGATATCGGACAAGGCGGTTCTAATGGTGTAATTTTTATTTTGATCTGACTCTTTTTTTTTAGGACTTAGGTTAGGTTTTTTTAGGACTTAGGTTTTATGTGTAACATATTTTTCATAAGTCTTCGATAGTACAATGGTAAGCAATCCCGGTTGTCACGAGGGTGATCGTTGTTTGAATCCAAGTTAGAAGGAATTTTTAATATATTATAATATATTTTGTTTTGGCCTTATTATAATTGGTATGGTGAAATAATAATATGCATATGGTTCTTAAATCATACTTCTTTATGGTCCCATATGGTCTAGTGGCTAGGATAGTTAACTTTCACTTAACAGGCCCGGGTTCGATTCCCGGTGTAGAAAAATTTTTAACTCTATAATCTTCGAACATTCGAACCTTTTATAATTTACAATGATGTATAATATAAATACTGTAATCTTAACTATAGTGAAGTTGACTATTCAAGTTAGTATAGGGAAGAGTTCGATCTTTATTATAGGTTCTTAAATCATACTTCTTTATGGTCCCATTTGGTCTAGTGGCTAGGATAGTTAACTTTCACTTAGGAGGACTGGGTTCGATCCCCGGTGTGGGAAAATTTTTAACTCTATAATCTTCGAACATTCGAACCTTTTATAATTTATAATGATGTATAATATAAATACTTTAATCTTCACTATAGTGAAGTTGCCTATGCAAGTTAGTATAGGGAAGAGTTCGATCTTTATTATATTTTGGTTCCAGCAGTTTCGGTTACTATTGAGACAAGTAGCTATTATTACTATAGAGTTCATGATTCACGTCATAGCTCTAATATAAAGCTATGACGACATTCATTATTTATCTAGTAGGGTTTCAGACAAGGTAGTTCTAATGATGTACTGTCGTTTTGATCTTACTCTATTTTTAGGAGTTTTGTTATATTTCTTAGCATGGGACTGATCGTCTCTTACTAGGTTGCTAGCTACTGCTGCAACCCAAATTCACATATATATTTATTTATGAGAGGCAGCCTGGCCGAGTGGTCCTAGACACTGGTGTTAGCCACCAGTCTCTTCGGAGGCGTGGGTTCAAATCTTACCGCTGGTATACGATTATGTTTGAAAGACTGCAGTGTGAAAACACATCAAAAATGCAGTTTTTGGTGGAAAAATTTATTCTCTTTTAGAAATAATTTATTTAGTTACTATAGATTTTTAACTTAATTAATTTCCTTTAAAATGAGCTATTGAACAACCCTCTACGATGTTCCAGTGCCAAGCTATCTGTGGAAAAGAAAAAAAAAAGAAAAGAGAAAAAAATATCCCTTTTGGGGAGAATAACGTGGTTAAAGCCAATTTTCTTGATTTTCAAGCCAATATATTTCCATTGCTGTTCAAGCCAAGGGACAGAAAGTTTCCTATACAGGGGTTTCGGACAAGGCGGTTCTAATGGTGTACTTTTTGTTTTGATCTGACTCCTTTGTTAGGAACTATGGGTTTTTATATTTCTTAACATTGGACGTGATCGTCTCTTACTAGGTTGCTAGCTACCGCTGCAACCCGGATACCGCTGGTATACGATTATGTTTGAAAGACTTCAGTTTGAAAAGACATCGAAAATTCAGTTTTTTGTGGAAAAATTTATTCTCTTTTAGAAATAATTTATTTTAGTTACAAAAGGTTTTTAACCCAATTAATTTCCTTTAAAATGAGCTATTGAACAACCCTCTACGATGTTCCAGTGCCAAGCTATCTGTGGAAAAGTAAAAAAGAAAAGAGAAAAAAATATCCCGTTTGGGGAGAATAACGTGGTTAAAGTCAATTTTCTTGATTTTCAAGCCAATATATTTCCCTTGCTGTTCAAGCCAAGGGACAGAAAGTTTCCTATACAGGGGTTTCGGACAAGGCGGTTCTAATGGTGTACTTTTTGTTTTGATCTGACTCCTTTGTTAGGAACTATGGGTTTTTATATTTCTTAATATTGGACGTGATCTCTTACTAGGTTGCTAGCTATCGCTGCAACCCGGATTTGTTTTGATCCGACTCCTTTTTTAGGAGCAATGGGTTTTTATGGAAGCTTTTCGTTAAACTGACAACATTTCTTTTGGATATTGCTATGAAGCTTTGCCAAAGCATTTCTAGCCGACTTTTCAACAGCATCCACTCTTTCAAAGAAAATTTTAATCTGTAATTTTGAATACTTTTCGTGATCCCGATAAAACATGCGTAAAATGTTTCTCAATTTACAAAGATCAGCCTGCACTTTTGCCATCTTCTTGTATTTCTGAATGTAATTTTTCCCTTTGTCCTTATGCGTTCTTCGGTACAACCTCGCAGAGAATTTAATTTTTTCATTATAGCTTTTGTCACCCCAGTATCTACCCATTATTCTGGTAGCAACTTTTTTCTTATGTTTGTTTCGGTAATCTATATCGTTATCATACCGTTCCTTACTCTTTTGTTTGGCTGTCTCAATTTTCCCTTCTCGATACCCCTGATCCGTAACATACCTCTGTTTTCCTCTGTCATATTTCATTTTCTTAAATTCTGGATCACAAGACATCTTAGTAGCAATCCTTACGCGTTCTCGAGCTTTATTGCGTTCGGTGGCTTTTTATCTCTTTTAAATAAACTTTTCCTATATTTCAGGATGTTAGCTTTATTTTTTGTGTAGTAAAGTTTTTTATTAGTAGAAATTTGGATTGCTCTATTTTGATATTGTTTTTGGTTATTCTTTCTTTTTTTCCTTTCAAGTGAGACCATATTTTTTCAAGGTTTAAAATTATTAAGTACACAATAATATGGAGATACGTACTTTACGGGTTACAAACCAAAAAAAGTTTGGTTCCAGGATACAATAATAACTTTGAACTCAGATGAAAAAAAAAAAATTCCAGGAGACAAAAAGTATAACTAATTTTAAAATTTTCATGTATTTTTGTTGTTTAAATTAAGAACTTACTATTACTGATTAGGCATCATAAATATTTTTGCAGTTTACATAATAATTTTAGCGATTAAGCCAAAAAAGAAAATTTTGGTTCCAGGAGTTTCTGTTACTATTGAGACAAGTAGTTATTATTACTATAGAGTTCATTACCATGAACTGTTTGATTGCTTCAAAATTCAAATATCTTTGAAAAGACTGCAGTATGAAAATACATCAAAAATGCAATTTTTTTGACAAAATTGATTCTACTTTAAAAAGTATTTTATTTTTAATTACAAAAGGCACTAGATGTTGCAATTGCCTTTAAAATGAGCTATTATACAGCTCTCTATGATTTTCCAGTGCCCAGCTAGCTGAGCAGGAAAATCAAGCGTAAAGAAAAAAATATCCCGTTTGTGGAGAATAACGTGGTAAAAGTCAATTTTCTTGATTTTCAAGCCAATATATTTTCTTTGTTATTCAAGCCAAAAGGCGGTAAGTTTCCTTTATAGAGGTTTCGTACAAGGCGGTTCTAATGGTGTACTTTTTGTTTTGATCTGACTCTTTTCTTAGGAGTTGGGGGGTTTTATATTTCTTAACATTGGAGGTGATCGTCTCTTACTAGGTTGCTAGCTACCGCTGCAACCCGGATTAAATCATACTTCTTTATGGTCCCATATGGTGTAGTGGCTAGGATAGTTAACTTTCACTTAACAGGCCCGTTTTCGATTCCCGGTGTGGGAAAATTTTTAACTCTATAATCTTCGAACATTCGAACCCTTTATAATTAGAATGATGTATAATATAAATACTGTAATCTTAACTATAGTGAAGTTGCCTATGCAATTTAGTATAGGGAAGAGTTCGATCTTTATTATAATTTTGGTTGAAATATTTATTCTCCTTTAGAAATAATTTATTTTAGCTACTATAGATTTTTAACCCAATTAATTTCCTTTAAAATGAGCTATTGAACAACCCTCTACGATGTTCCAGTGCCAGGCTATCTCTGGGTACAAAAAAAAAATATCCCGTTTAGGCAGAATGTTGTAGTAGCTGCCACTCTTCTTGATTTTCAAGCCAATATATTTCCCTTGCTGTTCAAGCCAAGAGACAGAAAGTTTACTATAAAGGGGTTTCGGACAAGGCGGTTCAAATGGTGACTTTTTGTTTTGATCTAACTCATTTTTTAGGAACTATGGGTTTTTATATTTCTTAACATTGGACGTGATCGTCTCTTAACAGGTTACTAGCTACTGCTGCAACCCGGAAACATTTCTTAACATTGGACGTGATCGTCTCTTACTAGGTTGCTAGCTACCGCTGCAACCCGGATATCCCGTTCAGGCAGAATGTTGTAGAAGCTGCCACTTTTCTTGATTTTCAAGCCAAAATACTTCCCTTGCTGTTCAAGCCAAGGGATAGAAAGTTTCCTATACAGGGGTTTCGGTCAAGGCGGTTCTAGTGGTGTACTTTTTTTTATCTTACTTCTTTTTTAGGAGCTATTGGTTTTTATATTTCTTAACATTGGACGTGATCGTCTCTTACTAGGTTGTTAGCGACCACTACAACTTGGATAATCAGCTACCGCTGCAGCCCGGTTCCCTATACAAGTTAGTAAAGGCAAGAGTTCGTTCTTTATTGTAAAAATTAATAAAAAAAAATTAAGTGCAAAAGAAGCTAGATCTAGAGATTTCCTTTAAAATGAGCCATTGAACAACTCTCTACGATGTTCCAGTGCCAAGCTATCTCTGGAAACAAAAGAAAGAAAAAAATATCCCGTTTGTGCAGAATAACGTGGTTAAAGTCAATTTTCCTGATTTTCAAGCAAATTTATTTTCTTTGTTATTCAAGCCAAAGGGCGGTAAGTTTCCTTTATAGGGTTTTCGGACAAGGCGGTTTTAATTGGGTACTTTTTGTTTTGATCTGACTATTTTTTTTAGGAGTTAGGGGTTTTTATATTTCTTAACATTGGACGTGATCGTCTCTTACTAGGTTGCTAGCTACCGCTGCAACCCGGATTATATTTCCTAACATTGTACGTGATCGTCTCTTACTAGGTTGCTAGCTACCGCTGCAACCCAGACTAGGTTGCTAGCTTTTCTATTATAATACGGTGCAACCCAGATCTTCAGTTACTACGGGCTACAGATAGGTCTTTACTGTAAATGCACTCTTACTAGGTTGCTAGCTACCGCTGCAACCCGGATTTCATGATGACGTCATGGCGCAATGATATTAATATAAACTATGGACTAAAGTTCGTTCTTTAATTTAATTTGAACCTTTTATAATTTATAATGATGCATAATATAAATACTGTAATCTTAACTATAGTGAAGTTGCGTATGCAAGTTAGTATAGGGAAGAGTTCGATCTTTATTATAAATTTATGAGAGGCAGCCTGGCCGAGTGGTCCAAGGCACTGGTGTTAGCCACCAGTCTCTTCAGAGGCGTGGGTTCAATTCTTACCGCTGGTATACGATTATGTTTGAAAGACTGCAGTGTGAAAAGACATCAAAATGCAGTTTTTGGTGGAAAAATTTATTCTCTTTTAGAAATAATTTATTTTAGTTACTATAGATTTTTAACCCAATTAATTTCCTTTAAAATGAGCTATTGAACAACCCTCTACGATGTTCCAGTGCCAAACTATCTCTGGATACAAAAAAAGAAAAAAAAAGAAAAAAAAAGAAAAAAATATCCCGTTTAGGCAGAATGTTGTAGTAGCTGCCACTTTTCTTGATTTTCAAGCCAATATATTTCCCTTGCTGTTCAAGCCAAGGGACAGAAATTTTACTATGCAGAAGTTTCGGACAAGGCGGTTCTAATGGTGTACTTTTTGTTTTGATCTGACTCTTTTTTTAAGAACTATGGGTTTTTATATTTCTTAACATTGGACGTGATCGTCTCTTACTAGGTTGCTAGCTACCGCTGCAACCCGGATTGTCAAGCCAATATATTTCCCTTGCTGTTCAAGCCACGGGACAGAAAGTTTCCTATACAGGGGTTTCGGACAAGGCGGTTCTAATGGTGTACTTATTGTTTTGATCTGACTCCTTTGTTAGGAACTATGGGTTTTTATATTTCTTAACATTGGACGTGATCGTCTCTTACTAGGTTGCTAGCTACCGCTGCAACCCGGATTACTCTTACCTTTTGGACTGTAAGAATATAAATACTGTAATCTTAACTATAGTGAAGTTACCTATACAAAGTTAGTATAGGGAAGAGTTCGTTCTTTATTATAACCATTCTTAGGAACTATGGGTTTTTATATTTCTTAACATTGGACGTGATCGTCTCTTACTAGGTTGCTAGCTACCGCTGCAACCCGGATACGCTATATGATTACAAACAGGAAAAAGCCTACGGCTTTTTCTTCTTTGAAATAGTAAGAGACGAACCTCAAACAATCAAGTAGCTAACTAGGTCCAAAGTATGCAATGGTTTGTTATTCCAATGATCGTCTCTTAATATAATGTATAATATAAATACTGTAATCTTAACTATAGTGAAGTTGCGTATGCAAGTTAGTATACGGAAGATTTCGATCTTTATTATAAAGATAACACATCTTGCTGTTTTGTTTGATTACTTCTCGATACACCTGGTCGGTTGAATACCTTTGCTTTTTTCTTTTCAAGATATTATCTCTGTTGTTTGTGTAGTACTGTTTTTTCAACTTGCGTATAGCTTGTTTCGATCTAACCATTATTCTAATCAAGAATGAGAACATTTACATCTTTGTCGTTCTTAAGTAGTAAAACTCAAACAATCAAGTAGCTAACTAAATCCAATGTATGGAATGGTTTGTTATTTCAGTGATCGTCTTTTAATGTAAAAATATAAATACTGTAATCTTAACTATAGTGAAGTTGCGTATGCAAGTTAGTAGAGGGAAGAGTTTGATCTTTATTACATTACATTAAAGGTAGAACTCTTTCTAATTGATTACAAACAGGAAAAAGCCTACGGCTTTTTCTTCTTTGAAATAGTAAGAGACTAGCCTCAAACAATCAAGTAGCTAACTAAATCAAATGTATTTATTGGGTTTTTATTCCAATGACCGTCTTTTAGTGGAAAATTTTAATATATTGGCCTTAAATATAATAACTGTACTAGCCTATGCTATAGTTAAGCGGCCTATAAAATTTAGTATAGGAAAGAGGTCGTTCTTTATTAAAATTTTGGTTCCAGGAGTTTCGGTTACTATTGAGACAAGTAGCTATTATTACTATAGATTTCATTACATGGACTGTTTTATTGCTTAAAAATTCAAATATCTTTTAAAAGACTGCAGTATGAAAATACATCAAAAATGCAATTTTTTTGACAAAATTGATTCTACTTTAAAAAGTATTTTATTTTTAATTACAAAACGCACTAGATGTTGCAATTGCCTTTAAAATGAGCTATTATACAGCTCTCTATGATTTTCAAGTGCCCAGATAGCTGAGACGGAAAAAAAGCGGAAAGAAAAAAATATCCCGTTTGTGGAGAATAACGTGGTAAAAGTCAATTTTCTTGATTTTCAAGCCAATATATCTTCTTTGTTATTCAAGCCAAAGGGCGGTAAGTTTCCTTTATAGAGGATTTGGACAAGGCGGTTCTAATGGTGTACTTTTTGTTTTGATCTGACTCTGTTTTTAGGAGTTGGGGGGTTTTATATTTCTTGACATTGGAGGTGATCGTCTCTTACTAGGTTGCTAGCTACCGCTGCAACCCGGATACCATCACAGAAAAAAGGGGGAAGCAACCCCTAAAAGTCATATAACCTTAATAAAAATAGTGGCTTATTTAGTATAGAAAAGAGTTCGTTCTTTATTATACTTTTTGTTTTGATCTGACTCCTTTTTTAGGAACTATGGGTTTTTATATTTCTTAACATTGGACGTGATCGTCTCTTACTAGGTTGCTAGCTACCGCTGCAACCCGGATAAATATAAATATTGGATTCACTTATTACGTCACATATGGTTATCTTTTAATGTATTATTACAAACAGGAAAAAGCCTACGGCTTTTTCTTCTTTGGAATAGTAAGAGACGAACCTCAAGGAATCAGGCAGCTAACTAAGTCCAATATAAGCAATTGTTTGTTCTTCTAATGATCATCTTTTAATTTGGCGTCTCTTTCTAGGTTGCTAGCTACCACTTAAACCCGGATTATGTAATAGGTTGCTAGCTACCGCTGCAACCTAGATATTCTTATTTCTGCTACTATGGGCTAAGGTTCGTTCTTTCATGTAAAACTAGCAAAACATTTTTTAAGCCTGATGAAGATTTAACTAATGCGTCAAAAGTAAGGTTGTAAGTCGACGATTTTGTTTTGGCCTTATTATAATTGGTATGGTGAAATAATAATATGCATATGGCTCTTAAATCATACTTATTTATGATTCCATATGGTCTAGCGGCTAGGATAGTTAACTTTCACTTAACAGGCTCGGGTTCAATTCCCGGTGTGGGAAAACTCTATAATCTTCGAACATTTGAACCTTTTATAATTTATAATGATGTATAATATAAATACTGTAATCTTAACTATAGTGAAGTTGCGTATGTAAGTTAGTATAGGGAAGAGTTCGATCTATATTATAATAAATTAAGAAATTACTATTACTGATTAGGCATCATAGATATTTTTGCAGTTTACATAATAATTTTAGCGATTAAGCCAAAAAAGAAAATTTTGGTTCCAGGAGTTTCGGTTACTATTGAGACAAGTAGCTATTATTACTATAGAGTTCATTACCATGAACTGTTTGATTGCTTCAAAATTCAAATATCTTTGAAAAGACTGCAGCATGAAAATATATACATCAAAAATGCAATTTTTTTGACAAAATTGATTCTACTTTAAACAGTATTTTATTTTTAATTAAAAAAGGCACTAGATGTTGCAATTTCCTTTAAAATGAGCTATTATACAGCTCTCTATGATTTTCCAGTGCCCAGCTAGCTGAGAAGGAAAATCAAGCGGAAAGAAAAAAATATCCCGTTTGTGGAGAATAACGTGGTAAAAGTCAATTTGCTTGATTGTCAAGCCAATATATTTTCTTTGTTATTCAGGCCAAAGGGCGGTAAGTGTCCTTTATAGAGGTTTCGGACAAGGCGGTTCTAATGGTGTACTTTTTGTTTTGATCTGACTCTTTTCTTAGGAGTTGGGGGGTTTTATATTTCTTTACATTGGAGGTGATCGTCTCTTACTAGGTTGCTAGCTACCGCTGCAACCCGGATTGCTAGCTACCGCTGCAACCCGGATAATCTTACTAGGTTGCTAGCTACCGCTGCAACCCAGAACCATATATCAGTTACTATGGGCCAGAGATCGTACTTTACTGTAAAACATTGGACGTGATCGTCTCTTACTAGGTTGCTAGCTACCGCTGCAACCCGGACTAGCTACCGCTGCAACCCGGATAAATGATAGTCTCTTACTAGGTTGCTAGCTACCGCTGCAACCCGGAATATATTTCTTAATATTGGACGTGATCGTCTCTTACTAGGTTGCTAGCTACCGCTGCAACCCGGAAACAACTCAAAGCACTATGTATCTCATTTTAAAGGTAGAGCTCTTTCTAATTGATTACAAACAGGAAAAAACCTACGGCTTTTTCTTCTTTGAAATAGTAAGAGACTAGCCTCAAACAATCAAGAAGCTAACTAAATCAAATGTATGTACTGGGTTTTTATTCCAATGATCGTCTTTTAATGGAAAATTTGAATATATTGACCATAAATATAACTGTACTAGCCTATACTATAGTTATAAAATATAGTATAGGCAAGAGGTCGTTCTTTATTATAATTCAAGTCAATATATTTCCCTTGCTGTTCAAGCCAACGGAGAGAAAGCTTCCTATACAGGGGTTTCGGACAAGGCGGCTCTAATGGTGTACTTTTTGTTTTGACCTGACTCTTTTTTTAGGAGTTAGGGGTTTTTATATTTCTTAACATTGGACGTGATCGTCTCTTACTAGGTTGCTAGCTACCGCTGCAACCCGGACTAAATAAGTCTAATTATTAAGTATAGTTAAGTTGTCTATACATGTTAATATAGGCAAGAGTTCGTTCTTTATTATAAAATCCCCCCAAAAATTACTGTGTTTTATATAATAATGGATAATTATGTATAAAAAGACCTAATTGACAAATCAGTTACTATGAGCGAGAGATCGTTCTTTACTGTAATTTTTAAGAACTATGGGTTTTTATATTTCTTAACATTGGACGTGATCGTCTCTTACTAGGTTGCTAGCTACCGCTGCAACCCGGACTATGGGCGAGAGATCGTTCTTTACTGTAATTTCCACTAAAAACTGTATTTTTGATGTCTTTCCATACTGCTGTCTTTTTAAAGACATTTATTTAACACTTAAGTTACTATGGGTTACAGTTCGTTCCTTATTGTATTCTATTCAGGAGTTACTTTAGTTTTTACTATGGGGCTTGATCGTCTTTTACTAAGTTGCTGCAACCTGGATTCTTAACGTTGGACGTAATCGTCGCTTACTAGGTTGCTAGCTACCGCTGCAACCTGGATAATATTTATCATAAGCCATTCAGTTAGTATAGACTAAAGTTCATTCTTTATTATATGTAACTACCCCTAGAGCCACCATATATCAGTTACTATGGGCGAGAGATCGTTCTTTACTGTATTTTGATCTGACTCTATTTTTAGGAGTTTTGGGTTTTTATATTTCTTAGCATTGGACTGATCGTCTATTACTAGGTTGCTAGCTACTGCTGCAACCCAAATTCACATATATATTTATTTATGAGAGGCAGCCTGGCCGAGTGGTCCAAGGCACTGGTGTTAGCCACCAGTCTCTTCAGAGGCGTGGGTTCAATTCTTCCCGCTGGTATACGAGTATGTTTGAAAGACTGCAGTGTGAAAAGACATCAAAATGCAGTTTTTGGTGTAAAAATTTATTCTCTTTTAGAAATAATTTATTTTAGTTACTATAGATTTTTAACCCAATTAATTTCCTTTAAAATGAGCTATTGAACAACCCTCTACGATGTTCCAGTGCCAAGCTATCTCTGGATACAAAAAAAGAAAAAAAAAGAAAAAAAGAAAAAAATATCCCGTTTAGGCAGAATGTTGTAGTAGCTGCCACTTTTCTTGATTTTCAAGCCAATATATTTCCCTTGCTGTTCAAGCCAAGGGACAGAAATTTTACTATGCAGGGGTTTCGGACAAGGCGGTTCTAATGGTGTACTTTTTGTTTTGATCTGACTCTTTTTTTAAGAACTATGGGTTTTTATATTTCTTAACATTGGACGTGATCGTCTCTTACTAGGTTTCTAGCTACCGCTGCAACCCAGACCGGATATGGACTAAAGTTCGTTCTTTAATGTAAAAATTCGATGATCGAGCCTTTATGTAACCCGGATAAAAAAATTGTTATCATATCTTATATGTAACTTTTATTTTATAAGTGTTCGATAGTCTAATGGTAAGTATGGCCACTTGTTACCTGGGAGACGGGGGTTCGATTCCTCGTCGGGGAGAACTTTAAATATGTTGAATTAAAAGCACTATCTTTTCAATTTAAAATTTAAAAAAGAAACTTGTTTATTTACATTCTAGCTAAAATAATGAAGATAACATGAATGAACCACAGTGTTCAGTTTCTTTGGACTTGAGTTATTTTTTTAACTATAAATACAAACAGGAAAAAGCGTACGGCTTTTTCTTCTTTTAAATAGTAAGAGACGAAACTCAAACAATCAAGTAGCTAACTAAGTCCAATGTATGGAATGGTTTGTTATTTCAGTGATCGTCTTTTATTGTAATTCTTTACTGCAAAACTAGCAAAACAGTTTTTAAGTCTGATGAAGATTTAACTGATGTGTCAAAAGTAAGGTTGCAATTTGACGATTTTGTATTGGCCTTATTATAATTGGTATGGTGAAATAATAATATGCATATGGTTCTTAAATCATACTCGTTTATGGTCCCATTTGGTCTAGTGGCTAGGATAGTTAACTTTCACTTAGGAGAACCGGGTTCGATTCCCGGTGTGGGAAAGTTTTTAACTCTATAATCTTCGAACATTCGAACCTTTTATAATTTATAATGATGTATAATATAAATACTGTAATCTTCACTATAGTGAAGTTGCCTATGCAAGTTAGTATAGGGAAGAGTTCGATCTTTATTATAATTATATGATAATAATTATTTTCGTTAATTACAAAAGGTTTCTGTATACAAATATTTCCTTTAAAATTAGCCATTAAACAACTCTTTATTATGACCAAGAACTGTTTGATTTAATAATTCAGTTACTATGGGTTACAATTCGTTCCTTATTGTAACTTTTTTAGGAGCTAAGGGTTTTTATATTTCTTAACATTGGACGTGATCGTCTCTTAAACTTATTATAAAAATCAATTGAAATACGGTTCCTGCTCAACTTATATCTATTTTTGTACTACATTTATCGAAATATGCTGTGTATTTAATGTTTCGGATACCATGGGCTAATGTTTGTTCTTTGCTATAATTATATGTCTTAACATTGGACGTTATCGTCTCTTACTAGGTTGCTAGCTACCGCTGCAACTCGGATGATAATGTTAGTTGCAACAGGGGTTCATTCTATGCTATATGATTACAAACAGGAAAAAGCCTTTGGCTTTTTCTCCTTTGAAGTAGTAAGAGACGAACCTCAAACAATCAAGTAGGTAACTAAGTCCAATGTATGCGATGGTTTTTTATTATTCTAATGATCGTCTTTTAATGTAACCTGCTTTGATCTAACCATTATTCTAATCAAGAATGAAAGAATTTTCAGTTTTGACTTTCCTTATATACTAATTATGACGTCACTCTATTCACGTCATAACTCTAATATTAAACTATGATGACGTTCATTATTTATCTAGTAGGGTTTCAGACAAGGTATTTCTAATGATGTACTTTTGTTTTGATCTGACTCTATTTTTAGGAGTTTTGGGTTTTTATATTTCTTAGCATTGGACTGATCGTCTATTACTAGGTTGCTAGCTACTGCTGCAACCCAAATTCACATATATATTTATTTATGAGAGGCAGCCTGGCCGAGTGGTCCAAGGCACTGGTGTTAGCCACCAGTCTCTTCAGAGGCGTGGGTTCAATTCTTACCGCTGGTATACGATTATGTTTGAAAGACTGCAGTGTGAAAAGACATCAAAATGCAGTTTTTGGTGGACAAATTTATTCTCTTTTAGAAATAATTTATTTTAGTTACTATAGATTTTCAACCCAATTAATTTCCTTTAAAATGAGCTATTGAACAACCCTCTACGATGTTCCAGTGCCAAGCTATCTCTGGATACAAAAAAAGAAAAAAAAAAGAAAAAAAAAGAAAAAAATATCCCGTTTAGGCAGAATGTTGTAGTAGCTGCCACTTTTCTTGATTTTCAAGCCAATATATTTCCCTTGCTGTTCAAGCCAAGGGACAGAAATTTTACTATGCAGGGGTTTCGGACAAGGCGGTTCTAATGGTGTACTTTTTGTTTTGATCTGACTCTTTTTTTTAAGAACTATGGGTTTTTATATTTCTGAACATTGGACGTGATCGTCTCTTACTAGGTTGCTAGCTACCGCTGCAACCCGGATGTAATTCTTTACTGCAAAACTAGCAAAACAGTTTTTAAGTCTGATGAAGATTTAACTGATGTGTCAAAAGTAAGGTTGCAATTCGACGATTTTGTATTGGCCTTATTATAATTGGTATGGTGAAATAATAATATGCATATGGTTCTTAAATCATACTTGATTATGGTCCCATTTGGTCTAGTGGCTAGGATAGTTAACTTTCACTTAGGAGAACCGGGTTCGATTCCCGGTGTGGGAAAGTTTTTAACTCTATAATCTTCGAACATTCGAACCTTTTATAATTTATAATGATGTATAATATAAATACTGTAATCTTCACTATAGTAAAATTGCCTATGCAAGTTAGTATAGGGAAGAGTTCGATCTTTATTATAATTTTGCATGTCTATAATCTTCATCATTGTGATAACACATCTTGCTGTTTTGTTTTGCTCTCTCAATTATTACTTCTCGATACGCCTGGTCGGTTGAATACCTTTGTTTTGCTCTCTCAATTATTACTCCTCGATACACCTGGTCGGTTGAATACCTTTGCTTTTTTCTTTTCAAGTTACTATCTCTGTTGTTTGTGTAGTACTCTTTCTTCAACTTGCGTATAGCCTGCTTTGATCTAACCATTATTCTAATCAAGAATGAAAGAATTTTCAGTTTTGACTTTCCTTATATACTAATTATGACGTCACTCTATTCACGTCATAACTCTAATATAAAACTATGATGACGTTCATTATTTATCTAGTAGGGTTTCAGACAAGGTATTTCTAATGATGTACTTTTGTTTTGATCTGACTCTATTTTTAGGAGTTTTGGGTTTTTATATTTCTTAGCATTGGACTGATCGTCTATTACTAGGTTGCTAGCTACTGCTGCAACCCAAATTCACATATATATTTATTTATGAGAGGCAGCCTGGCCGAGTGGTCCAAGGCACTGGTGTTAGCCACCAGTCTCTTCAGAGGCGTGGGTTCAATTCTTACCGCTGGTATACGATTATGTTTGAAAGACTGCAGTGTGAAAAGACATCAAAATGCAGTTTTTGGTGGAAAAATTTATTCTCTTTTAGAAATAATTTATTTTAGTTACTATAGATTTTTAACCCAATTAATTTCCTTTAAAATGAGCTATTGAACAACCCTCCACGATGTTCCAGTGCCAAGCTATCTCTGGATACAAAAAAAAGAAAAAAAAAAGAAAAAAAAAAAGAAAAAAATATCCCGTTTAGGCAGAATGTTGTAGTAGCTGCCACTTTTCTTGATTTTCAAGCCAATATATTTCCCTTGCTGTTCAAGCCAAGGGACAGAAATTTTACTATGCAGGGGTTTCGGACAAGGCGGTTCTAATGGTGTACTTTTTGTTTTGATCTGACTCTTTTTTAAGAACTATGGGTTTTTATATTTCTTAACATTGGACGTGATCGTCTCTTACTAGGTTGCTAGCTACCGCTGCAACCCGGATTTCCCTTATAGGAATTTCGGACAAGGTGATTCTAATGGTGTACTTTTTGTTTTGATCTGACTCTTTTCTTAGGAGTTATGGGTTTTTATATTTCTTAACATTGGACGTGATCGTCTCTTACTAGGTTGCTAGCTACCGCTGCAACCCGGATCATCTAATTAACACTTCTTATGACTCGTATCGAGTATCCATAACCTAACAAAAAGTAAAACTAATTTTTAAATTTTAAGGTATTTTTTTAGTTTGAATGAAAAGATTAAAATTATTGCTCAGATATCATAAATATTTTTGCAGTTTACATAATAACTTTAGCGATTCTAAACTGAAAAACTAACTCAGTCCAATATATGCAAGGGTGTGCTTTTCTAATGATCGTCCTTTAATATAAACTATGGACTAAAGTTCGTTCTTTAATGTATACTTCTCGATGCGCCTGGTCGGTTGAATATTTTTGCTTTTCTCTTTTCAAGATACTATCTCTGTTGTTTGTGTAGTACTGTTTTTTCAAATTGCGTATAGCTTGCTTCGATCTAACCATTATTCTAATCAAGACTGAGAAAATTTACATCTTTGTTGTTCTTAAGTAGTAATTATGACGTCACAGCGTAATGATTTTATTGACGTCATAGCGCAATGATATTATTTCATGACGTCTTCAGAAACAACAATATAATTTCGTGTTTTTCTATTCACGTCATAGCTCTAATCTAATATAAAGCTATGACGACATTCATTATTTATCTAGTAGGGTTTCAGACAAGGTAGTTTCAATGATGTACTTTCGTTTTGATCTTACTCTATTTTTAGGAGTTTTGTTATATTTCTTAGCATGGGACTGATTGTCTCTTACTAGGTTGCTAGCTACTGCTGCAACCCAAATTCACATATATATTTATTTATGAGAGGCAGCCTGGCCGAGTGGTCCAAGACACTGGTGTTAGCCACCAGTCTCTTCGGAGGCGTGGGTTCAAATCTTACCGCTGGTATACGATTATGTTTGAAAGACTGCAGTGTGAAAAGACATCAAAAATGGAGTTTTTGGTGGAAAAATTTATTCTCTTTTCAGAATAACTAATTTTACTTACTATAGATTCTTAAACCAATTAATTTCCTTTAGAATGAGCTATTGAACAACCTTCTACGATATTCCAGTGCCAAGCTATCTGTGGAAAAGAAAAAAAAAGAAAAAAAGGAAAAAAATATCCCGTTTGGGGAGAATAACGTGGTTAAAGTCAATTTTCTTGATTTTCAAGCCAATATATTTCCCTTGCTGTTCAAGCCAAGGGAGAGAAAGTTTCCTATACAGGGGTTTCGGACAAGGCGGTTCTAATGGTGTACTTTTTGTTTTGATCTGACTCCTTTGTTAGGAACTATGGGTTTTTATATTTCTTAACATTGGACGTGATCGTCTCTTACTAGGTTGCTAGCTACCGCTGCAACCCGGATCTGTTGAATTACTAACCTATACTATAGTTAAGTGGCATATACAAGTTAGTATAGGCAAGAGTTCATTCTTTATTATAAATTTGAACTGAGATGAAAAAAAAATTTCTTCCAGGAGACAAAAAGCAAAACTAATTTTAGAATTTTCATGTATTTTTGTTGTTTAAATTAAAAAATTACTATTACTGATTAGGCATCATAAATATTTTTGCAGTTTACATAATAATTTTAGCGATTAAGCCAAAAAAGAAAATTTTGGTTCCAGGAGTTTCGGTTACTATTGAGACAAGTAGCTATTATTACTATAGAGTTCATTACATGGACTGTTTTATTGCTTCAAAATTCAAATATCTTTGAAAAGACTGCAGTATGAAAATACATCAAAAATGCAATTTTTTTGACAAAATTGATTCTACTTTAAAAAGTATTTTATTTTTAAATACAAAAGTGACTAGATGTTGCAATTTCCTTTAAAATGAGCTATTATACAGCTCTCTATGATTTTCCAGTGCCCAGCTAGCTGAGCAGAAAGAAAAAGCGGAAAGAAAAAAATATCCCGTTTGTGGAGAATAACGTGGTAAAAGTCAATTTTCTTGATTTTCAAGCCAATATATTTTCTTTGTTATTCAAGCCAAAGGGCGGTAAGTTTCCTTTATAGAGGATTCGGACAAGGCGGTTCTAATGGTGTACTTTTTGTTTTGATCTGACTCTGTTTTTAGGAGTTGGGGGGTTTTATATTTCTTGACATTGGAGGTGATCGTCTCTTACTAGGTTGCTAGCTACCGCTGCAACCCGGATGAAGATGAAAAGGTGATGTTGGGTAATGAAAGGATTGATCAGGTGGGCAGCTTCACTTACCTTGGTAGTATTATTGGTAAAGATGGTGGGAGCAGTGAAGATGTTAAAAGTAGAATAGCCAAGGCTCAGGGTGTTTTTTTCACAGTTTAAAAGATTTTGGAAGAATAGGAAGGAAGATAGGTCTCCAAACCAAGATTAGAGTATTAGAAACTACAGTGATGACAGTATTCAAATATGGCTCTGAAGCATGGGCGCTCCAAAAAGCAGAGGAAGATTTACTAGATGTTTTCCAGAGAAATTGCTTAAGGATTGTTCTGGGTACCCGGATGACTGACCGTATTTCAAACAATAGGCTATACGAAAAACATAGTTCAATGCCGCTCTCTAGGGCTATAATGAAATAAAGGTTAAGGTGGCTAGGGCACGTTGTGCGGATGAAGGATGACAGATTGAAGAAGATTGTTCTTTTCGGCCAACGGTCTAGGGCTAAACGGAAAACGGAAAGGAGGCACCAGTGTTTAATCATGCTATTTTGGTAAATTTTAATTTTGAAGAACCTCTTTCTAACTACGCTTGTACCTGTAAGATAAACACGGTTTCAAGTTTCAGCCGGTTAATTCTGTAAGCCAAGGTGATGTAAAAACTTTGAGCAGATTTTCTTGTGCTTTTTTATGAACGGTATTTAAAAAAAACTTGGAACAATAGGTTGATACTGTTATGGGTCTGAAAGATAATGATGAACATGAACGTCTCTTACAAGGTTGCTAGCTACTGCTGCAATCCGGATTACTGTATGTCATGGTTTGTTCTTTACTAGGTTTCAGCTATCTCTACAGCCATGATACCAATGCAATTTACATAATCCCCGTTTATATTAAACTATACTGATCCTTAATATAAAGGTCTTATTAAAAACTTTTAATCTCTTTATGGGCTTTAGTGTTCATTCTTTACTTTAAGATTAGAGTGCGTTCTTTATTGTAAATACCCCTGGGACCACCATATAGCAGTTACTATGGGCGAGAGATTGTTCTTTACTGTAATACAAAGCAATAAAGTATTTTGAATAACATATTCGGTCTTTTGCATAATGCAGTTGCTTGTTTTCATGTTATTCCAAGAATCAATACATTTTGAGCAACACCATTGCATGTTTCCTCTTCTCATTTAAAGAAAAAATACAATTTCATTAGCACCAAATGCAAATTTCTTCATTTACTTTCAAGGAATAAAGTATTTCGAATAATAAAATTGGAATTTTGAATAATACAATTGCTAATTTGCTTGTTATTTCAAGAATAAATACATTTTGAGCAACATCAATGCCTGTTTCCTCATTTTATTTCAAGAAACGATACAATTTGAGTAACATTATTGCATATTTCCTTATCGTTATTTGAAGCAATTGATTATTTTGAATAATATATTCGGTATTTTGCATAAAGCAATTGCTTATTTCCATGTTATTCCTAGAATCAATACATTTTGAGCAACATCAACGCATGTTTCCTCATCTTATTTTAAGAAACGATACAATTTGAGTTACACTATTGCATATTTCCTCATCGTTATTTCAAGCAATAAAGTATTTCGAATAATATATTTGGTATTTTGAATAATACAGTTGCTTGTTTCCATCTTATTTCAAGAATCAATACATTTTGAGCAGCACCATTGCATGTTTCCTCTTCTTTTTTAAAGAAACAATAAAATTTCAGTAACACCAATGCATATTTCTTCATCTTATTTCAAGCAATAAAGTATTTCGAATAATATAATTGGAATTTTGAATACTGCAATTGCTTATTCCATCTTATTTCAAGAATCAATACATCTTGAGCAACACCATTACATGGTTCCACATGTTTAACAATTACATGTTTTTTCTTCGAGATGTTTTTTTTTTTAACTTCGAGACATTTTTTCTTTTTGAGTTTTTTTCCCTTCGAGATGTATGCTGGAGAAAAATTTTCAGCAATTTTTATTTAAAGAAACAATACAATTTCAGTAACACCAAATGCATATTTCTTCATTTTATTTCAAATTCGTTTCTTGAAATAAGATGAGGCATTTATTCACTCTGATACTTATATTTTGTCAATTTTCTGTTGTTTTTTTTTTAAGTTGGGGGGTTTTATATTTCTTAACATTGGAGGTGATCGTCTCTTACTAGGTTGCTAGCTACCGCTGCAACCCAGATAATAAAATTACTAACCTATACTATAATTAAGTGGCGTATAAAATTTAGTATAGGGGAGAGGTCGTTCTTTATTATTACTTAATGTAAATAATCGTTTTTTAACTATAAATACAAACAGGAAAAAGCCTACGGCTTTTTCTTCTTTTAAATAGTAAGAGAAGAAACTCAAACAATCAAGTAGCTAACTAAGTCCAATGTATGGAATGGTTTGTTATTTCAGTGATCGTCTTTTAATGTAAAAATATAAATACTGTAATCTTAACTATAGTGAAGTTGCGTATGCAAGTTAGTATAGGGAAGAGTTCGATCTTTATTATAAATTATACGTACACAAGAGTCCATTCTTTATTATAACTTGATTTTCAAGCCAATATATTTTCTTTGTTTTCAAGCCAAAGGGCGGTAAGTTTTCTTTGTAGGGATTTCGGACAAGGCAGTTCTAATGGTGTACATTTTGTTTTGATCTGACTCCTTTTTTAGGAGTTATGGGTTTTTATATCTCTTACTAGGTTGCTAGCTACGGCTGCAACCCGGATCAGTCCTTTATGTAAACCTTACTAACCTATACTATAGTTCAGTGGTCTATAAATTTAGTGTAGACAAGAGGTCGTTGTTTATTATACCATCACTGAAAAAAGGGGGAAACAACCCCTAAAAGTCATATAACCTTAATAAAAATAGTGGCTTATTTAGCATAGGTAAGAGGTCGTTCTTTATTATAAACTAATTTTAAAATTTTCAGGTATTTATCTTGTTTGAATTACAAAATTAGTATTATTGGTTAGACACCATAAATATTTTTGCAGTTTAAATAATAAGTTTAGTGATTCTGGACTGAAAACTAAAATAATTGCAATTATGAGACAATAATATGGAGATATGTACTTTACGGGTTACAGGATACAATAATAAATTTGAACTGAGATGAAAAAAAAATTTCTTCCAGGAGACAAAAAGCAAAACTAATTTTAGAATTTTCATGTATTTTTGTTGTTTAAATTAAAAAATTACTATTACTGATTAGGCATCATAAATATTTTTGCAGTTTACATAATAATTTTAGCGATTAAGCCAAAAAAGAAAATTTTGGTTCCAGGAGTTTCGGTTACTATTGAGACAAGTAGCTATTATTACTATAGAGTTCATTACATGGACTGTTTTATTGCTTCAAAATTCAAATATCTTTGAAAAGACTGCAGTATGAAAATACATCAAAAATGCAATTTTTTTGACAAAATTGATTCTACTTTAAAAAGTATTTTATTTTTAAATACAAAAGTGACTAGATGTTGCAATTTCCTTTAAAATGAGCTATTATACAGCTCTCTATGATTTTCCAGTGCCCAGCTAGCTGAGCAGAAAGAAAAAGTGGAAAGAAAAAAATATCCCGTTTGTGGAGAATAACGTGGTAAAAGTCAATTTTCTTGATTTTCAAGCCAATATATTTTCTTTGTTATTCAAGCCAAAGGGAGGTAAGTTTCCTTTATAGAGGATTCGGACAAGGCGGTTCTAATGGTGTACTTTTTGTTTTGATCTGACTCTTTTTTTAGGAGTTGGGGGGTTTTATATTTCTTGACATTGGACGTGATCGTCTCTTACTAGGTTGCTAGCTACCGCTGCAACCCGGATTCGCAAAACTTCATAGTAATATCCAAAAGAAATGTTGCATGTTTAGTGAAAAGCTTCCAAGTTATGGACCGGCAACTGTGGAACAGTTTACAGATGTAATGGGAAATCTTATACATCACTGTGAATATATGGAGGCATAATTGTCCTTTACTTAGTTTCAGCTTAATTCAATTATTGAGCCTTTATGTAATATGGCCTAGAGTTAGTTCTTTTTACCATATCGTTAAAAAAAAATTTATAATAATAATTATTTTTTTTAATTACAAAAGGTTTCTATATACAGCATAAAGGTACTATAAAGGTTCCCATTCGGGGTATCGATCCTTTATGTATGTAAGCTACCCCTGGAGCCACCGTATATCAGTTACTATTGGCGAGAGATCGTTCTTTACTGTAACTCTTGCTAGGTAGCTAGCTACCACTGCAACCCGGATTTAGCTACCCCTGGAGCCACCTTATATCAGTTACTATTGGCGATAGATCGTTCTTTACTGTATTAAAATGAGCTATTATACAGCTCTCTATGATTTTCCAGTGCCCAGCTAGCTGAGGAGGAAGAAATAAGCGGAAAGAAAAAAAGATGCCGTTTCTGGAGAATATCATGGTTTTAAGTCAATTTTCTTGATTTTCAAGCCAATATTTTTTCTTTGTTATTCAAGCCAAAGGACAGTAAGTGTGCTACAGAAGTTTTGGACAAGGCAGTTTCTACAGTGTACGTTTTGTTTTGATCTGAATCTTTTCTCACGATTTTTGGGTAACATTAGTTTTTACTATGGGTCGTGATCGTCTCGTACTAGGTTGCTAGCTACCGCTGCAACCCAGACTTATAATTTTAATTTATGACGTCGTTGTGCAAATGGCTAGCACGATGGGTCGTTAATCAAAAACTTGGTGGTTCAAGCCCACCTGGGGTTGATTTCTTTTGTCTGATATCCAGCTATCAATAAATCCTATTTATAGTATCGATCCTTTATGTATTTTTAAACTTTAAATTTAAGAGATATTGCTTTAAATTCAATATATTAATATATTCTTTCCGATGGGTATTCAATATTCAAATTAATGCATTCTTTTATATTCATATATTCTCAATATATTAATATATTGAATTTAAAGCAATATGTCTTAAATTTAAAGTATAAAAGAAACTTAGTTTAGCTGCCTCCTATCTAAATATAAAACTTTAAAATAAATTAATATAGGCAAAAGGTCGTTCTTTATTATAATTTTCTTAAATCCTGGATCACAAGACATCTTAGTAGCAATCCTTACGCGTGCTCGAGCTTTATTGCGTTTGGTGGCATTTTTATCTCTTTTAAATAAACTTTTCTTATATTTCAGGATGTTAGCTTTATTTTTTGTGTAGTAAAGTTTTCTATTAGTAGAAATTTGGATTGTTCTATTTTGATATTGTTTTTGGTTATTCTTTCTTTTTTTCCACTCGCGTGAGACCATATTTTTTCAAGATTTAAAATTATTAAGCACACAAAATCCCGTGTCGAGTATCTAAAACCTAGCATAAAACAAAACTAATTTTAAAATTTTCAGGTATTTATCTTGTTTGAATTACATAATTAGTATTATTGGTTAGACACCATAAATATTTTTGCAGTTTAAATAATAAGTTTAGTGATTCTGGACTGAAAACTAAAATAATTGCAATTATGAGACAATAATATGGAGATATGTACTTTACGGGTTACAGGATACAATAATAAATTTGAACTGAGATGAAAAAAAAATTTCTTCCAGGAGACAAAAAGCAAAACTAATTTTAGAATTTTCATGGATTTTTGTTGTTTAAATTAAAAAATTACTATTACTGATTAGGCATCATAAATATTTTTGCAGTTTACATAATAATTTTAGCGATTAAGCCAAAAAAGAAAATTTTGGTTCCAGGAGTTTCGGTTACTATTGAGACAAGTAGCTATTATTACTATAGAGTTCATTACATGGACTGTTTTATTGCTTCAAAATTCAAATATCTTTGAAAAGACTGCAGTATGAAAATACATCAAAAATGCAATTTTTTTGACAAAATTGATTCTACTTTAAAAAGTATTTTATTTTTAAATACAAAAGTGACTAGATGTTGCAATTTCCTTTAAAATGAGCTATTATACAGCTCTCTATGATTTTCCAGTGCCCAGCTAGCTGAGCAGAAAGAAAAAGCGGAAAGAAAAAAATATCCCGTTTGTGGAGAATAACGTGGTAAAAGTCAATTTTCTTGATTTTCAAGCCAATATATTTTCTTTGTTATTCAAGCCAAAGGGAGGTAAGTTTCCTTTATAGAGGATTCGGACAAGGCGGTTCTAATGGTGTACTTTTTGTTTTGATCTGACTCTTTTTTTAGGAGTTGGGGGGTTTTATATTTCTTGACATTGGAGGTGATCGTCTCTTACTAGGTTGCTAGCTACCGCTGCAACCCGGATGGTAAACGATTATGTTTGAAAGACTAAAGTGTGAAAAGACATCGAAAATGCAGTTTTTGGTGGAAAAATTTATTCTCTTTTAGAAATAATTTATTTTAGTTACAAAAGGTTTTTAACCCAATTAATTTCCTTTAAAATGAGCTATTGAACAACCCTCTACGATGTTCCAGTGCCAAGCTATCTCTGGAAACAAAGAAAAAAAAAAGAAAAAAATATCCCGTTTAGGAAGAATGTTGTAGTAGCTGCCACTTTTCTTGATTTTCAAGCCAATATATTTCCCTTTCTGTTCAAGCCAAGGGACAGAAAGTTTCCTATACAGGGGTTTCGGACAAGGCGGTTCTAATGGTGTACTTTTTGTTTTGATATGACTCCTTTTTTAGGATCTCTGGGTTTTTATATTTCTTAACATTGGAGGTGATCGTCTCTTACTAGGTTGCGAGCTACCGCTGCAACCCGGATGAAAAGACATCAAAAATGCAGTTTTTGGTGGAAAAATTTATTCTCTTTTAGAAATAATTTATTTTAGTTACTATAGATTTTTAACCCAATTAATTTCCTTTAAAATGAGCCATTGAACAACCCTCTACGATGTTCCAGTGCCAAGCTATCTGTGGAAAAGAAAAAAAAAGAAAAGAGAAAAAAATATCCCGTTTGGGGAGAATAACGTGGTTAAAGTCAATTTTCTTGATTTTCAAGCCAATAAATTTCCCTTGCTGTTCAAGCCAAGGGACAGAAAGTTTCCTATACAGGGGTTTCGGACAAGGCGGTTCTATTGGTGTACTTTTTGTTTTGATCTGACTCCTTTGTTAGGAACTATGGGTTTTTATATTTCTTAACATTGGACGTGATCGTCTCTTACTAGGTTGCTAGCTACCGCTGCAACCCGGAAAAACATGTACAAAGATGTATTAACCAATTTAATATCATGACTTATATATTATTTATATATTTTAAGTCTCTGATAGTACAGTGGTCACTATCGCTGTTAGTCATGCGGAAGACCTAGGTTCGATTACCCGTCAGAAATTTTTTTTAATATATTGAATTTAAAGTAGTATCTCTTAAATTTACAATTTAAAAAAGTAACTCAGTTTCCCTACCTCTTAGCTAAATATAATAACTTTAATATAAATTAATATAGGCAAGAGGTCGTTCTTTATTATATACATCAATTTGTAAAATGGGTTTAGGACGGATATTATGAAAAGAACTTGTTCTGAGATGCCTTTTGAAAAGTATTGCTTGGTGTTGGAGCATACAAAAAGCTGTGAAGTAAAGTTGAGGGGTGAAAAGGATGGGAATTTCAACTTGTAAAATGGGTTTAGGAAGGACATTAAGAAAAAAAATTGTTCTGAAATGCCTTTTGAAAAGTACTGCTTGGTGTTGGAGCATTCAAAAAAGCTGCAAAGTAAAGTTGTGGGTTACAAGGATGAGTAATTCAACTTGTAAAATGGGTTTAGGAAGGACATTAAGAAAAGAAATTGTTCTGAAATGACTTTTGAAAAGTACTTTGTTAGGAACTATGGGTTTTATATTTCTTAACATTGGATGTGAGCGTCTCTTACTACGTTGCTAGCTACCACTGCAACCCGGATGCTAACTACCGCTGCAACCCGGATTGTGTTTCGATCTGACTCTATTTTTACGAATTATGGGCTGTAAAATATTACAAACAGGAAAAAGCCTACGGCTTTTTCTTCTTTGAAATAGTAAGAGACGAACCTCAAACGATCAGGTAGCTAACTAAGTCCAATGCAGGCAATAACTTTTTATTCCAATGATCGTCTTTTAATGTAACATATCAGTTACAATGGGAGAGAGATCGTTCTTTACTGTAAAAATTAAAAGATTAGCGATTCTGAACTAAAATAGAAAATAAAATAAAAATTAATTTTTTCAATTTTTACGTCACGTCGCTAATTAAGTCATGTATGGTTATTAGTACACAGTAGGTTTTAGATATTACGTCATGTCACTTATTACGTCATATATGGTTATTAGTAGATAATCAGTAAAATATTCGTTCTTTATTATAATGGCTTTGCCCGACTGGACAAGGTATTTTACTGCAGAGAAGCAAATTTTCAAAAGATCCTTGTCTAACATAAATACTTGACTTTTCTCTCTCAATTTTAACTTTTCCATACAACTGGTCTATTAAATACCTTTGCTTTTCTCTTTTCATGATACTATGCCTTGTGTTTGTGTAGTACTATTATCTTTAACTTACTTGAAGCTTGCTTGGATAAAGCCATTAATGTTTCAGCTTTGTAGTCTTACGGGTCCTTATATTATAAGAGACGAAACTCAAACAATCAAGTAGCTAACTAAGTCCAATGTATGGAATGGTTTGTTATTTCAGTGATTGTCTTTTAATGTAAAAATATAAATACTGTAATCTTAACTATAGTGAAGTTGCGTATGGAAGTTAGTATAGGGAAGAGTTTGATCTTTATTATATTCTTGATTTTCAAGCCAATATATTTCCCTTGCTGTTCAAGCCAGGGGACAGAAAGTTTACTATACACGGGTTTCAGACAAGGCGGTTCTAATGGTGTACTTTTTGTTTTGATCTGACTCCATTGTTAGGAACTATGGGTTTTTATATTTCTTAACATTGGACGTGAGCGTCTTTTACTACGTTGCGAGCTACCGCTGCAACCCGGATGCTAGCTACCGCTGCAACCCGGATTGTGTTTCGATCTGATTCTATTTTTACGAATTATGGGCTGTAAAATATTACAAACAGGAAAAATCCTACGGCTTTTTCTTCTTTGAAATAGTAAGAGACAAACCTCAAACGATCAAGTAGCTAACAAAGTCCAATGCATGCAATAGCTTTTTATTCCAATGATCGTCTTTTAATGTAACGTATCAGTTACTATGGGAGAGAGATCGTTCTTTACTGTAACTTAACAGGCTCGGGTTCGATTCCCGGGGTGGGAAAATTTTTAACTCTATAATCTTCGAAAATTTGAACCTTTTATAATTTATAATGATGCATAATATAAATACTGTAATCTTAACTATAGTGAAGTTGCGTATGCAAGTTAGTATAGGGAAGAGTTCGATCTTTATTATAAATTTATGAGAGGCAGCCTGGCCGAGTGGTCCAAGGCACTGGTTTTAGCCACCAGTCTCTTCAGAGGCGTGGGTTCAATTCTTACCGCTGGTATACGATTATGTTTGAAAGACTGCAGTGTGAAAAGACATCAAAATGCAGTTTTTGGTGGAAAAATTTATTCTCTTTTAGAAATAATTTATTTTAGTTACTATAGATTTTTAACCCAATTAATTTCCTTTAAAATGAGCTATTGAACAACCCTCTACGATGTTCCAGTGCCAAACTATCTCTGGATACAAAAAAAGAAAAAAAACAGAAAAAAAAAAAGAAAAAATATCCCGTTTAGGCAGAATGTTGTAGTAGCTGCCACTTTTCTTGATTTTCAAGCCAATATATTTCCCTTGCTGTTCAAGCCAAGGGACAGAAATTTTACTATGCAGAAGTTTCGGACAAGGCGGTTCTAATGGTGTACTTTTTGTTTTGATCTGACTCTTTTTTTAAGAACTATGGGTTTTTATATTTCTTAACATTGGACGTGATCGTCTCTTACTAGGTTGCTAGCTACCGCTGCAACCCGGATTATTTTCTCTTGAAATAGGCTCCATTTTCTTTGAAAATTGGCACCCTGAAATTTTCTGGCTGGGAAAAATGATCTAGATAGGTCACAAATTTGAGTTTATTCATTTAGAACCTTAATTTTGGAAATAAATTTTTCATTCAAAACATAACTAAAAATAAAATAGTAAGTGTAACATTGTAAAGATTCTCAGAATTTCTTAACTCAGCTGAGTGCAATTTAGATGTTTAAGAGGGGATAGGTATTGGAACATTTTTGGTTGATTCTGAATTATACTAAGTCCATAATTTATTCTCTAACATAAAATTCAATAGTCAGATATTTTAATATATCCTACTTGGTCTAGTGGTTAGGATAGCTGGCTCCCATCCAGTTGGCTCGAGTTTGATTCCCAGTATGGGACATTTTTACTTATAATGATTTCTTAAGGAATATAATAAAATAATCATCTATATAATGATTCCTTTTATTATTTCAGTTACTATGGGTTACAGTTTGTTCCTTAATGTATATAACGTAAATCTCATTGATAAGATATTTTAATATATTCTACATGGTCAAATGGTTAGTATACCTGGCTCTCATCCAGTTGGCTCTAGTTTCATTCCCGGTTCGGGATATTTTTACTTATGAAGATTTCTTAAGGAATATAATTAAAATAATCATCTATATAATGATTCCTTTTGTTACTTCAGTTACTATGGGCTACAGTTTGTTCCTTAATGTAACCACTGAAGCGAAATATACTTTACTCAAAATTTCCTCATGGTCAAAGAAACCTTAAAAATTCCAAAGACATTGGCTAACTGAATTTTCTTGGCTGTGTCATTCTGAATTTAAGCAACGAGCTTATTGTCAATAATTCTGTCTTTTTTCTAATAAAAATAGTGAAGTAGGAAAGGAAAGTCCTGTAAAACTGGGGTATCTAGTAAGGGTTTCCCTTACTAGAACCCTTACTTTACTTAGGGTTCCCTTACTAGATACCCGAGATGTACATTTCTTTTTCATGGACAGATCTACGTGAACACGAGTTTTACATGAACAGGAAAAAGTCTACTGCTTTTTCTCCTTTGGAATAGTAGGAGACGAACCTCAAAGAATCAGGCAGCTAACGAAGTCCAATATACGTAATGGCCTGTTCTTCGAATGTAATAGTAATAATAATTTATTTTTGACCCAATATACAAAAAATGAAGTGGAGTAGCAAAATAAAAGAAAAGATAACACAAAAACATGATTAACAACAGCACGATAAATAAATATTACATTCAATGCGCTGTTGCTACCCGGATAAGTGGTTGGCTAAAACCCAAAGTAGCATAAATGTTCTCTTGAAGACGGCTACTTTGTCTTACAAAACAATTTACAATATCTGGAGCGCCAAAAATCCGCATCATTTTTCTATTACTGTAATATAAACTTGCAGTATCGGAGATATATAATTCTAATATCGCTAATATCGCCTGGTCGAAACAGGATTTGAAGGCCAGCTGGGAACAAAACCGCATGGTTACAAAAGCTCGAGTACAAATTAGCCAATGTCTTTCTGTTATATCTTCCCCTGTTGGAGACAATTTTTGCGTACCCCAGTTTCAGCTTCTCTTTAATATAACTCAATGCCCGGAAACGAAATAACGTAAGCGATTTGCAAATATTGATCCCAAGCCATCGGAAAGATTCAACATTTTTTACAGAAAATAAGCCGCAATCAAGCGGCGTTGCTGAAGATTTTCAATTAAACACTAAATATTTGCATTTATCAGTGTTGAGGTTTAATCCGATTTCCCCATACAGCCGCGATACTAGTAGCACAGACTTCGTTAAAGTAAACTTTGACCTGCTAACAAGCAGAAGATCCGCATATGCAATAATGGAGACGTTTAACAACCCTGAAGAATAAGAAAACAGCATCGTATGAAAAACATACAATAAGCAAGCTTCATAAATATAAAGTGAAAGGACACCACTCTGACGGACCCCAGGTTTAACCGGAATTTTACTAAAGCCCCGAGACCCCTGACTCAGCTGCATAAATGAACTCTGGTACCAAAACCGAAGTACAAAAATAACTGAGCAATTCACACCCAAACATTTTTTTTTTCACAATAAAAGATTTAGTTAATTGATATATTCCTAAAGTTAATAAGAAAAAGGAAAACAAGTACGCAGCATTCAAAACGCACCTAAATACTATCCGTCAAAAACTTAAGCAGCTGTAACCCAGCAGAAAAACTTCAACAATTTCATTTAAAACCTACTGCAAATACAGATTAGAAGTAATAGCCCACTGTAGCAAAGCCTTCAGAGCTGGAGAAAAAGCGCCAACTTCGGTATAAGAATACTTCTCCGATTCTTGATGCACACTAAGCCCCGTGGCATAATCTCCAACCTTGACATGATCAACCAGCTTTTGGAGATTACCAATTGCGAGTGGCGAAAGCCCTCCCATCCTCAATTTCTCGTAAAGCATCTGCATCTTCTTGGCCACTTAGTCCAACTTTCTTTTCATTGTCGGTGCGGTTGCAGTAGCTGTTGAACAAACAATTTCTCTTAATTTTCCCGAAGTGTCATAAATAACAACATATTCAGCTGGCAGCGAAGAAGCATCAGCGCCATAGTCGGATTCCATATGAATATCAGTCATTCCTTGATTGTAAGAAGCCTGGTACTGCTGAGGCATAGCTTCGTATTGATTCTGACTTTGAGCCGAGAAATTTGTCATCATTTGTGTTTGCTGCGAAGAAGAGTTTGGATTCATTTGGTTTTGTGGAACTTGGGTCATTGCCCTCTGCCGAGTATCCGACATCATGGGTTGACTTTGTGAAGAAGGCACTAAGTGCGGTTGCAAATTCACTTGCTCTGGCTTGGCAGCGGTGTTGGGTCAGACATTTGAAACCGCTGTGAAGGAGCAGGAGCGTGGCACAACAGCTGAGGAGGAGTAGGGTTATATCCTTGCTGCAACTGCATATTAAACTGAGAAGCAGGAGGCGGTGTTGGATTCATTCTTTGTAGTTGCGGTGGAGGAGCAGCGTAGCGCGGGGGGTGAGGAAGAGTGGGATTATACCCTTGCTGCGACTGCAAGTTTAGCTGAGAAGCAGGAGGTGGTGTTGGATTCATTCTTTGGAATTGTTGTGAAGGAGCAGGAGGTGATGTTGGATTCACTCGTTGGAATTGTCTTGGCTTGTTCGGCAATTGGGAAGGCATGGGGTTATACATTTCTTGTGAATATGAATTTAACTGAGGGGCTGGTGAGTAACCATCTGAGTTGAAGCCAATATTACCGTGAGTGGGGTTCGCTTGTATTGATTCCATTGGCTGTACTGATCCTACTGGCTGATAAAAACTAGACTGTGGCTGATAACTCGCAGTCTGTCCATATAACTGCTGCATCCCCTGTCCACTAGAAGGCGGTCTTTTATGTTTAATGCTTCGTATACTGGAACTAACTGACTTAGGGGGGTCGTTCCAGCCAGCTGTCTCTTGTCTCACTGAAGTGCTGGCTAGGGGCGCAGCACCTGGGGTTGGTAATGCCTGTGGCGTCATTGAGACAGGCGTAGTTGGTTGAAACACTGGTTTAGTGGGCATAGAAGCCGTCGCAGCCTGAGCAGCAGGCAAAAAGGTATTGGATCCAGAAGTTCCAAATGTTGCCTGTTGCATGGCTTGAATGGACGGTGGAGCTTGCTGAGAAGCAATGGACGGTGGAGCTTGCTGAGAAGCATTTGACGGAGTCGATGGACGATGATTTCCATAAAAAGAGGGCTGAGTAGGAGCAACTTGCTGAGGAGGGAATGACTTAATAAGGGCTGGTGAGGAATTTAACTGAGGGGCTGGTGAGTAACCATCTGAGTTCAAGCCAATATTACCGTGAGTGGGGTTCGCTTGTATTGATTCCATTGGCTGTACTGATCCTACTGGCTGATAAAAACTAGACTGTGGCTGATAACTCGCAGTCTGTCCATATAACTGCTGCATCCCCTGTCCACTAGAAGGCGGTCTTTTATGTTTAATGCTTCGTATACTGGAACTAACTGGCTTAGGGGGGTCGTTCCAGCCAGCTGTCTCTTGTCTCACTGAAGTGCTGGCTAGGGGCGCAGCACTTAGGGTTGGTAATGCCTGTGGCGTCATTGAGACAGGCGTAGTTGGTTGAAACACTGGTTTAGTGGGCATAGAAGCCGTCGCAGCCTGAGCAGCAGGCAAAAAGGTATTTGATCCAGAAGTTCCAAATGTTGCCTGTTGCATGGCTTGAATGGACGGTGGAGCTTGCTGAGAAGCAATTGACGGTGGAGCTTGCTGAGAAGCATTTGACGGAGTCGATGGACGCTGATTTCCATAAAAAGAGGGCTGAGCAGGAGCAACTTGCTGAGGAGGGAATGACTTAATAGGCGTCGCATTAGTAGTACGTTGTTGTCCATAAGTAGGGGGCTGTGGGGCGATATTATGTTGAGGAGCATATTGTGCAGTAGGTGTTATCTGCTGTCCATAAACAGAGGGCATCGATGCCGTAGGTTTGGCCTGTGTGGCTCCAACTCGTTTGGCAGTAGTTTTGAGTGGCTGTCGCCGACCAGTGGCATATTCAAGCCTACTTCTCAATTCCAGAACATCATTTTCTCCAACGTATCCAAGAAGCATTAAAGCAAGTTCTAATTGACCTTCAGAGGCAAGAACACTAGAAAACTCAGCAATCTTGGCTACTGCGTTTGCTGGAAGACCCTCTTCATTTCCATAACGCATCTTTAATGCTGCTCGGATGATCATTATTTGCTCGGTAAATTCCTGCAAAACTATGATGTCAAACTTCTTGTTCTTGATTGCTTCGAAAGATTGTACAAGGGATCCAATGTCTCCAGCCAGAATATAACAGAGAGAAGCATCCGCACTTCTACGACTTTGTGCTTCAAGACATTGCCCAAGAGTTTTACAAACAGTTGCGACCTGTTGCGGCGCAGCAAACATAACAGCACAAGTTGCAACCTCTTTCCAGGATGACAAATCACAGTTTTGAGCTATACCATCCCATTGACCAAGTACAACGGCAGAGATCAGTCGAGAGACACCAGTGGCAGATTTGGCATACTTTTGTTGAGTTTCCAGCAACAATTCTTCCCCACCTAAGGTCGCCAAATTTAAGGCATCTGTCCATTTTCCACCTTTGATACAAAGGTTTACAACTCCTTTTACGTTTCCGCTTATTAAAGATTGGTTAATAAGGCCGTCAATACTATCATCTATGTTAACACTAATAGACTTGATTAGAGCATCTTCCTCTGATGAAGAAGTAACACCCGGTTGAAGGTTCACTACGTCTGGATTCTGCTGGTTCACTAACGTCTCAAAAACGTCAACGTCATTAAGATTTTCCTCCAGCCCGAGTCCGTTGACTTGTGTACTTAATGGTCCAACAGCGTCAACAGTCACTCCCAGAAAAGCATCAACCTTATTAGAGATATCTTCATTGTTATACCCAAGAACTTGTATTTGGTCTAATCGGGGGTCTTCAACAAAATAAGAGCGAATGGCTTTCCATATATTTGCTTCTGTATCAGCCTGACTACTTTCAACTTTCATATCACAGTAAGGTAATAGATTGCCAGAAGCAAACGATTCTGCAAACATGATTGACCTTGAAATCAGGGCCCTGTCACCAGTAACTTGTTTGATGACAATCTTTCGCGTAGCCATCCCACCCTGGACTGATTCTTCAGAGGTGAGAAGTTTTCCTCCAAACCCAATTGAAGGCCTGCAAGGAGAGTACATCCATCTGGGTGGCCAGACTGGAGGACTTGACTGAATTAGCTTAACCTGTTGAAGTTCTTGACCGGGCAAATTTTCTTCACCAGAAAAATATCCTGCCATAGGAGAAACATATATGTTATCCTTTTCTTCAACAGAAGTGCCGCCCATAATAGAATGAATAGTTATCTTTGAATTAAAGGATGGCACGGCAATTAATGCAGGGTTTCTGGGACAGAAATCAACATCAAAAGGTTCAATTGTACCAGCCACTTCACCGCTCAAAGCTGCCATGGCCGGATTCCAAAGGAGAATTCTGTTATCCTTCGCACAGCTAGCTAAAATGCTGGAGTCACTACTGCACCAACTAACAGACAAAACTCCGCTGGTATGTCCTTCCAAGGAATAGAGAGGGGATACAGTTTTTCGAACATCCCATATTCGAATCACTGGCATATGATCATCCTCAGAAGCGATTGCAATTTGGGTGCCAGCTTCAGGATTCCATGCAATACTTCTATACTGGACCCTTGTAGATTCCGATATCGTCTGGATCCCTTTCATAGAACGCACATCGGCAATAATGACTTTTGACGAAAAAGCCGACGCAAGAATATTATCACATTTCATATTCCATGCCAGATCTGTAACCCCACCAGTAACTTGTGGAAATGGAAACTGCAAATGGCCATGTGACTTTTCTGAATCCCATAAAAATACTTCCGAGTCAGCAGATCCACTAGCCAAAAGGTTTGACTGGAAGTGACTAAATCCTAAAGCTGATATTTTTCCCGAATGATCTTGCGAGACTTGAAGAGGTTGTGAACGACCTTGTAGAATGTCAGAGACGGAATATAATTCAAGAAGACCACTTTCAGATCCTGCTGCAATGACCCCGAGAGCGCCACCATGCTGTCCCCATATTATTTTTTCATACCTGTGATTTGATTTTACTGTGGCTATGGACTGCAATGAAATATTCTTGGATACCAGATCTAACTCAAATACTTCAATAGCACTAGAACCGTTTGCTTCGAGCTCAACGAATTGTGCAGCAGTGCCACAAACCAGATAAATGGGACTAATGTCAGAAGATGACCAAGCCACGTTTGCCGTCCTATTTATTTCCTTGATTTTCATGTTTTATCTGCTTATAAATATAATTTTGCTAATCTAGGTTTGCAATGCTGATGATTTTTTTTTTTTTTGTGATATTAAATGATAGTATTTCAATATAAATTTGAATTAAAATATTCAAATTATTGCTCAGATACCATAAATATTTTTGCAGTTTACATTATAACTTTAGCGATCCTGAACTGATAACAAAAATGAAATAAAATTTCTTGTCGTAAGATAAACGTGTATAAATATTACATTCACTTATTATGTCATATATTGTTATACGAGAAAAACCAATCCTTTTGTATCTTTTCAACAAATTGTAAACAATAACCTTTTTCAATGTGATTATAATAGCGTTATATTCGTTCTTTATTATAACTCTTTTTTTCCAATTCTTTTGATCCAATTCTTTTGATGTATCTATTTGTATCAAAATTAATTTTTTTTTTAGTTTCGGTTACTATTGAGCAGGGTCGCTCTTACTACACAGTTCGTTACCACGAACTGTTTGAAATTTCATTACCTCAGACATGTATCAGGCTTTTTGCTTTAGCTGTTTGGATTTATTTAAAATCAAATGTACCCTCGTATGACGTCACATATACCACAGACCTTTTTCTTTTCCCTATTGCATCAGTTACTATGAGATAATCTTTGGTGCTTACTGTTATATATTTCCCTTGCTGTTCAAGCCAAGGGACAGAAAGTTTACTATACAGGGGTTTCGGACAAGGTGGTTCTAATGGTGTACTTTTGAATTTGATCTGACTCCTTTTTTAGGAACTATGGGTTTTTATATTTCTTAACATTGGACGTGATCGTCTCTTACTAGGTTGCTAGCTACCGCTGCAACCCGGATTCCTTTAAATTGAGCCATTGAACAACTTTCTACGATGTTCCAGCGTCAAGCTATCTCTGGAAACAAAAGAAAGAAAGAAAAAAATATCCCGTTTAGGCAGAATGCTGTAGTAGCTGCCACTTTTCTTGATTTTCAAGCCGATATATTTCCCTTGCTGTTCAAGGCAAATGACAGAAAGTTTCCTATACAGAGCTTTCGGACAAGGCGGTTCTAATGGTGTACTTTTTGTTTTGATCTGATTGTTTTTTTAGGAGCTTTGAGTTTTTTTATTTCTTAACATTGGACGTGATCGTCTCTTACTAGGTTGCTAGCTACCGCTGAAACCCGGATTTTATATTTCTTATTATTGGACGTGATCGGCTCTTACTAGGTTGCTAGCTACCGCTGCAACCCGGATTTCAGCTATATCCGATGAAACTTACATATTCCCCATTTATGCTGAACTGTATCGGTCCTTTATGTAGCAACCCGGATTATTTAAATATATATTATTATCAAACCTGATTACAAACAGGAAAAATCCTACGGCTTTTTCTTCTTTGAAATAGTAAGAGATGAACCTCAAACAATCAAGTAGCTATATAAGTCCAATGTATGCAATGGTTTGTTATTTCAATGATCGTCCTTTAATGTAACAGCAACCCGGATCAATTAACATTGACATGGGTTAGAGGTCGTTCTTTACTATAACTAGCTACCGCTGCAACCCGGATCAAGCCAAAGAACGGTAAGTTTGCTATACATAAGTTTCGGACAAGGCGGCTCTAATAGTATACTTTTGTTTTGATCTGAATCTTTTTTCAGGAGTTATTGGTTAATTTAGTATTTACTATGGGGCGTGATCGTCTCTTACTAGGTTGCTAGCTACCGCTGCAAACCGTAAGCTAGCTACCGCTGCAACCCAGATTACGAACTGTTTGATTACAAACAGGAAAAAGCCTACGGCTTTTTCTTCTTTGGCATGGTAAGAGACGATCCTCAAAGAATCAGGCTACTAATTAAGTCCAATATATGCAATGGTTAGCTCTTTTAATGATCATCTTTTGATACAAGCATAATGAAATTACAGATTCTGTAATAAGAATATTAGACCTGATCGTCTCTTAATAGGCTGCTAGCTACCATTGCACCCAGGATAAATGAAAGCTATTTAAAAATATCAGTCATCACTACTAACAATAGTTCGTCCTTTAATGTAAAACTACCGCTGCAACCCGGATTAAGGAGTTATGGGTTTTTATATTTCTTAACATTGGACGTGATCGTCTCTTATAAGGTTGGTAGCTACCGCTGCAACCCGGTCTAGTATGATCATTAAGGAAAATACATCATCTATATAATGATCCCTTATAATACTTCAGTTACTATGGAATAAAGTTCGTTCTTTAATGTATATCTTTAATGTAAAAAACTAAAATTATAATAAAAATTGATTTTTCGATTTTTACGTCACGTCACTATTACGTCATATATGGTTATTAGTACACAATATTTGTTAGATGTTACGTCATGCCACTTATTACGGCATATATGGTAATTAGTAGACAATCGGTAGAATATTCGTTCTTTATTATAACCTTTATGTAACCCGGATTATAAAAATAATATCATAGCTTATATGTAACTTTTATTTTATAAGTCTTCGATAGTCTAATGGTAAGTATGCCAACTTGTTACCTGGGAGAAGGGGGTTCGATTCCCCGTCGGGGAGAACTTTTTATATGTTGAATTAAAAGCACTATCTTTTCAATTTAAAATTTAAAAAAGAAACTTGTTTATTTACATTCTAGCTAAAATAATGAAGATAATGTGAATGAACCACAGTGTTCAGTTTCTTTGGACTTGAGTTCGTTTTTTAACTATAAATACAAACAGGAAAAAGCCTACGGCTTTTTCTTCTTTTAAATAGTAAGAGACGAAACTCAAACAATCAAGTAGCTAACTAAGTCTAATGTATGGAATGGTTTGTTATTTCAGTGATCGTCTTTTAATGTAAATGCTGCCCAATTTTTGGTTTTGAATGTTTACTCAGATTGTTATAGGTGACTTCAGCCATCATAATTTCCTTGTCAGATCTAGATTCAGAGCATTTTTCAATAGTTGTCCCGTTCTTTTCAGGACAGTTTGTTCTACTACACAGAGAATTTTTTGCCAAATATTCAGTAGAACTAAAAGAACTGTTTAAAACACAGTTAGAAATTCTTTTTTCTTGAGTCGTTGTTCCAGTAATTTGTTCTAAATCATTAGTCTTACAAACACATTTACTAATAACCCTAACAGGCTCGTTTTCGCCATAATTGAAAAACATTGCTTTTCCTTCGCTGTTGATAGGTATGCTTGTATATATATTTTTATTGCTGCTACATAAACTGCAATTGCTCCTTCCAAAATTAATATACGAATTTTCTAAGAAGTACGCCTCCGTATATTCACTGTGTTGTCGAACATTTTCCATTGCATCTATAAACTGTTCCGCAGTTGCCAATCCATACCTTGGAAGCTTTTCATTAAACTGACAACATTTCTTTTGGATATTACTATGAAGCTTTGCCAAAGCATTTCTAGCCGACTTTTCAACAGCATCCGCTCTTTCAAAGAGAATTTTAATCTGTAATTTTGAATACTTTTCATGATCCTGGTAAAACATGCGTAAAATGTTTCTCAATTTACGAAGATCAGCCTGTATTTTTGCCATCTTCTTGTATTTCTGAATGTAATTTTTCCCTTTGTCCTTATGTGTTCTTCGGTAAAACCTCAGAGAGAATTTAATTTTTTCATTATAGCTTTTGTCACCCCAGTATCTACCCATTATTCTGGTAGCAACTTTTTTCTTATATATTTTTCGGTAATCTTCATCATTGTGATAACGCTCCTTGATCTTTTGTCTAGCCTGCTCAATTCTTGCTTCTCTGTAATCTTTATCATTATCATACCGTTCGTTGCTCTTTTGTCTAGCCTGCTCAATTGTTGCTTCTCTGTAATCTTTATCATTACCATACCGTTCCTTGATCTTTTGTTTGGCTGTCTCAATTTTTGCATGTCTATAAACTACATCATTGTGATAACACATCTTGCTGTTTTGTTTTGCTCTCTCAATTATTACTTCTCGATACGGCTGGTCGGTTGAATACCTTTGTTTTTCTCTCTCAATTATTATTTCTTGATACGCCTGGTCGGTTGAATACCTTTGTTTTGCTCTCTCAATTATTACTTCTCGATACGCCTGGTCGGTCGAGTACATTTGCTTTTTTCTTTTCAAGTTACTATCTCTGTTGTTTGTGTAGTACTTTTTTTCAACTTGCGTATAGCTTGCTTTGATCTAATCATTATCTAATCCAGAATGAGAGAATTTACAGTTTTGACTTTTCTTATATACTCATTATGACGTCACGGCGTAGTGATTTTATTTCATGATGTCATGGCGCAATGGTATTATTTCATGACGTCTTCAGAAACAACAATATAATTTCGTGTTTTTCTATTCACGTCATAGATCTAATATAAAACTATGATGACATTCATTATTTATCTAGTAGGGTTTCAGAAAAGGTAATTCTAATTGTACTTTTGTTTTAATCTGACTCTATTTTTAGGAGTTTTGGGTTTTTATGTTTCTTAGCATTGGACTGATCGTCTCTTACTAGGTTCCTAGCTACTGCTGCAACCCAAATTCATATATATATTTATTTATGAGAGGCAGCCTGGCCGAGTGGTCCAAGGCACTGGTGTTAGCCACCAGTCTCTTCGGAGGCGTGGGTTCAAATCTTACCGCTGGTATACGATTATGTTTGAAAGACTGCAGTGTGAAAAGACATCAAAAATGCAGTTTCTGGTGAAAAATTCATTCTCTTTTAGAAATAATTTATTTTAGTTACTATAGATTTTTAACCGAATTAATTTCCTTTAAAATGAGCTATTGAACAACCCTCTACGATGTTCCAGTGCCAAGCTATCTCTGGATACAAAAAAAAAAGAAAAAAAGAAAAAAATATCCCGTTTGTGGAGAATAACGTGGTTAAAGTCAATTTTCTTGATTTTCAAGCCAATATATTTCCCTTGCTGTTCAAGCCAAGGGACAGAAAGTTTCCTATACAGGGGTTCGGACAAGGCGGTTCTAATGGTGTACTTTTTGTTTTGATTTGACTCCTTTGTTAGGAACTATGGGTTTTTATATTTCTTAACATTGGACGTGATCGTCTCTTACTAGGTTGCTAGCTACCGCTGCAACCCGGAAAACATTTCAGTTAGTATAGGCTAAAGTTCGTTCTTTATTATAATCAATTTATAAAGATCAGCCTGCATTTTTGCCATCTTCTTGTATTTCTGAATGTAATTTTTCCCTTTGTCCTTATGCGTTCTTCGGTACAACCTCGCAGAGAATTTAATTTTTTCATTATAGATTTTGTCACCCCAGTAACGCTCCTTGATCTTTTGTTTGGCTGTCTCAATTTTTACTTCTCGATACACCTGGACGGTTGAAATACCTTTGCTTTTGGTTTTTCTTATATTTGATGCGGTAATCTTCATCATTGTGATAACTCTCCTTGAACTTTTGTTTGGCTGTCTCAATTTTTGCATGTCTATAATCTTCATCATTGAGATAACACATCTTGCTGTTTTGTTTTGATCTCTCAATTATTACTTCTCGATACGCCTGGTCGGTTGAATACCTTTGCTTTTTTCTTTTCAAGTTACTATCTCTGTTGTTTGTGTAGTACTGTTTTTTCAACTTGCGTATAGCTTGCTTCGATCTAACCATTATCTAATCAAGAATGACAGAATTTACATCTTTGTCGTTCTTAAGTAGTAATTATGACGTCACGGCGTAATGATTTTATTGACGTCATGGCGCAATGATATTATTTCAAGACGTCTTCAGAAACAACAATATATTTTCGTGTTTTTCTATTCACGTCATAGCTCTAATATAAAACTATGATGACATTCATTATTTATCTAGTAGGGTTTCAGACAAGGTAGTTCTAATGATATACTTTTGTTTTGATCTGACTCTATTTTTACGAGTTTTGGGTTTTTATATTTCTTAGCATTGGACTTATCGTCTCTTACTAGGTTGCTAGCTACTGCTGCAACCCAAATTCACATATATATTTATTTATGAGAGGCAGCCTGGCCGAGTGGTCCAAGGCACTGGTGTTAGCCACCAGTCTCTTCGGAGGTGTGGGTTCAAATCTTACCGCTGGTATGCGATTATGTTTGAAAGACTGCAGTGTGAAAACACATCGAAAATGCAGTTTTTGGTGGAAAAATTTATTCTCTTTTAGAAATAATTTATTTTAGTTACTATAGATTTTTAACCCAATTAATTTTCTTTAAAATGAGCTATTGAACAACCCTCTACGATGTTCCAGTGCCAAGCTATCTCTGGATACAAAAGAAAAGAGAAAAAAATATCCCGTTTAGGCAGAATGTTGTAATAGCTGCCACTTTTTTTGATTTTCAAGCCAATATATTTCCCTTGCTGTTCAAGCCAAGGGACAGAAAGTTTCCTATACAGGGGTTTCGGACAAGGCGGTTCTAATGGTGTACTTTTTGTTTTGATCTACCGCTGCAACCCGGATGAACAACTTTCTACGATGTTCCAGTGCAAAGCTATCTCTGGATAACAAGAAAGAAAAAATATCCCGTTTAGGCAGAATGTTGTATTAGCTGCCACTTTTCTTGATTTTCAAGCCAATATATTTCCCTTGCTGTTCAAGCCAAATGACAGAAAGTTTCCTATACAGGGGTTTCGGACTAGGCGGTTCTAATGGTGTACTTTTTATTTTGATCTGACTCCTTTTTTAGGAACTATGGGTTTTTACATTTCTTAACATTGGACGTGATCGTCTCTTACTAGGTTGCTAGCTACCGCTGCAACCCGGATTGCTAGCTACCGCTGCAACCCGGAAAATTGCTTTGATCTGACTCCTTTTTTAGGAACTATGGTTTTTTATATTTCTTAACATTGGACGTGATCGTCTCTTACTAGGTTGCTAGCTACCGCTGCAACCCGGATATTACAAACAGGAAAAAGCCTACGGCTTTTTCCTCTTTGAAATAGTAAGAGACGAACCTCAAACGATCAAGTAGCTCAATAAGTCCAATGTATGCAGTAATTTTTTAATCCAATGATCGTCTTTTAATGTATAAAATTGCTATAAAGTTCGTTAAAACGGTCTGATAGACAATACTGATGGTTAGAGTTTGGTCTTTAAGTTATCATATACTGTTAAAATTCTTTCTTATATGAACGTTTCTTGGTGTAGTTGTTAGCACCTAAGACTTTGAATCCTGTGATCCGAGTTCAAATCCTGGTGGACGGTTGTTATTAAATGTAGCTTACTTATACTACCATTTAGGTTTCTGCTGTAATTCTTTCTTTTCAAAATTAAATTAGTTACTATCGGCTAGAGTTAGTTCTTTACCACATCGTAATAATCTGTTTTTATAATAATAATTAATTTTGTTAATTACAAAAGGTTTCTATATACAGCAATTTCCTTTAAAATGAGCCATTACACAGCTCTTTACTATGACAACGAACCGTTTGATTTAATACTTAAGTTACTATGGGTTAAAGTTCGTTCCTTATTGTAATATTGTAATGATCTGACTCCTTTTTTTAAGGAACTATGGGTTTTTAAATTTCTTAACATTGGACGTGATCGTCTCTAACTAGGTTGCTAGCTACCGGTGCAACCCGGATCATTCTTTACTATATGATTACAAACAGGAAAAAGCCTACGGCTTTTTCTTCTTTGGAATAGTAAGAGACGACCTGGCTACAAACTATGATTATGGCATCAATCATTAATCTTTAACATGAAATGTTCTTTACTATAATGGTTTGTTCTTTACTTGGTTTCGGACACCTCTGCAGCCATGATACTGATGGAAATTGCATAATCCCTATTTATGTTTCAGTTAACATGGGCTAAGTGTCGTTCTTTAATGTAATACTATGGGCCATGGTTTGTTCTTTACTCGGTTTCAGCTATATCCACTGAAAGTAGCTTAGGCCCCATTTATCATAAACGTTATCGATCCTTTATGTAACACTGGTGTTAACCACCAGTCTCTTCGGAGGCGTGGGTTCAAATCTTACCGCTGGTATACGAGTATGTTTGAAAGACTGCAGTGTGAAAAGACATCGAAAATGCAGTTTTTGGTGGAAAAATTTATTCTCTTTTAGAAATAATTTATTTTAGTTACAAAAGGTTTTTAACCCAATTAATTTCCTTTAAAATGAGCTATTGAACAACCCTCTACGATGTTCCAGTGCCAAGCTATCTCTGGAAACAAAGAAAAAAAAAAGAAAAAAATATCCCGTTTAGGAAGAATGTTGTAGTAGCTGCCACTTTTCTTGATTTTCAAGCCAATATATTTCCCTTTCTGTTCAAGCCAAGGGACAGAAAGTTTCCTATACAGGGGTTTCGGACAAAGCGGTTCTAATGGTGTACTTTTTGTTTTGATCTGACTCTTGTTTTAGGAGCTACGGGTTTTTATATTTCTTAACATTGGACGTGATCGTCTCTTACTAGGTTGCTAGCTACCGCTGCAACCCGGATATTGAACAACCCTCTACAATGTTCCAGTGCCAAGCTATCTCTGGAAACAAAGAAAAAAAAAAGAAAAAAATATCCCGTTTAGGAAGAATGTTGTAGTAGCTGCCACTTTTCTTGATTTTCAAGCCAATATATTTCCCTTTCTGTTCAAGCCAAGGGACAGAAAGTTTCCTTTACAGGGTTTTCGGACAAGGCGGTTCTAATGGTGTACTTTTTGTTTTGATCTGACTCCTTTTTTAGGAACTATGGGTTTTTATATTTCTTAACATTGGACGTGATCGTCTCTTACTAGGTTGCTAGCTACCGCTGCAACCCGGATGCAAAACACCAAATTAAAAAGACATTGGATTGGAACTGAGCATATCAAGTTTTCTGATGGCATTTATCGCTTCCGCTGCCCTAGATTTTGGAATACGTTCGAGACGCATTTTTTTTTGAAAAAAACACATTTTTTTGTTTTGAATTCGCCGCTCGTCGTTACATAGGAGTCGAATTTTCTAAAGTCAAATCCCGAAAAAAAATCGTTGCCCCAGCGTAATCGCGCAAATGCAGAAGGAACAAACAAAAACAAAGAATATGAATGATATTGTACAGAAAAAAGTAGTAGACTATCAGCCAAAATTTTTGAAAATCTCTTTTTAATAAAAAAAAGATCCCGGCTTTTATCAAACAATCCCGTTTTTTTTTTTACAAAAAATCCCGGACAAAAAAAAACCGGACCGCAAAAAAATTCCGGAAAACCGGGATTAATCCCGGACGGTGGCAACCTTGATTGCATGTAATTAAAAACAAAATAGTTTTTAAAATAGGATAATCTTTTTACGAAAATTGCATTTTTCTGCATTGGTATTATGCATTATATATAACAGAATAGTATTTTTAACAGAAATGTATCTATAACAGGAATAGTATTTTTAACTTTATAAAAAGCATGTAGCCTAGATATAATCATTATTATGTAAACTGCATAAGTATTCCAGTTGTCCTAGTAACAATTTTGTGAAGGCCTTGAAAACTAAAAAAAGTTCTTTAAAATTTTAAGTAAGTTTTGATTGACTTTGGCCTACAAGTTATTTTCTTCAGGGTAAAATGAAGTTCTCTAAAATGAAATATAATCCTGGTTGCAGCGGTAGCTAGGAATCCGGGTTGCAGTGGTAGCTAGTTACCTAGTAAGAAAAATAGAATCAGATCAAAATAAGAAGTAAACTATTAGAGCCGCCTCGTCCGAGCCCCCTATATAGGAAACTTATCGTCCTTTGGCCTGAACAACAAGGGAAATATATTGGCTTAATTATAGTAAAGAATATCCGGGTTGCAGCGGTAGCTTGCAATCTAGTAAGAGACAATCACGTCCAATACTAAGATTCCAGTAAGGCCCAATCCATGTGTTTGATATTTTACTCTCAACTTGGAGAAGATCGTCATGGTAATATACAATTTCTAGAAACGCGGATTGAGGTATATGGCAATCGTGAAGAGTGTGATCTGAACAAGGCCTATAAGCTTAGAAGGTATTTTATCTATCCAAGCCCTCTGGAGGTTCTCAGCAACATTTGAGAGCCCACCCTCACTAAACGTAGTTTCAAACCGGGCTATGTCATATTATGGATACAGCTGTGCATGCTGTGTATCTCACCGGCGGATCTAGAGGAAAATCTTGGGGGGGGGCCGCGCCGGACCCAGGGCGCCAAAAACTGATTATACAGGACTAATTTGATAGCTCTTTATTTATAAAAAGAAAAAAAAAGAAAAAAGAAAAAAATATCCCTTTTGGGGAGAATAACGTGGTTAAAGTCAATTTTCTTGATTTTCATGCCAATATATTTTCCTTGCTGTTCAAGCCAAGGGACAGAAAGTTTCTTTTACAGGGGTTTCGGACAATGCGGTTCTAATGGTGTACTTTTTGTTTTGATCTGACTCCTCTGTTAGGAACTATGGGTTTTTATATTTCTTAACATTGGACGTGATCGTCTCTTACTAGGTTGCTAGCTACCGCTGCAACCCGGATTTTATATTTCTTAGCATTGGACGTGATCGTCTCTTACTAGGTTGCTAGCTACCGCTGCAATCCGGATATTACAGACAGGAAAAAACCTATGGCTTTTTCTTAATTGGAAAAGTAAGAGACGACCTGGCTACAACCCGCGATTATGACATCATTGATCAATATTTAATATTAATTATAATCTTATTTTAGTTACTAGGAGCTGGAAGTTTGTTCTTTACTGTAATACCCTTAGAACCATGGTATATCAGCTACTATGGGTGAGAGATCGTTCTTTACTGTAGATTTTACTTTAAAAAGTATTTTATTTTTAATTACAAAGGTGACTAGATGTTGCAATTTGCTTTAAAATGAGCTATTATACAGCTCTCTATGATTTTCCAGTGCCCAGCTAATTGAGGAGGAAAATCAAGCGGAAAGAAAAAAAATATCCCGTTTGTGGAGAATAACGTGGTTAAAGTCAATTTTCTTGATTTTTAAGCCAATATATTTTCTTTGTTATTCAACCCAAAGAGTGATAAGTTTCCTTAATAGGGGTTTTGGACAAGGTGGTTCTAATAGTGTAATTTTTGTTTAGATCTGACTCTCTTCTCAGGAGTTAGGGGTTTTTATATTTCTTAACATTGGGCGTGATCGTCTCTTACTAGGTTGCTAGCTACCGCTGCAACCCAGATTTAAAGTAATAATTTTAAAGGTAGAACTCTTTCTAATTGATTACAAACAGGAAAAAGCCTACGGCTTTTTCTTCTTTGAAATAGTAAGAGACTAGCCTCAAACAATCAAGTAGCTAACTAAATCAAATGTATGTATTGGGTTTTTATTCCAATGACCGTCTTTTATTGAAAAATTTTAATATATTGACCTTAAATATAATAACTGTACTAGCCTATACTATAGTTAAGTGGCCTTTAAAATTTAGTATAGGCAAGAAGTCGTTCTTTATTATATTAATTTCTGCTCGTTTTGAGTTTGACTCGGTTATTTATCGTAATTTCTGCTCGTTTTGGTTTCCATTTATTTATCGACGCTGATTCGTGGTAGTTTTACGCTTGGTAGATTATTTGATTTGATTTTTGCTTATCTTTGGCTTAATGGAGTTATTATTTTTCTTTGAAAAACTCATTTTATGGAGAGCAGTCATAAACTATAACCCTGCTCCTCCTATTAATTCTTTTTGTACTAATTTTATTCACTCTAACAATGATTGTTTCTGGACGTGTAACCAGCACATTAACCTTCTTTCCAGTCAGTTTTATAACAAGATGTACTTGCTTTTTGTTGCATAGGATATATACTTTTCTCCAAATGGTTTCTAGTATGTCAACTATGCCACTTAGATGGCTGTCATCTTTTACCTTACTTTTTTTCTAAAAAAGAGTGATCCATGTACTTCCTGGACCTTATGCGTAAGCATTTCCCTCCTGAATTCAGCTGTATCTTCTTCCTACTTGGTTAAAACAGACTTCAAATTATATTGAAAGTAGTCAAGTTCTGGATTAACCATTTTAAAAGCCTGTCAATTTTTGTCTGTATATTCCTCTTCACTTTTTGATCTTACCAATGCAAGAATATTGTCTTAGAGCACCTTAATGCTTTCTTTGGTGCACTCATTTTCTGAAGTGTATTTTTGGCATTGATCCGATAGTATAGACAGTATTGATCACCTTGAATGCGAGAGAATTATTTTATTTCTCCCAACCTCTATATCATTTCTCTATAACAGTCAAATGTATTTCGACGTGAATTGATCATTAGTGCCTTCTTAATCCTAACCTTAATGGGCTCTTTATGTGAGTCAGATGATTTGTTTGCATGAAGTAAAAATACAATTGAAATCAAGGGTTTTGTTACTTTATGATCCAAGTCAGGATATCCGAATGGTAGAGCTGAAACCCAGTTATTTCAAACATTGTATTTGGTATAATCATTGAACACTATAAGAACTCCACGCTCAAGGGGATATACAGGTACAGAATTCTGATATACAGATGACGACTACTCCCCCTTGCCCCATCTTTTTTGTCACAATGAAGCTAGTTTTTATCATTAAATATTGAATCACATGTCCATTGATACCATACTTTTCATTCCTTCTTCATTTTTATGGTTTCTGTGGGGATCACACTTGGTTTTTCTGTCAAAAGTACCTACATAGCGAATCACCGTATATAGGCAGTGCTCAAGGAGACAGTTGAATACACATGGTTCAAATTGAGATATAAGTTTTTTCAAATCAACGTTCTTGCCCTCAAAGTCTTCTATATTTTCAAAGTATCTGAACATACTTTAAAAACACTATCTATAGAAGAATATGACGTAACTGTGTCCTTGCACAATTTAAACTCTCTTATTCAGCGAACTCAGTCAAATATTACTTTATATCCTAGAGAAACAACTTTTCAAAAGATACTTCTGTTACATTATCTTGTCAAAATATATGTGTGTTGCATCATCATGCATATGATAATATATATTCAGTTACTATGTCAAAGAGTTAGTACTTTGCTAAAGTTATTTCTCTTTGCAGTCGTGTAACCACGATTGCTGCTACCGTTGCAACCACGATCAAAATCTTGTATGTGAAAATGCAAACATTTTTTTTATAAAAATGAATTTAGTTTTAAATATTGCTTTTTGTCAATTGCAAGAGGCACTAAACGCAGCAATTTCATTTAAAATAAACCCTTAAATAGTTCTTTATGATGTTCCAGTGCTCGGTTAGCTGCGGAGGAAAACAAAGATGCTTCGATGCAGAACTTTGTAGTTGAAGCCACTTTCCTTGTTTTCAAGCCAGGGGACTGTAAGTTTTCTATATAGGGTTTTTGGCAAAGGCGGTTCAAATGGTGTACTACTTTGTGTTTTGATCTGACACCCTTTATTAGGAGTTTCGGGCTAATTTGTTGTTACTATATGATGTGTTCGTCTTTTACTAGGACCACTGCAACCGCGATAAATAAATGCGGGTCCAGTTTGGACAAAGGTAGCTGTTTTTAAAGATTCGATTAGATCACATTCCAGTTTATAATGCTTGAGTGGATTTGATAAGTCTCAATTTTTTAAGAAACAAATTGCCGTATTGTAGCCCAAACCTCTTAAATTTTGAAATAGTAAGAACATTTTCCCAAACTTTCGAAATTTCTTGCTTATTCCATAAAACTTTTAATTCAAAACAGTTGCAAACTCGGTTCCTTTTCCGGTGTTCAATAGTTTCTGTCGTTATATTTGTATCTTTTTCCTGTATTTTTGCTTCATCTTTCTTGATTCTAGATTCTTTTGTAAAATTCGATTCTGATTCCTCTTTGGATATGTAACTAGAGAACCCTGGATGTCTGTGGACGATTTCTCGAATTCCTATTCGCTTGTTTTTCCTAAACTCCAAACAACTGGATACTAAATTATGTTGAAATTGTGAAAGTCTGATTTTTCTCTTTGATCCATACTAAAAAGCACGAAGCAGACATATATAGGGGTTACCAATTCATCCTTGTCAGCTTTCAACAGAAGTTCCTTTTTTGTTTACAATTGGTATGAGGAAACTAAACTTGTTTCTAACATAACACATCTTTCCATGCAGCTTTTCGACTGACACGAAACATTTAAACCATTTCTTTGTCATCGTCACTGTCATCGTCATCTTCTTCGTTATCACTGTCACTGCCGTCAGTGTCCTCGTTCAAAGGAATACGATAAAGGTAAAGTACAGCTCCGTAACAAATTGGAGCACAAGTAGAAAATACATAGAAGAAATAGTTTCCGCTGTTTATGTAGTAAAGCTGTATGTTTTTATCGCACCCAGATGAGTAAGCAGTTTCACTCGTTGGTGTTTTAGTGCATTTAAAGGGTTCTATTTTAGCGGGAGCTTCTGAAGTTGGCGCAGAATCAGCAGATGGTTTAGGCGGAGCTTTCGGCTTTTGTACAGGCTTACCTACTGGCTCTGGTACAGGCTTAGCTTTCTGCTTAGTTTCAGGCTTAGCTTGTGGGAGGGTCTCCTCTGTATCATTTAGTTTACCCACTAACCATTCAGGAAGAGTTTCTTCAGGTATTCTACAGCACGATATAGGCACTTCACCCGTTTTAAAATGACAGTTGAATCGTTCAAACTGAAATCTACCAGGTTGGTCAGGATGAAGACTACAGCACTTAAATTGTCTCTGTATCTTATCTAGTAGTAATGTATCTGAGTCACTTGGCCTATAGTTCTTTATTTGTGACATCAAAATAGAAACATTTTCTAAATCATATGGATTGAAACAAGCGTGTGATAAAATAGAAAGTAGCATAATAGATAATGCAAACCATCGAAGCTCGTATTTATTCAGCCAGAGTGGGACAAGGCTGAAAATAATAAGTATTATCATAAAGATGTTGATTACGAGAGTTCCATTCATAAATGTCCAAACAAATTCAAAGCCAGGTTCAACAAGAGTGATAAAAGAAACTATACAACATGCTGTCAAGGACACAGCAAGTGCAGTAACGAGAATATGTTTGAAAATATCTTTTTTTGACATTAATTTGAAGTTTCAACTATCTACATCTTTAAAGAACACGCATCAATTAGTTAGAACCTGACAACAAACAAAACTGATTTTAAAATTTTAAGGTACTTCTCTGGTTTGAATTAAAATACGAAAATTATTGCTCAGACACAATAAATATTTTTGTAGTTTGCGGTTAAATAAAGTAATTTTATTAAAAATTTTCAGGAACTGTTCCAGTTTCAGTTAACGAATCAAATTTTTCGTTAACCCCCCCCCCCCCCAAAAAAAATACTGCATTTCATAACTAGGGGTGCTTGCTTTTTATAATGGTAAAAATACTATTTTTATTCTAATTTGAGAATTTGCATGTATTTTTCTAGTTTGAATTAAAAATTAAAATTATTGCTCAGGCACCATAAATATTTTTGAAGTTTGAAGTTAAACAGAATAACTTTATTTAAAATTTTCAGGAATTATGCTAATTTTAGTTGAAAAATGAGATTTTTTGATTAAAACTCCCAAAAATTACTGCATTTTATGTAACTATATCTGCATACTTTTCATAATGGTAAAAATCATGGTTGTATTTTCGTACGCATTAAGATGTTAATAACATTTTCTACTGCAGAGTAATAGAAAAGTGTAGTTTTTCGTAAATAGCATTTCTTTGTAAAAATATTGATTTTATCCAGTTTTTTTTTGTTAATTACAAAAGCACGTATATGTGACAAATTCCTGACGTAATAACATTATCTACTACAGTGTTATAGAAAAACACAGTTTTCGAAAAAAAGGTTTATTTAATTTTTTTACTTACAAAACGTTTTTAACCACATTCATTTCCTTTAAAATGAGCAATTAAACAACTCAACGATTTTTCTGTACCAAGATATCTGAGGAGGGAAAAAAAGATGCTGCATATGCAGAATATCGTGGTTTCAGCCACTTTTCTTTATTTTCAAGCCAATATATTTTCCTTGTTGTTCAAGCCAAGGAACGGCTTTTAGGAGTTACGGCTTGTTATAGTTCTTAGTATTGGACGTGATCGTCTCTTACTAGGTTGCCAGCTACCGCTGCAACCTGGATGCTAGAGGCCATTTTGATTTCAAGACGAAAGTTTATTAAGCAATCCGAAATATTTTCTAACCATGACTAAAACAGACAGACGGTGATTTCATGGGTGCCCCCTGCCACCCCTGCCCCCCCCCCCCCCTGTGGGTGCCCATGTTTTGAATAGTATGAGACGAAACCCAAAGAATCAGGCAGCTAAGTACAATATATGCAATGGTTTGGTGTTCTAATGATCGTCTTTTAATATAAAACATAAACTATTTTCAAATTGTGTCCTTGAAAGCTTACGTGCAGCTGTGGATAGTGTTGGAATTCTGCTCCAAAGGTCCCAGGTTCAATTCCTGGCGAAGGCAATTTTTATACGTTTGTCTTTTTAAAGTCTAAACAAAACTTCTATTAATAACTACTACACGAGATCCTCTTAACTCACACATTTTATGATGAACTATGTCGATCCTTATGTACATTTGATAGTACAGCGGCAAGCATACCCGCTTGTTAGGCGGGTGACCGGGGTTCGATTCCTCGGTGGAGGGAATTTTTAATATATTGACCTTAAATATAACTGTACAATCCTATATTATAGTTAAATGACCTATACAAGTTAGTATAGGCAAGAGTTCGTTCTTTACTATAAAAAATATAAATACTGTAATCTTAACTATAGTGAAGTTGCGTATGCAAGTTAGTATAGGGAAGAGTTGGATCTTTATTATATTCTTTATTATAAACTTTAAAATGAGCAATTGAACAAGTCTCTACGATGTTCCAGTGCCAAGCTATCAGTGGAAAAGAAAGAAAAAAAAATATGCCGTTTGCGGAGAATAACGTGGTTAAAGTCAATTTTCTTGATTTTCAAGCCAATATGTTTCCCTTGCTGTTCAAGCCAAATGACAGAAAGTTTCCTATACAGGGGTTTCGGACAAGGCGGTTCTAATGGTATACTTTTTTTTTGATCTGACTCTTTTTTTAGGAGCTTTGGGTTTTTATATTTATTAACATTGGACGTGATCGTCTCTTACTAGGTTGCTAGCTACCGCTGCAACCCGGATTGCTAGCTACCGCTGCAACCCGGATATATTATTTCAGTTACTATGGACAAAAGTTCGTTCTTTAATGTAACTCTTTTAGAAATAATTTATTTTAGTTACTATAGATTTTTAACCCAATTAATTTCCTTTAAAATGAGCTATTGAACAACCCTCTACGATGTTCCAGTGCCAAGCTATCTCTGGATACAAAAGAAAAAAAAAGAAAAAAAGAAAAAAATATCCCGTTTGGGGAGAATAACGTGGTTAAAGTCAATTTTCTTGATTTTCAAGCCAATATATTTCCCTTGCTGTTCAAGCCAAGGGACAGAAAGTTTCCTATACAGGGGTTTCGGACAAGGCGGTTCTAATGGTGTACTTTTTGTTTTGATCTGACTCCTTTTTTAGGAGCTATGGGTTTTTATATTTCTTAACATTGGACGTGATCGTCTCTTACTAGGTTGCTAGCTACCGCTGCAACCCGGATTTAGGAGCTATGGGTTTTAATGTTTTTTAAGATTGGACGTGATCGTCTCTTGCTAGGTTGCTAGCTACCGCTGTAAACCAGATATAGAATGTATACCTGATTACAAACAGGAAAAAGAATACAGCTTTTTCTTCTTTGAAATAGTAAGAGACGAACCTCAAACAATCAAGTACCTAACTAAGTCTAATGTATGCAATGGTTTTTATTCCAATGATCGTCTTTTAATGTAATTTTGCCGTTTTCAGTTAAATAAAAAAAAGTGTTTAAAATTTTCAGGAATTATTCTAGTTTCAGTTGACAAATAAGATATTTTTGTAATTATTTAATAATTTATTTTTATATTTTAGTTACTATAGGCTAGAGTTTGTTCCTTATTGTAATTAAAATGAGTCATTGAACAACTCTCTACGATGTTCGAATGCCAAGCTATCTGTTGAATTACTAACCTATACTATAATTAAGTGGCGTATAAAATTTAGTATAGGCAAGAGGTCGTTCTTTATTATAATATTTGAAAGGGATCTTAGACTCTTCAATTGGTATTTTGTCTTTATCTGCTCACAACTGTCACAATGCATTGTGGGGTATACATCCCTAATGTTAGCTACCTTATCAAGGCTCTCACCAAATAATTTTATTATTGTATTTTCATCCACAGAAACTCTAATATTGCTATCACCGTAAATGAAGTCTTGACTATTATTACGACAGAGTCTACTTGACACTTCTTCTATGTAATGACTTAGTTCCTTGTACGAGCCCTCGACTTTTAGTAGATTAATCTGTTGTATAATCTTACATTTTGATACTGCCTTATATACGCTATTAATGAAACAGTTCAAGACAGGAAAATGTGGAGCTAGTGCCCTTAGAGAACACAAATAGCTCTGACATCCCTCATTTGGGCTACAGTATAACGAATGCCCATGCTTTCTTGTTTCCCTGTAATTGATTTCACAATAATCCAAGCCGCCAAGGTAGAAATTAACCACTTTGTCAGTTGAAAATTTTAATGCTATATTATCTTCAAGGATATCAAAAAGAATTTGACATAATTCAATATCCGTCGGATAGAGCTTGCAGATATCAGGGTGACATTGCCAAGTAACCTGCTGCCCAATTTTTGGTTTTGAATGTTTACTCAGATTGTTATAGGTGACTTCAGCCATCATAATTTCCTTGTCAGATCTAGATTCAGAGCATTCTTCAATAGTTGTCTCGTACTTTTCAGGACAGTTTGTTCTACTACACAGAGAATTTTTTGCCAAATATTCAGTAGAACTAAAAGAACTGTTTAAAACACAGTTAGAAATACTTTTTTCTTGAGTCGGTGTTCCAGGAATTTGTTCTAAATCATTAGTCTTACAAACACATTTACTAATAACCCTAACAGGCTTGTTTTCGCCATAATTGAAAAACATTGCTTTTCCTTCGCTGTTGATAGGTATGCTTGTATATATGTTTTTATTGCTGCTACATAAACTGCAATTGCTCCTTCCAAAATTAATATACGAATTTTCAAAGAAGTACGCCTCCGTATATTCACTGTGTTGTCGAACATTTTCCATTGCATCTGTAAACTGTTCCGCAGTTGCCAATCCATACCTTGGAAGCTTTTCATTAAACTGACAACATTTCTTTTGGATATTACTATGAAGCTTTGCCAAGGAATTTCTAGCCGACTTTTCAACAGCATCCGCTCTTTCAAAGAGAATTTTAATCTGTAATTTTGAATACTTTTCGTGATCCTGGTAAAACATGCGTAAAATATTTCTCAATTTACGAAGATCAGCCTGCATTTTTGCCATCTTCTTGTATTTCTGAATGTAATTTTTCCCTTTGTCCTTATGCGTTCTTCGGTACAACCTCGCAGAGAATTTAATTTTTTCATTATAGCTTTTGTCACCCCAGTATCTACCCATTATTCTGGTAGCAACTTTTTTCTTATGTTTGTTTCGGTAATCTTCATCATTATCATACCGTTCCCTGCTCTTTTGTCTAGCCTGCTCAATTGTTGCTTCTCTATAAAGTTTATCATTGTGATAACGCTCCTTGATCTTTTGTCTAGCCTGCTCAATTCTTACTTCTCTATAAAGTTTATCATTGTGATAACGCTCCTTGATCTTTTGTTTAGCCTGCTCAATTCTTGCTTCTCTGTAATTTTCATCATTACCATACCGTTCCTTGATCTTTTGTTTGGCTGTCTCAATTTTTTCATGTCTATAATCTTCATCATTGTGATAACACATCTTGCTGTTTTCTTTTGCTCTCTCAATTATTACTTCGCGAGACGCCTGGTCGGTTGAATACCTTTGTTTTGCTCTCTCAATTATTACTTCTCGATACACCTGGTCGGTTGAATACCTTTGCTTTTTTCTTTTCAAGTTACTATCTCTGTTGTTTGTGTAGTACTCTTTCTTCAACTTGCGTATAGCCTGCTTTGATCTAACCATTATTCTAATCAAGAATGAGAGAATTTTCAGTTTTGACTTTCCTTATATACTAATTATGACGTCACTCTATTCACGTCATAGCTCTAATATAAAACTATGATGATGTTCATTATTTATCTAGTAGGGTTTCAGACAAGGTATTTCTAATGATGTACTTTTGTTTTGATCTGACTCTATTTTTAGGAGTTTTGGGTTTTTATATTTCTTAGCATTGGACTGATCGTCTATTACTAGGTTGCTAGCTACTGCTGCAACCCAAATTCACATATATATTTATTTATGAGAGGCAGCCTGGCCGAGTGGTCCAAGGCACTGGTGTTAGCCACCAGTCTCTTCAGAGGCGTGGGTTCAATTCTTACCGCTGGTATACGATTATGTTTGAAAGACTGCAGTGTGAAAAGACATCAAAATGCAGTTTTTGGAGTGGTCCAAGGCACTCGTGTTACCCACCAGTCTCTTCGGAGGCGTGGGTTCAAATCTTACCGCTGGTATACGATTATGTTTGAAAGACTACAGTGTGAAAAGACATCAAAAATGCAGTTTTTGGTGGAAAAATTTATTCTCTTTTAGAAATAATTAATTTTAGTTACTATAGATTTTTAACCCAATTAATTTCCTTTAAAATGAGCTATTGAACAACCCTCTACGATGTTCCAGTGCCAAGCTATCTCTGGATACAAAAAAAGAAAAAAGAAAAAAAGAAAAAAATATCCCGTTTGTGGAGAATAACGTGGTTCAAGTCAATTTTCTTGATTTTCAAGACAATATATTTCCCTTGCTGTTCAAGCCAAGGGACAGAAAGTTTCCTATACAGGGGTTTCAGACAAGGCGGTTCTAATGGTGTACTTTTTGTTTTGATCTGACTCCTTTGTTAGGAACTATGGGCTTTTATATTTCTTAACATTGGACGTGATCGTCTCTTACTAGGTTGCTAGCTACAGCTGCAACCCGGATATCTTTTTTTAAGAACTATGGGTTTTTATATTTCTTAACATTGGACGTGATCGTCTCTTACTAGGTTGCTAGCTACCGCTGCAACCCGGATCCTTTATGTAATACCGCTGTAACCCTGATAACAAACAGTAAAATATTACAAACAGGAAAAAGCCTACGGATTTTTCTTCTTTGAAATAGTAAGAGACGAACCTCAAACGATCAAGTAGCTAACTAAGTCCAATGCATGCAATAACTTTTTATTCCAATGATCGTCTTTTAATGTAACATATCAGTTACTATGGGAGAGAGATCGTTCTTTACTGTAATTGCTCCTTAGACACCATAAATATTTTTGCAATTTACATAAAAGCTTTAGAGATTCTAAACTAAAAACTAAATGATCTTAGAGTTTTTGATTTTTCTATAGCATCATATCCAGTGACAGCTTCATACAAAGGTGGCCTGATAGCAAAACACATCGAAGAGTTTAAGTTTTAGTTTAGAGTTTTAATTTAGAGTATTATGGCGTTTATAATGGCATTATAACGTCATAGTTATGTGAGGCAGCGTGGTCGAGCGGTTTAAGGGGCTGGTGTTAGCCACTCTTCAATTCGGAGGCATGGGTTCGAATCCTACTGCTGACAGTATATTTTACCAAAGCTAATTATAATCTTGTTTTAGTTACTATGAACTGAAGTTCGTTCTTTACTATAATTAACTATAGTGAAGTTGCGTATGCAAGTTAGTATAGGGAAGAGTTTGATCTTTATTATAATATCTTCGAACATTTGAACCTTTTATAATTTATAATGATGTATAATATAAATACTGTAATCTTAAGTATAGTGAAGTTGCGTATGCAAGTTAGTATAGGGAAGAGTTCGTTCTTTATTATAATAGAACCTAACTAAAAATAAAACTAATTTTAACATTTTCAGGTATTTTTCTAGCTTGAATTGAAATATTCAAACTATTGCTCGGATACCATGGATATTTTGCAGTTTACACAAGCTGCAAAGAACGCATAAGGGCAAAATTAAAAATTATATTCAGAAGTCCAAAAACATGGCAACAATGCTGACTGATCTTAGTAAATTTAGAAAAATTTTACGAATTTTTTACCGGGATTACGAAAAATATTCAAAATTAAAGATTAAAATTATCTCTGAAAGAATGGATTTTGTTGAAAAGTCAGCTAGAGATGCTTTCGCAAAACTTCATAGTAATATCCAAAAGAAATGTTGCATGTTTAGTGAAAAGCTTCCAAGGTATGAACCGGCAACTGTGGAACAGTTTATAGATGTAATGGGAAATTTTATAGATCACTGTGAATATATGGAGGCATAATTGTTCTTTACTTAGTTTCAGCTTTAATTCGATGATCCAGACTTTATGTACTAACTACATCCAAAGACTATGACGTCATTGTTTAATATTGTATATAAAAAATTAAGTTTTTCGTAAAAAAAATTAATTAAAAAAAAAATTAAGTACAAATAGCGCTAGATCTAGAGATTTCCTTTAAAATGAGCCATTGAACAACTCTCTACGATGTTCCAGTGCCAAGCTATCTGTGGAAAAGAAAGAAAAAAATATCCCGTTTGTGGAGAATAACGTGGTAAAAGTCAATTTTCTTGATTTTCAAGCCAATATATTTTCTTTGTTATTCAAGCCAAAGGGCGGTAAGTTTCCTTTATAGAGGATTCGGACAAGGCGGTTCTAATGGTGTACTTTTTGTTTTCATCTGACTCTTTTTTTAGGAGTTGGGGGGTTTTATATTTCTTAACATTGGAGGTGATCGTCTCTTACTAGGTTGCTAGCTACCGCAGCAACCCGGATATCATAAAACAATTAATTAGCTTTTTACACATATCTCATATGGTCTAGTGGTTTAGGATAGTTGGCTTTCAACCAATTGGCTTGGGTTCGAATCCCGGTGTGGGAATTATTTTTAAAACAAAATCAGGTGAAATTAATTAGCTAATTTGACAAGACATAGGTAACTAAGGGCAAGAGTTCGTTCTTTACTATAAAACAGGCTCGGGTTCGATTCCCGGTGTGGGAAAATTTTTAACTCTATAATCTTCGAATATTTGAACCTTTTATAATTTATAATGATGTATAATATAAATACTGTAATCTTAACTATATTAACTATAGTGAAGTTGCGTATGCAAGTTAGTATAGGGAAGAGTTCGATCTTTATTATAACCATAATTGAAAAACATTGCTTTTCCTTCGCTGTTGATAGGTATGCTTGTATATATATTTTTATTGCTGCTACATAAACTGCAATTGCTCCTTCCAAAATTAATATACGAATTTTCTAAGAAGTACGCCTCCGTATATTCACTGTGTTGTCGAACATTTTCCATTGCATCTATAAACTGTTCCGCAGTTGCCAATCCATACCTTGGAAGCTTTTCGTTAAACTGACAACATTTCTTTTGGATATTGCCATGAAGCTTTGCCAAAGCATTTCTAGCCGACTTTTCAACAGCATCCGCTCTTTCAAAGAGAATTTTAATCTGTAATTTCGAATACTTTTCGTGATCCCGATAAAACATGCGTAAAATGTTTCTCAATTTACAAAGATCAGCCTGCATTTTTGCCATCTTCTTGTATTTCTGAATGTAATTTTTCCCTTTGTCCTTATGCGTTCTTCGGTACAACCTCGCAGAGAATTTAATTTTTTCATTATAGCTTTTGTCACCCCAGTATCTACCCATTATTCTGGTAGCAACTTTTTTCTTATGTTTGTTTCGGTAATCTATATCGTTATCATACCGTTCCTTGCTCTTTTGTTTCGCTGTCTCAATTTTCCCTTCTCGATACCCCTGATCCGTAAGATACCTCTGTTTTGCTCTGTCATATTTCATTTTCTTAAATCCTGGATCACAAGACATCTTAGTAGCAATCCTTACGCGTGCTCGAGCTTTATTGCGTTTGGTGGCATTTTTATCTCTTTTAAATAAACTTTTCTTATATTTCAGGATGTTAGCTTTATTTTTTGTGTAGTAAAGTTTTCTATTAGTAGAAATTTGGATTGTTCTATTTTGATATTGTTTTTGGTTATTCTTTCTTTTTTTCCACTCGCGTGAGACCATATTTTTTCAAGATTTAAAATTATTAAGCACACAAAATCCCGTGTCGAGTATCTAAAACCTAGCATAAAACAAAACTAATTTTAAAATTTTCAGGTATTTATCTTGTTTGAATTACAAAATTAGTATTATTGGTTAGACACCATAAATATTTTTGCAGTTTAAATAATAAGTTTAGTGATTCTGGACTGAAAACTAAAATAATTGCAATTATGAGACAATAATATGGAGATATGTACTTTACGGGTTACAGGATACAATAATAAATTTGAACTGAGATGAAAAAAAAATTTCTTCCAGGAGACAAAAAGCAAAACTAATTTTAGAATTTTCATGTATTTTTGTTGTTTAAATTAAAAAATTACTATTACTGATTAGGCATCATAAATATTTTTGCAGTTTACATAATAATTTTAGCGATTAAGCCAAAAAAGAAAATTTTGGTTCCAGGAGTTTCGGTTACTATTGAGACAAGTAGCTATTATTACTATAGAGTTCATTACATGGACTGTTTTATTGCTTCAAAATTCAAATATCTTTGAAAAGACTGCAGTATGAAAATACATCAAAAATGCAATTTTTTTGACAAAATTGATTCTACTTTAAAAAGTATTTTATTTTTAAATACAAAAGTGACTAGATGTTGCAATTTCCTTTAAAATGAGCTATTATACAGCTCTCTATGATTTTCCAGTGCCCAGCTAGCTGAGCAGAAAGAAAAAGCGGAAAGAAAAAAATATCCCGTTTGTGGAGAATAACGTGGTAAAAGTCAATTTTCTTGATTTTCAAGCCAATATATTTTCTTTGTTATTCAAGCCAAAGGGAGGTAAGTTTCCTTTATAGAGGATTCGGACAAGGCGGTTCTAATGGTGTACTTTTTGTTTTGATCTGACTCTTTTTTTAGGAGTTGGGGGGTTTTATATTTCTTGACATTGGAGGTGATCGTCTCTTACTAGGTTGCTAGCTACCGCTGCAACCCGGATTGCTAGCTACCGCTGCAACCCGGACTAGCTACCGCTGCAACCCGGATTTAATTTGGCGTTTCTTACTAGGTTGCTAGCTACCACTTAAACCCGGATTATGTAATAGGTTGCTAGCTACCGCTGCAACCTAGATATTCTTATTTCTGCTACTATGGGCTAAGGTTCGTTTTTTCATGTAAAACTAGCAAAAAATGTTTTAAGCCTGATGAAGATTTAACTAATGTGTCAAAAGTAAGGTTGCACGTCGACGATTTTGTTTTGGCCATAATAATATGCATATGGCTCTTAAATCATACTTCTTTGTGGTTCCATATGGTCTAGTGGCTAGGATAGTTAACTTTCACTTAACAGGCTCGGGTTCGATTCCTGGTTTGGGAAAATTTTTAACTCTATAATCTTCGAACATTTGAACCTTTTATAACCTATAATGATGTATAATATAAATAATGTAATCTTAACTATAGTGAGGTTGCGTATGCAAGTTAGTATAGGGAAGAGTTCGATCTTTATTATATGTTCTTCTAATGATAAGCTATGCTATAATTAAGTGGCGTATAAAATTTAGCATAGGCAAGAGGTCGTTCCTTATTATATCAAAATTCAAATATCTTTGGAAAGACTGCAGGATGAAAATACATCAAAAATAAATTTTTTTTGACAAAATTGATTCTACTTTAAACATTATTTTATTTTTAAATACAAAAGTGACTAGATGTTGCAATTTCCTTTAAAATGAGCTATTATACAGCTCTCTATGATTTTCCAGTGCCCAGCTAGCTGAGCAGGAAAAAATAGCGGAAAGAAAAAAATATCCTGTTTGTGGAGAATAACGTGGTAAAAGTCAATTTTCTTGATTTTCAAGCCAATATATTTTCTTTGTTATTCAAGCCAAAGGGTGGTAAGTTTCCTTTATAGAGGATTCGGACAAGGTGGTTCTAATGGTGTACTTTTTGTTTTGATCTGACTCTTTTTTTAGGAGTTGGGGGGTTTTATATTTCTTAACATTGGAGGTGATCGTCTCTTACTAGGTTGCTAGCTACCGCTGCAACCCGGATTAGGAACTATGGGTTTTTATATTTCTTAACATTGGACGTGATCGTCTCTTACTAGGTTGCTAGCTACCACTGCAACCCGGATTATAATTGGTATGGTGAAATAATAATATACATATGGCTCTTAAATCATAATTCTTTATGGTTCCATATGGTCTAGTGGCTAGGATAGTTAACTTTCACTTAACAGGCTCGGGTTCGATTCCCGGTGTGGGAAAATTTTTAACTCTATAATCTTCGAACAGTTGAACCTTTTATAATTTATAATGATGTATAATATAAATACTGTAATCTTAAGTATAGTGAAGTTGCGTATGCAAGTTAGTATAGGGAAGAGTTCGTTCTTTATTATAATTCGTCATGTCACTTATTACGTCATATATGGTTATTAGTAGATAATCGGTAAAATGTTCGTTCTTTATTATAAAAAACTTTTAGAAATAATTTATTTTAGTTACTATGGATTTTTAACCCAATAAATTTCCTTTAAAATGAGCTATTGAACAACCCTCTACGATGTTCCAGTGGCAAGCTATCTGTGGAAAAGAAAAAAAGAGAAAAAAAGAAAAAAAATATCCCCTTTAGGCAGAATGTTGTAGTAGCTGCCACTTTTCTTGATTTTCAATCCAATATATTTCCCTTGCTGTTCAAGCCAAGGGACAGAAAGTTTCCTATACAGGGGTTTCGGACAAGGCGGTTCTAATGGTGTACTTTTGTTTTGATCTGACTCCTCTGTTAGGAACTATGGGTTTTTATATTTCTTAACATTGGACGTGATCGTCTCTTACTAGGTTGCTAGCTACTGCTGCAACCCGGAAAGACGAGTCTCAAAAAATCAAGTAGCTAGCTAATTCCATTGTATGCAATTGTTTGTTATTGTTTGTTAATCAGTTACCACTTGGGTTTTCTTTTATGCTATATCATTACAAACCGGAAAAAGCCTACGGCTTTTTCTTCTTTTAAATAGTAAGAGATGAACCTCAAGTGTACTACCCCTGGAACCACCATTTATCAGTTACTATGTTTGAGAGATCGTTCTTTACTGTAGCAACCCGGATAACCTATACTATAATTAAGTGGCGTATAATATTTAGCATAGGTAAGAGGTCGTTCTTTATTATAAAAACAAAGTCCAATGTATGGAATGGTTTGTTATTTCAGTGATCGTCTTTTAATGTAAATTTACTAACCTATACTATAGTTAAGTGGCCTATATAATCTAGTATAGGCAAGAGGTCGTTCTTTATTATAATGATCGTCTCTTACTAGGTTGCTAGCTACCGCTGCAACCCGGATCTAATGATGTACTTTTGTTTTGATCTGACTCTATTTTTAGGAGTTTTGGGTTTTTATATTTCTTAGCATTGGACTGATCGTCTATTACTAGGTTGCTAGCTACTGCTGCAACCCAAATTCACATATATATTTATTTATGAGAGGCAGCCTGGCCGAGTGGTCCAAGGCACTGGTGTTAGCCACCAGTCTTTTCAGAGGCGTGGGTTCAATTCTTACCGCTGGTATACGATTATGTTTGAAAGACTGCAGTGTGAAAAGACATCACAATGCAGTTTTTGGTGGAAAAATTTATTCTCTTTTAGAAATAATTTATTTTAGTTACTATAGATTTTTAACCCAATTAATTTACTTTAAAATGAGCTATTGAACAACCCTCTACGATGTTCCAGTGCCAAGATATCTCTGGATACAAAAAAAGAAAAAAAAAAGAAAAAAATATCCCGTTTAGGCAGAATGTATTAGTAGCTGCCACTTTTCTTGATTTTCAATTACATATATTTACCTTTCTTTTCAATACAAGTGAAAGAAATTTTACTATACAGGGGTTTCTGACAAGGCTGTTCTAATGGTGTACTTTTTGTTTTGATCTGACTCTTTTTTTAAGAACTATGGGTTTTTATATTTCTTAACATTGGACGTGATCGTCTCTTACTAGGTTGCTAGCTACCGCTGCAACCCGGATTGGAAATTACATAATCCCTATTTTTGTTTTAGTTAACATGGGCAAGGTGTCGTTCTTTATTGTATTCGCCTTTCACTAGGTTTTGCCATCTATAGCAATTATGATTTTCCAAAACATATTTAAAACTTTTAGTTACTATATGCTTCGGTTTGTCTTTCACTTGATTGCAGCTATAGCTACAACTATCATTTAGAGCTCGTTCTTTACTATATAAAAATACTAAACTTTTCAGTTAGTAAAGCCTGAAGTTCATCCTTTATTATAAAATAAATTACAAACAGGAAAAAGCCTACGGCTTTTTCTTCTTTGGAATAGTAAGAGACGATCCTCAAATAATCAGGCAGCTAATTATGTTTATAATTTGTTCTTTAACATAAACTTCATTAATCGGATATTTTAATATATCCTATATGGTCTAGAGGTTGGGATAGCTGTCACCCAGCGGGCTTGAGTTCAATTTCCGTACGGGAAATTTTTACTTATGATGATTTCTTAAGGAACATAATTAAAATTTCTTAATGTAATAAAAATAATTTGTTTTAATTACAAAAGGTTTTTAATCCAATTAATTTCCTTTAAAATGAGCCATTGAACAACACTCTACGATGTTCCAGTGCCATGCTATCTGTGGAATTACTAACCTATACTATAATTAAGTGGCGTATAAAATGTATATAGGCAAGAGGTCGTTCTTTATTATAATTTCTTAACATTGGACGTGATCGTCTCTTACTAGGTTGCTAGCTACCGCTGCAACCCGGATTAGGAACTATGGGTTTTTATATTTCTTAACATTGGACGTGATCGTCTCTTACTTGGTTGCTAGCTACCGCTGCAACCCGGATCAAATAAAAGACAGCTGTATGAAAAGAAATCAAAAATACAGTTTTTAGTGGAAAAATTTATCCTGTTTTAAAAATAATTTATTTTAGTTACAAAAGATTTTCAATCCAATTAATTTCCTTTAAAATGAGCCATTGAACAACTCTTTACGATGTTCCAGTGCCAAGCTATCTGTGGAATTACTAACCTATACTATAATTAAGTGGCGTATAAAATTTGGTATAGGCAAGAGGTCGTTCTTTATTATAAAAAAAAAAAATATCCCGTTTAGGCAGAATTTTGTAGTAGCTGCCACTTTTCTTGATTTTCAAGCCAATATATTTCCCTTGCTGTTCAAGCCAAGGGACTGAAAGTTTCCTATACAGGGGTTTCGGACAAGGCGGTTCTAATGGTGTACTTTTGAATTTAATCTGACTCCTTTTTTAGGAACTATGGGTTTTTATATTTCTTAACATTGGACGTGATCGTCTCTTACTAGGTTGCTAGCTACCGCTGCAACCCGGATTACTAAAGCAGCCAGGATTACGTCAGTTACAACTTGGGTTTCGTTTTATGCTATATTATTACAAACAGGAAAAAGCCTACGGCTTTTTCTTTTTTGAAATAGTAAGTGACGAACCTCAATCAATCAAGTAACTAACTAATTCCAGTGTATGCAATGGTATGTTATTTCAATGATCGTCTTTTAATGTAACATTGATCAATATTGTAAATAAAAATTAAGTTTTTCATAAAAAATTGATTCTGTTTAAAACTAGATCTAACATGATTCTGTTTTTGGCACTAGATCTAGAAATTTTCTTTAAAATGAGCCATTGAACAATTCTCTACGATGTTCCAGTGCCAAGCTATCTGTGGAAAAGAAAGAAGAAAGAAAAAAGATGCCGTTTAGGCAGAATGCTGTAGTAGCTGCCACTTTTCTTCATTTTCAAGCCAATATATTTTCCCTGCTGTTCAAGCCAAATGACAGAAATTTGCTTATACAGGGGTTTCAGACATGCCGGTTCTAATGGTGTACTTTTTGTTTTGATCTGAATCTTTTTTTTAGGAATTATGGGTTTTATATTTCTTAACATTGGACGTGATTTACTACGTTTCAAGCTACCGCTGCAACCCAGATTTTCGTAAAAAAACGGATTCGATTTTAAAGATATTTTGTTTTAATTGCAAAAAATTTTTAACCCCATTAATTTCCTTTACAATGAGCCATTGAACAACTCTCTGCAATTTTCCAGAGCCAAGCAATCTGTGAAATTACTAAACTATACTGTAATTAAGTGGTGTATAAAATTTGGTATCGGTAAGAGGTCGTTCTTTATTATTATTTGAATTACAAAATTAGTATTATTGGTTAGACACCATAAATATTTTTGCAGTTTACATAATAAGTTTAGCGATTCTGGACTGAAAACTAAAATAATTGCAATTATAAGACAATAATATTTAGATACGTACTTTATGGGTTACAAACCAAAAAAAGTTTGGTTCCAGGATACAATAATAACTTTGAACTGAGATGAAAAAAAATTTTCTTCCAGGACACAAAAAGTAAAACTAATTATAAAATTTTCATGTATTTTTGTTGTTTAAATTGAGAAATTACTATTACTGATTAGGCATCATAGATATTTTTGCAGTTTACATAATAATTTTAGCGATTAAGCCAAAAAAGAAAATTTTGGTTCCAGGAGTTTCGGTTACTATTGAGACAAGTAGCTGTTATTACTATAGAGTTCATTACCATGAACTGTTTGATTGCTTCAAAATTCAAATATCTTTGAAAAGACTGCAGCATGAAAATACATCAAAAATGCAATTTTTTTGACAAAATTGATTCTACTTTAAAAAGAATTTTATTTTTAATTACAAAAGGCACTAGATGTTGCAATTTCCTTTAAAATGAGCTATTATACAGCTCTCTATGATTTTCCAGTGCCCAGCTAGCTGAGAAGAAAAATCAAGCGGAAAGAAAAAAATATCCCGTTTGTGGAGAATAACGTGGTAAAAGTCAATTTGCTTGATTTTCAAGCCAATATATTTTCTTTGTTATTCAAGCCAAAGGGCGGTAACTTTCCTTTATAGAGGTTTCGGACAAGGCGGTTCTAATGGTGTACTTTTTGTTTTGATTTGACTCTTTTTTAGGAGTTGGGGGGTTTTATATTTCTTTACATTGGAGGTGATCGTCTCTTACTAGGTTGCTAGCTACCGCTGCAACCCGGATTTGATCTGACTCCTTTGTTAGGAACTATGGGTTTTTATGTTTCTTAACATTGTACGTGATCGTCTCTTACTAGGTTGTTAGCTACCGCTGCAACTCGGATTTGATCTGACTCTTTTTTTAGGAGTTAGGGGTTTTTATATTTCTTAACATTGGACGTGATCGTCTCTTACTAGGTTGCTAGCTACCGCTGCAACCCGGATAAGGAATATAATTCAAATTTCTTAATGTAATAAAAATAATTTTTTAAGTGGCGTATAGAATTTAGTATAGGCAAGAGGTCGTTCTTTATTATATTTAAAATGAGCCATTGAACAACTCTCTACGATGTTCCAGTGCCATGCTATCTGTTGGATTACTAACCTATACTATAATTAAGTGGCGTATAAAATTTAGTATAGGCAAGAGGTTGTTCTTTATTATAATATAGGCTAGAGTTCGTTCCTTATTATATAATTTTAACCCCATTAATTTCCTTCAAAATGAGCCATTGAACAACTCTCTACAATGTTCCAGTGCCATGCTATCTGTTGAATTACTAGTGGCGTATAAAATTTAGTATAGGTAAGAGGTCGTTCTTTATTATATTTCAAAGAAGTACGCCTCCGTATATTCACTGTGTTGTCGAACATTTTCCATTGCATCTGTAAACTGTTCCGCAGTTGCCAATCCATACCTTGGAAGCTTTTCATTAAACTGACAACATTTCTTTTGGATATTACTATGAAGCTTTGCCAAGGAATTTCTAGCCGACTTTTCAACAGCATCCGCTCTTTCAAAGAGAATTTTAATCTGTAATTTTGAATACTTTTCGTGATCCTGGTAAAACATGCGTAAAATATTTCTCAATTTACGAAGATCAGCCTGCATTTTTGCCATCTTCTTGTATTTCTGAATGTAATTTTTCCCTTTGTCCTTATGCGTTCTTCGGTACAACCTCGCAGAGAATTTAATTTTTTCATTATATCTTTTGTCACCCCAGTATCTACACATAATTCTGGTAGCAAATTTTTTCTTATGTTCGTTTCGGTAATCTTCATAATTATCATACCGTTACCTGCTCTTTTGTCTAGCCTGCTCAATTGTTGCTTCTCTATAAAGTTTATCATTGTGATAACGCTCCTTGATCTTTTGTCTAGCCTGCTCAATTCTTGCTTCTCTATAAAGTTTATCATTGTGATAACGCTCCTTGATCTTTTGTTTAGCCTGCTCAATTCTTGCTTCTCTGTAATGTTCATCATTACCATACCGTTCCTTGATCTTTTGTTTGGCTGTCTCAATTTTTGCATGTCTATAATCTTCATCATTGTGATAACACATCTTGCTGTTTTCTTTTGCTCTCTCAATTATTACTTCGCGATACGCCTGGTCGGTTGAATACCTTTGTTTTGCTCTCTCAATTATTACTTCTCGATACACCTGGTCGGTTGAATACCTTTGCTTTTTTCTTTTCAAGTTACTATCTCTGTTGTTTGTGTAGTACTCTTTCTTCAACTTGCGTATAGCCTGCTTTGATCTAACCATTATTCTAATCAAGAATGAGAGAATTTTCAGTTTTGACTTTCCTTATATACTAATTATGACGTCACTCTATTCACGTCATAGCTCTAATATAAAACTATGATGACGTTCATTATTTATCTAGTAGGGTTTCAGACAAGGTATTTCTAATGATGTACTTTTGTTTTGATCTGACTCTATTTTTAGGAGTTTTGGGTTTTTATATTTCTTAGCATTGGACTGATCGTCTATTACTAGGTTGCTAGCTACTGCTGCAACCCAAATTCACATATATATTTATTTATGAGAGGCAGCCTGGCCGAGTGGTCCAAGGCACTGGTGTTAGCCACCAGTCTCTTCAGAGGCGTGGGTTCAATTCTTACCGCTGGTATACGATTATGTTTGAAAGACTGCAGTGTGAAAAGACATCAAAATGCAGTTTTTGGTGGAAAAATTTATTCTCTTTTAGAAATAATTTATTTTAGTTACTATAGATTTTTAACCCAATTAATTTCCTTTAAAATGAGCTATTGAACAACCCTCTACGATGTTCCAGTGCCAAGCTATCTCTGGATACAAAAAAAGAAAAAAAAAGAAAAAAAAGAAAAAAATATCCCGTTTAGGCAGAATGTTGTAGTAGCTGCCACTTTTCTTGATTTTCAAGCCAATATATTTCCCTTGCTGTTCAAGCCAAGGGACAGAAATTTTACTATGCAGGGGTTTCGGACAAGGCGGTTCTAATGGTGTACTTTTTGTTTTGATCTGACTCTTTTTTTAAGAACTATGGGTTTTTATATTTCTTAACATTGGACGTGATCGTCTCTTACTAGGTTGCTAGCTACCGCTGCAACCCGGATCTTAGCTAACACCATTTAAGATCGATCCTTATGTCCCACTATACAACTTTATATAGGCATGAGTTTGTTCTTTATAGTAATTTTAACTCTATAATCTTCGAACATTTGAACCTTTTATAATTTATAATGATGTATAATATAAATACTGTTATCTTCACTATAGTGAAGTTGCCTATGCAAGTTAGTATAGGGAAGAGTTCGATCTTTATTATATGAATTTTGACAAACATACTGCTGCAAACCAGATAACTGCTCCACACACCCATAAATACCTTTCAGTAAGTATTATAGGTTAGAGTTCGTTCTTTATTGTAATTTTGTTTTGATCTGACTCCTTTGTTAGGAACTATGGGTTTTTATATTTCTTAACATTGGACGTGATCGTCTCTTACTAGGTTGCTAGCTATCGCTGCAACCCGGAAAAAAAACACATTGTGCCCACATCGTTCTTTACTCAGGCAGTGCTAGCGCGCTGCCTATGATAATAAACTGATTACACACAGGAAAAAGCCTACGGCTTTTTCTTCTTTTAAATAGTAAGAGACGAGTCTCAAATAATCAAGTAGCTAGCTAATTACAAAGTTATGCAATTTTTGTTATTCCAATGATCGTTTTTTATTGTAACTAGGTTTCAGCCATCTCTACAGCCATGATACTATTGGAAATTACATAATCCCTATTTATGTTTTAGTTAACATGGGCAAGGTGTCGTTCTTTTTTGTACTCTATTCACGTCATAGCTCTAATATATAACTATGATGACGTTCATTATTTATCTAGTAGGGTTTCAGACAAGGTATTTCTAATGATGTACTTTTGTTTTGATCTGACTCTATTTTTAGGAGTTTTGGGTTTTTATATTTCTTAGCATTGGACTGATCGTCTATTACTAGGTTGCTAGCTACTGCTGCAACCCAAATTCACATATATATTTATTTATGAGAGGTAGCCTGGCCGAGTGGTCCAAGGCACTGGTGTTAGCCACCAGTCTCTTCAGAGGCGTGGGTTCAATTCTTACCGCTGGTATACGATTATGTTTGAAAGACTGCAGTGTGAAAAGACATCAAAATGCAGTTTTTGGTGGAAAAATGTATTCCCTTTTAGAAATAATTTATTTTAGTTACTATAGATTTTTAACCCAATTAATTTCCTTTAAAATGAGCTATTGAACAACCCTCTACGATGTTCCAGTGCCAAGCTATCTCTGGATACAAAAAAAGAAAAAAAAAGAAAAAAAGAAAAAAAATATCCCGTTTAGGCAGAATGTTGTAGTAGCTGCCACTTTTCTTGATTTTCAAGCCAATATATTTCCCTTTCTGTTCAAGCCAAGGGACAGAAATTTTACTATGCAGGGGTTTCGGACAAGGCGGTTCTAATGGTGTACTTTTTGTTTTGATCTGACTCTTTTTTTTAAGAACTATGGGTTTTTATATTTCTTAACATTGGACGTGATCGTCTCTTACTAGGTTGCTAGCTACCGCTGCAACCCGGATGTACAAAAGAAAAAAGAAAAAAAAAATATCCCGTTTAGGCAGAATGTTGTAGTAGCTGCCACTTTTCTTGATTTTGAAGCCAATATATTTCCCTTGCTGTTCAAGCCAAGGGACAGAAATTTTCCTATACAGGGGTTTCGGGCAAGGCGGTTCTAATGGTGTACTTTTTGTTTTGATCTGACTCCTTTGTTAGGAACTATGGGTTTTTATATTTCTTAACATTGGACGTGATCGTCTCTTACTAGGTTGCTAGCTACCGCTGCAACCCGGAATAGTTTTTTACTAGGTTTCAGCAATCTCTACAGCCATGATACTGATGGAAATTATATAATCCCTATTTATGTTTCAGTTAACATGGGCTAGGTGTCGTTCTTTATTGTAAAATTCTTTATTATACCTAATTGACAAATACTATTTATGATGAACTATATCGGTTTTTGTTGCTAACTACCGCTGCAACCCGGATAAAAAACTGATTACAAACAGGAAAAAGCCTACGGCTTTTTCTTCTTTGAAACAGTAAGAGACGAACCTCAAACAATCAAGTAGCTAACTAATTCCAATGTGTACAATTGTTCTTTATTCCAATAATCGTCTTTTAATGTAATAATTAAGTGGCTTATAAAATTTAGCATAGGGAAGAAGTCGTTCCTTATTATAAAAAGATTAAAATTATCTCTGAAAGAATGGATTTTGTTGAAAAGTCAGCTAGAGATGCTTTCGCAAAACTTCATAGCAATATCCAAAAGAAATGTTGCATGTTTAGTGAAAAGCTTCCAAGGTATGAACCGGCAACTGTGGAACAGTTTACAGATGTAATGGGAAATTTTATACATCACTGTGAATATATGTAGGCATAATTGTTCTTTACTTAGTTTCAGCTTTAATTCTATGATCCAGACTTTATGTACTAACTACATCCAAAGACTATGATGTCATTGATTAATATTGTATATAAAAAATTATTTTTTTCGTAAAAAAAAATTAATAAAAAAAAAAAAATTAATTACAAATAGCGCTAGATCTAAAGATTTCCTTTAAAATGAGCCATTGAACAACTCTCTACGATGTTCCAGTGCCAAGCTATTTGTGGAAAAGAAAGAAAAAAATATCCCGTTTGTGGAGAATAACGTGGTAAAAGTCTATTTTCTTGATTTTCAAGCCAATATATTTTCTTTGTTATTCAAGCCAAAGGGCGGTAAGTTTCCTTTATGGAGGATTTGGACAAGGCGGTTCTAATGGTGTACTTTTTGTTTTGATCTGACTCTTTTTTTAGGAGCTACGGGTTTTTATATTTCTTAACATTGGAGGTGATCGTCTCTTACTAGGTTGCTAGCTACCGCTGCAACCCGGAAAAGAAAATTTTGGTTACAGGAGTTTCGGTTACTATTGAGACAAGTAGCTATTATTACTATAGAGTTCATTACCATGAACTGTTTGATTGCTTAAAAATTCAAATATCTTTGAAATGACTGCAGTATGAAAATACATCAAAAATGTAATTTTTTTGACAAAATTGATTCTACTTTAAAAAGTATTTTATTTTTAATTACAAAAGGCACTAGATGTTGCAATTGCCTTTAAAATCAGCTATTATACAGCTCTCTATGATTTTCCAGTGTCCAGCTAGATGAGGAGGAAAATAAAGCGGAAAGAAACAAATATCCCGTTTGTGGAGAATAACGTGGTAAAAGTCAATTTTCTTGATTTTCAAGCCAATATATTTTCTTTGTTATTCAAGCCAAAGGGCGGTAAGCTTCCTTTATAGAGGATTCGGACAAGGCGGTTCTAATGGTGTACTTTTTGTTTTGATCTGACTCTTTTTTTAGGAGTTGGGGGGTTTTATATTTCTTAACATTCGAGGTGATCGTCTCTTACTAGGTTGCTAGCTACCGCTGCAACCCGGATAATGCAACCCGGATTGACAACCCAGATTATGTAAACCCTGATTACAAACAGGAAGAAGCCTACGGCTTTTTCTTCTTTGATTAGTAAGAGACGACTCTCAAAGAATAAGGCAGCTAACTAAGCCTAATGTATGCACTGGTTTGTTCTTCTAATGATCGTCTTTTAATATAATATTTTTAATCCATTAATTTCCTTTAAAATGAGCCATTGAACAACTCTCTACGATGTTCCAGTGCCAAGCTATCTGTAGAATTACTAACCTATACTATAATTCAGTGGCGTATAAAATTTAGTATAGGCATGAGGTCGTTCTTTATTATACTACAGCCATGATACTGAGGGAAATTACATAATCCCTATTTATGTTTCAGTTAATATGGGCTAGGTGTCGTTCTTTATTGTAACAGTTGGCTTGAGTTCAAATTCCGTATGGGAAATTCTTACTTATGATGATTTCTTAAGGAATATAGTTAAAATTTCTTAATGTAATAAAAATGATTTGTTTTAATTACAAAAGGTTTTTAACCCCACTAATTTCCTTTAAAATGAGCCATTTAACAACTCTTTACGATGTTCCAGTGCCTATTTATCTGTTGAATTACTAACCTATACTATAATTAAGTGGCGTATATAATTTAGTATAGGCAAGAGGTCGTTCTATATTATAAACTATCCTTGAACTTTTGTTTGGCTGTCTCAATTTTTGCATGTCTATAATCTTCATCATTGAGATAACACATCTTGCTGTTTTGTTTTGTTCTCTCAATTATTACTTTTCGATACGCCTGGTCAGTTGAATACCTTTGCTTTTTTCTTTTCAAGTTACTATCTCTGTTGTTTGTGCAGAACTATTTTTTCAACTTGCGTATAGCTTGCTTGATTGAAACCATTATGTAATTATGAATGAGAACATTTACAGTTCTGACG